>NC_071515.1:40752500-41061875 GCF_027887155.1 Malaclemys terrapin pileata
TTTTAAAACATTTTTGCTGTTAACAAGCATGTTATCTCTGGAGACACAAATCCACAGTTTGAAAAATGCAAAACTAAGCATCTCTGATGGTATCGTCTAGACTGAGCACTGAGTCCCATTGGGTAGATAGAAAGATTAATCTAAATAATCTATACAGAAGCCCCTGGAACTCCATAAGATTAGGTTCCTAATCCATGAACTATTGGAACTCATTTACAAAACTTTTCTTAAACATTACATGAATATATTGTCTCATACTATAGAATTATTATTTATAATCCTTATTCCATTATGAGATATCTTTGAGCTATAATGATCTTTAAATAGGTTTTTTCCTCAAAAACCATTTTATCAAAAAAAATAATTAGATTTAAACAAACAACTATTAATTTTTTTTAAAAAATCATTGATTTTTATCCACCCTGGCTCTGAGATCCATTTTTAGACACCTAAACAACTGCAGTTTGATTTTCAGGGATGTTCAGTCAATGGGAGCTACTGGCAGTCATTCACCTCAGAGTCTCAAAGGTTCATAGAGTCATCGACTTTAGATGATTATAATGATCCCTTCTCACCTTAATCTGACCTCCTGCACAGCGCAGGCCACAGAATCTCACCCACCCACTCCTGTAATAAACCCCTAACCTATGTCTGAGCTATGGAAGTCCCCAAATCATGGTTTAAAGACTTCAAGGTGCAGAGAATCCTCCAGCAAGTGACCCATGCCCCATGCTGCAGAGGAAGGCGAAAAACCCCAGGGCCTCTGCCAATCTGCTCTGGAAGAAAATTCCTTCCCGACTCTAAATATGGTGATCAGCTAAACCTTGAGCATGTGGGCAAGACTCACCAGCCAGACACCCAGGAAAGAATTCTCTGTAGTAACTCAGATCCCACCCAATCTAATATCCCATCACAGGCCATTGGGTGTATTTGCTGCTAATAGTCAAAGATCAATTAATTGCCAAAATTAGGCTATCCCATCATACCATCCCTTCCATAAACTTATCAAGCTTAGTCTTGAAGCCAGATATGTCTTTTGCACCCACTGCTCCCCTTGGAAGGTTGTTCCAGAACTTCACTCCTTTGGTGGTTAGAAACCTTTGTCTAATTTCAAGTCTAAACTTCCTGATGGCCAGTTTATATCCATTTGTTCTTGTGTCCACACTGGTACTGAGCTTAAATAATTCCTCTCCCTCCTTTTATGATTTCAGATGTGCAGACTAAGGGCTGTTTTCTGGCAATTAACCTCAAAGGGACCATGCATACAACTAAGCACACTAGTCCTCATGAATAGAGCATTGCAGAATCAGACCCTTAGTGTTGTATTTGGATCATCACATTCATTTGGTTTAAATGCATATTATACTACTGGTAGCACTCTCTCTTAGAAAATCAAATTGCAAAGTAATTAAATGGACTTTCAATGTCACCCTTGGCAAAAATTCAGTTCTAAGAATCATTCTGCCATTGGACGGGATTGCAAAAAAAGAAAAAAAAAAAAAAATGAATTACCACCTCTCATCTGAGCAAAAGACTACTATTCTCCCTTAGGTCTAATCATAGCGCAATAAATTAAGAGCTTGAGCTTTCCAAATTAAAACTAGTTAAGAGCATTAGGGGGTTGCCAGCCTCCACAGTGGTCCCCTCACATGTACTGGGGTAGCTCTGCAACAGTTTCCCCTCTCCTCAGGGCACAATCACTCCATACCACAGAAGATACTCAAATCAAAGCTCCCCTTTCAGGGTCCAACTTATTAAGTCCTGCCAACAAGGTTAAAACAAATGGAACTCCAACCAAAAGTAGTCTCCACCCCAGCAGCAGGCTGGGCCCAGCCCCTCTTCCATGAGGGTCTGTTTTCCTTTCACAGTTCACACACTCTTCCACCCCAGCCCAAGCTGGGTCCACCCTCTCCTCCTTGCTGGTCTGTCTTCCTGCTCTTCCAGCCGTAATTCCCCAAATTTCTTGTCTGGAGTTTGGCCTTCTCACCTTGAAAATGATCCATGGCCTTCTCAGCCTTCTCCATAGGCCTCCAGTTTATCTTCTTCAGGCCTGACTGAACCACATGACTCACTCAATCCCCAGCCCCATTGTGACGTTGTGCAGTCTACATGGTTTTATAAAAATATGATAAGTGAATATAATGCAACTGGAATATGCTTCATGCAAAAGGTCTCTTGTAAGGTATCATTACAAAGCTTATAATCTACATCCTATTTGTATAAATGTACCACTCTTGTATCTAAAACTAGAAATATGAAATACAACTGAGGGCCTACTGTAATTATGCAAAGTGTGGGCCATTAATGGTGGTTTGGAATCTTGATGATTCCCATTAACCAGGACCATTGTCTGCAGATGGCTGTGTTTTACCTGTGAGTCTTCCTATATATGTGTGTGCTGGCAAGTGGGTAATGAAGTCTTGCAGTGACATGTGATCGTGTCACCTGAACTGGAATCCATCTGTAACCTGGTGCTTTTCCAGTGAGTGGGGGTGGAAACCCAGAGGGACAAAGGGTTCCTGCCTTATGCAAAACATATATAAAAGGGGTGGAACAGAACAAAGGGGGAGAGAGGAGCCACCATGAAGAATCCCCTAGCTACCACCTGAGCTGGAACAAGAGCTGTACCGGGGAAAGAATTGTGCCCGTGCCTGGAAGGTGTCCAGTCTGAGGGAAAAACCTACTGAAGCATCTCTGAGGGTGAGATTATCTGTATTCAGTTTGATTAGACACAAATCTATGTATTTTATTTTATTTTGCTTGGTGACTTACTTTGTTCTGTCTGTTACTACTTGGAACCACTTAAATCCTACTTTCTGTATGTATTAAAATCACTTTTTACTTATTAACTCAGAGTATGTATTAATACCTGGGGGAGCAAACAACTGTGCATATTGCTCTATCAGTGTTATAGAGGGCGAACAATTTCTGAGTTTACCCTGCATAAGCTTTATACAGGGTAAAACGAATTTATTTGGGTTTAGACCCCATTGGGAGTTGGGCATCTGAGTGCTAAAGACAAGCAAACTACTGTGAGCTGTTTTCAGGTAAACCTGCAGCTTTGGGGCAAGTAATTCAGACCCTGGGTCTTTGTTGGAGCAGACAGGAGAGTCTGGCTCAGCAAGACAGGGTGCTGGAGTCTTGAGCTGGCAGGGAAAACAGGAGCAGAAGTAGTCTTGGCACATTAGGTTAGTAACCGATTGGTAGCAGTTTGGAGTAGCCAGCTTCCACAGTGCAATCACCACGTGCTTCTCCAGTGACAGGGCAGCTCTCATTCTTATGTCCTTGCGCCGCTGGGCTGGAGCGAGCTCATCACACAGTCCCATGAATGTGGCTTTCTTCATGAGAAAGTTCTGCAACCACTGCTTGTCACCCCAGACGTGCATGACAATGTGATCCCACCTCCCAGTGCTTGTTTCCCAAGCCCAAAAGCGGCGTTTCACTGTGGTCAGCACCTCTGTGAATGCCACAAGCAAGCAATCTTATGTCGTAGCTACTACAAGTGGCAAGATCAATGTCACACTCCTCTTGCCTTTGTATTTTAAGGAATAACTCCACTCCCACTCGTGACGTGTTGGTCAGTGAGCTGCATACTGGTCAGCAGTTTGAGATCCATTCCTGCAGCCCAAAAGAGGCAGGGCGCGTAGTACACAAACCATCGAAAGATGGTGCCATATGTGAATGGAAGCAAAGGGATTGCTGGGATGCGAAGCAATGCATCACGGGGCTTTGGGACTAGACCCAGGATGCCCCACGACCCCCTCCACCATCCCACAAGTCTTAGTGGCAAAAGAGAAAGAGGTACTTTGTGGGATAGCTGCCCAGAGTGCAGCGTTCCAAATAGCTCTGCAAGTGTGAACACGCTATTGCGCAGCCAGCTGGCAGTGTGAACACACAACAGCAGTTTTCCTTCTGCGCTCTCTGAGCGGCGCTGTAACTGCCGGCGCTGTAACTCTGCCAGTGTAGACATTCCCTGAGTGCCTCAAAATGTAGTCCCTCCCCTAAGATATGGGCTAAACCTCTTCCCTTTTCTCTTTCTGGTGCTTGCTATTGCCAATATTTGAAGCAGCTTCTCCCCTCCCCTCATGCAGGTTGGGTCCTGGATTTTGTTCTTGGCACCTGGTTCTTTTCCTATGTTCAAACTACAGCTCCAAAAGTTGATGACAAATTTCCACACAATCTCCTCCAGCCAGAGCTCTCTTCCACCAGCACAGGAGAAGACAATGCCTGTGAAAAGTTCCATCTCCCAAACTGCCTTTTCTGCCTTAAATACCACTGTGCCAGTTCATTGAAGCCTCATGTGGCCTGCTGTGAGAAAGCTTCGCTGCTGAGACTTTGAGTAGTGAATTAAAGCTGGCGGCTGTATCCTGTCCCTGAAACACCTCTGATTCAGAGAGGTCCAACTTACCCTCATTTCTGTGGAGTCTTCTGTTATGAGTTCCCTACAGGATGCCCCTGCAGCCATTGCTTAGTTAGGCTGAGAGGATCCTCAGGGAAAGAACAACCCACACTCTGAATTCTGCTTTGTACCAAACTCTGGCACCTTGAACTTCAGTACAGAATCTCTTTGTCAGACTGTGTGTTTATCAGAAGTGCTGTGCTTGCTGTTAACACCCTGGATTCCAGTGATTGTTCCTTATGACTGCATCTTCCAACTGCTCCCCACTTGTCAGTACTGGCTCCAAAGAAAAGCAGAGCATCAGAACTGTTAGTTTTGCATTAATGGTTTTACTTAAACAACTAGGGTCATATTCTGAACCCTCAGGCACTGTGGGGGGGATGACCTGCAGGTGAAAGAAGGGATGCTGATTGATATTTGTATTTGCTTTATAAAGCATTGCATTTTCCACTTTTTGTGGATTTCCCAGTTTATTTTAAGGTTCTCTTTGCCCTGTTTGGTGTTTCAAGAAAAGCTTGAAAATGTGAACAGAGTGCAACCAAAGCAGCAATATCTGCCTGAGCCTGTAGACAGTCTGAAAAAGAACTTTGAGAGGTGTGAACTGCCACATACATATCAATGGGTTGTTCACTCCAAAACTCACTGCACTAGGGGGCCCTGTTGACACCACTCCAACAGAAGATATTGTGTTGCAGCAAACTTCAGCAATTGTGGCACTCGGTGAAGAGGCAGCTGGGTGGACCCTGCTTCCCCCTCTACCTGATCTCTCCTTCCCTGCTGGTCCCAGCCCTGTGGCAGTCAGCTGAAGCAGGGGCAGGCTGCAGTGTTGTCAGTGCCCCAGCAGGCGAGGGGATAGGCTATTGGCAGAGAAAGGGGTGGTATGGACCAGAAAGCTATTGGGGTAGGGGAAAGCAGGAGACAGGAGCTGTTGGAGAAGAAAGGGGAGGACAAGGACTTTGGGGATTTCAAGAGCCATGGGTGAGGGGGAAGAGAAAGGGAAGTAAATTGCTACTGACAAGGGATAGGAACTATTGGGTTAGCTAAAGGAGAGCTGCAGCCAAGGAAGGAGCAAGAGCTAGTGGGAAAACAGAATAGGGGGGAGATAGGAACTAATCAGGGGACATGGGCTAATGCCAACCCATAGCAATCCCTTGGCCCAGGGCCAGCGCTTCCACTAGGCGACCCTAGGCGGTCGCCTAGGGAGGCAGGATTTGTGGGGCGGCCTTTTGCCACTCTCAGTGGAAATTCGGTGGCGGGGGGTCCTTCTGCTCGGGGTTTTCTGGGAAATTCAGCAGCGAGTCCTTCACTCGCTCTGGGACCCGCTGCCGAAGTGCCCCGAAGACATGGGATGGAAGGACCCCCTGCCGAAGACCCCAGGCCCCCTGAATGCTCCTGCCTTGGCCCCATAGGTTTCCTCCCACACAACTGCACTTACCCCTTCCCCCAAAAGCTGCCTCTGATTTCCCACAAGCCCTTACTTCCCCCTCTTTCAAGGGGTACAATGTATATGGTTCTGTCTCCCATACACTTACTGCCACTGCACAGGGGAAACTGACAAGGGAAACAGTATCATTCCAATAGCTTTAATTGGCACTAAACCCACAGTGTTTTTGAAACAGATGAATATGACCATTTGCAAATTATTTGTACATATTCTAATTAGATTTTTGCATAAAATATGACAAATGGAGCAACACAAAATGTGGCAGCTAAGGTTAAATACCGCTTTTCCTTCTATTGGTACAACCCCTGCCAATCCCATTCTGAGGAGGAAAAGGGAACCCTTGATGCTACATCTGGGGATGGGGAGAAGGGGACTCTATGCCACTGTTCCTGCATTTCTGGATGGGGAAATGCCAACACAAGTGAGGAACAGAAGCATGGGGGTGGCCAGCGATAGAGCCATGGGGTCTGTGCCACGCTGAAGTGTGCCTAGAGCATCAGGTTGCCTCAATCCAGCCCTGGCATTAATATGTTCCTTAAACAAATCCTGGGGTGGAAAATAGGAGATCAAAGAATCCAAAATAGATGTTGCAAAAGACCTGCCAAAACTACAACTTTTCAACAGCAAAAATCAAAAGCCCTTTCTATAATCTATTGTCCCTCTAATTTACACTCCAGCCACATTCACTTGTCTGTGTGATTTTATTTAGCTTCTGGATCAAATTTTTAAAAAAATTAGGCAGAAGTGAGCAAAAAATTGAATTTCCATTTGAGGTGCGTTTATTTTATGCTAAAACATTCTGTGTGGGCTGTCTGGAATTTTTCAGTAAGCAGCACATCCAAAAAGCATGGAAGGGAATCAGCAGGAAAAGTTCGTCTGGGAGAGCCCCTCATATCCTCCCGAAACTGGTAAAGCTACTGCTATCACAAATTCTCTCCTTCAGCAGAGACTTTCACTGCCTTACACTGCAGCAGCACTATTGCCCTATAGCATGATGGCCAGCTGCATGCCTTACTGCATCAGTGACAGCCTGCAAAAATGTTTTATTGCTCCACCTGTCAAAACATAACCAAATTATGTCCACTATGAAAGCATCGTTGTGAACAAGGCTGGCTAAGGATTGCTAAGGGGATCCTTGGGATACACCCCAAAATGTAATATTCTCATTTTACAAAAAGAGAATGTGAGGATCTTTAAGTCCCCTGCTGCAACAATGGAGTTAGGGTGACCAGACAGCAAGTGTGAAAATTGGGTTGGAGGTGGGGGAGTAATAGGGTCCTATGTAAGACAAAGCCCCTAATATTGGGATAGTACCTATAAAAATCAGGGCATCTGGTCACCCTAAGTGGAGTACAGCTGCACTTTGTAAATGATAGCTAGAAATGCAAATGAGAATCTTAGCTATCCCAAGTCAGGGAGGTCTACAGCCATGGGCTCCAAAGTTCAATTCCATATTGGAATTCCATTTAGGTCACTGGATCAGAAAGACTGGGACTCTTTTCCTCCTGTGCCCCCATCCCTTCTTCCGGCATTTGTCTCTTCTGGGCTCTAGAGGATCCATGCGAGTTTGCATATCCTATACATGTTGCTAGTATACCCAGGTACCTTGAAACATGGGGTATGGAGTAAATAACCATGGCCGGATTAACCTTTTGTGGGCCCCAGTGCTAAACATATTTGTGGGCCCCTATGTAGTCATTGTGGGCTTCGAGTGTGGGCCTGGTGTGGCAGTGCCATTGGTGCCATAGTATACCCCAGGGGTCGGCAACCTACGGCACGCATGCCAAACACGGCACACAAGCCGATTTTGAGCGGCACGCTGCCTGCCCGGTGAGAGGAGGAGGAGGGGCCTGGAAGCGCCACACTGGGGGAAGAAGCGGGGGACAAGGGAAGCTTGGCTGCCGCAGGACCAAGCTTCTGCCTCCTGCCCCCACAGGGGAGAGCAGTGTGTGTGTGTGTGGGGGGGAGGGGTCCCGGTCCCCCGCCCCACTCAGCCCCGCCGCCCACCGCTCTCCCCTGCGGAGTCAGAAGCTTGGTCCTGCGGCAGCCAAGCTTCCCTCCTCCCCCGCTTTTTCCCCACAGCTTGGTGCATTCCGGCCCCTCCTTCTCCCTCTCCCCCTGCCCCTCCCTGCCGGCGATGGCCCTTGCGAGGGGGAGCGGAGCAGAGCCAGCAGAGAGAGTTAGGGACGGGTCTTGGGGAAGGGGGTGGAACAGGGCATATCCCTCCCAGCCCCCTGCCCTGAATGGCTCATGGCAGGGGGCTGGGAGCACCCCCACGAGCCGAGCACCCCAGCCTTCTGCCCTGCACCCCCCACCCTGACCTCAAGTCCCCCCCAACACCCAGCCTTCTGCCCTGCACCTCCACACACACCCCAGACTTATAGAGAGAAACCTTCTAAATAACGTTAACATGTATTACCGGCACGCGAAACCTTAAATTAAAGTGAATAAATGAAGCCTCGGCACACCACTTCTGAAAGGTTGTCTACCCCTGGTATACCCAGTACTGAATTTCAGAGACATTTTTCATTTTGATCACACACCTCTACATGACCATATGCATTGCCATACACAGCTCCCTCAGCCCCCAGTTTTTCTCATTGAGCTTTACCCATGTGGGTTTACCAGTGTCCACAGTGAGCAGAACTTTCATAGTGATCAGGGAAACTCCCCAAAGATTTATCTCCTTCCTCATTCAGACCTTCTATAGCCATGTCTCCAGTACCCCCCTATGTCACCAGTCACTGTATGTGATCCTAGTCTCAGCTCAAAGTTCCAAAGCCAGCAGATACCTGATCAATTCTGCCAAATCACTCCCTCAGCACCCATCCTGCCATTTGAGCAAGCCACTTGCAAACACCATTTCCCCAAAGTGAGGACTTAGGCTGGTGTCTTCAGAGTCCCAAGGGCTTTCTCCCTCTGCTCCCATCTACATGCTAGCTACTACCTGATCAATCACCCCACGCTTGTTTCCTTTCCACTTTGGACATGCTCCCCAACCAGCTGGGGCTATTCTCCCACTGCAAGCCTGACCTGCTTCCTCTTTCCCTGCTCCCCTTGACATTCCTTTCCTACTGGTGACCTCCATTCCTTGAGGTTAATTCCAGTTTCTTTATCTGCTCTAGCTTAATAGCCCCCAGTAGTCACAGAGCCACCTGCAGCTTCTCTGGCTAAAGCCATGGGGCCAAATTGTCAGAGGCCAGCGTTAGATAGCAGCAGCTACTAGTCATGGGAGGGGTGGCAATTCCAAGGCTGACCATGCTTGAACCTTGCAAAGTGGCATTAGGGACTATAAATCCTCAGCGCTGGCCCTAGGCAGCTGCAGACTCTGCAGTTAAACACTTCCCTCTTCTAGGCCATGGCTTTAAGTACCTGAGATGCCCATCACCTGCAGCAGAGACCACCAATTCCCATGCACCCCTCAGCTAGCACATAGTTGTGCAGAAAGTGCAGCCTGAATGATTTTGGAGGCTGGGGTGCCAGGAGGTTCCCAGCCCTGAGCAGCAGCTCTGCAACAAGCTCACTGGGCCCCCCTCTGCTGTGGGACCAGGATCCTGTGAAGACAGTGGAGTTACCCTGTGTATAATCAGTTCTGTCCAAAGCCTGTTGGAGTGGGAGAGTCTTTTCATTATCTTTAATGGTCTGTGTATAAAAGCAAAGGACCCCCATTCTAGACTCTAGGAGCAAAGTGCATTCTATGCTGCACTGGTTTACTATTGTAACAGGAAGGTCTCACATTACCTAGTGAATAAGCAACACCGCCTACAGCACCTAACTTTTTCTGAGAGGCCTCCTGCCCAATTACTAAATGTAAACCTGCTTAGCTTACTAGGGCTGAAAATATCAGGTAGTATGGTCACAAAAGCAAGGCACTTCTAAATTCAGTAGGAATTTTGGATGTGCACAGAACACAGACAGGACTGGTTCCCGCATGGTTACAGAACTGCATTAAAGTAGAACAATTTTCAGCTTGTGTGATTGCAGGATATCTGGATCCATATCATAAGACTGTCCTACATACATGAGGAAAAGTTAAAGTACCTTTGTTATTCTTTTGTTCCATTCTTCATTTCTATGGGGAATTTGCACAAGCAATATTACGGTCTTCCTTTTAAAGGAAACAAAACTAAAAAAAAAAAAAAAAAGGTAATGGCTGTTGAAAATAGCAATTCCTGTCCTAGTTAGCACTGGAGAGATGCCAGCATTTGTTGCTCAATTTTACCCTACTTTTTCTATAGCAAGTTACAGTGGATCAGCATATTTGATTTGGGAGACATGAAGTAACTGCAGCCTAAATTGAGCTTGAACACTCCTGAATTTTGAGTGTTCAAATCTGGAAGGCAGGTGCTAGATTCCCTTTCTGAACACTGGATAAATCTGGAAAGGAAAAGCCAATTTCTGCTTCCATGGCTCAGATGTGGAAATCCTTCCACATGGCTGGTACTGTATCTAAAGCTGCCCATGTCCTCTAGTAGAGCCTTCCCTCCCTTACTTATCTAGGGTTACCATATTTCAGCAAGCAAAAAAGAGGATGTGAGGAGCCCCCCCCCCCATCCTGCCCTGGCCCCGCCCCTAGCCCCGCCTCTGGCCCTGCCCTAGCCCTGCCTCTGGCCCTGCCCCTTCCCCCCCTCAGAACCCCCAACCCTCCCCCCCCCTTGTCCCCTGACTGCCCCCTCCTGGGACCCCTGCACCTAACTGCCCCCCAGGACTTCACCCCCTACCTAAGCCTCCCTGTTCCTTGTCCCCTGACTGCCCCCTCTTAAGACCCCCCCCAAATGGACTTACTTCTTCTCCATTCACAGTGCCACCCCCTTCTAGCAGCCAGCTCTCCATTCACAGCAAGCTACAGCGCATGGGGTCCCCACTCCCTCCCTTTCCTGTTGATAGCTGCCAAGGGAATGCTGGGAAATGTAGTTCCTTCCTTGCTCCAGGGCTGGCTCTATAAGCAGGGAGCTGGCCAAGGAACTACAGCTCCCAGGGCCCCGGCCAAGGAACTACAGCTCCCAGGGCCCCATGGGTTCTCAGCTCCTCACTCTCAGAGCCTCCACCTGTGCCGCACTGCAAGAGGGGAGGAAGTGAGTGTTATGGCCCCCCCTTTCTGAGCTTGGGCCCAGCACTATGGAGTCATTGGCACCATGGTAAATCCGGTACTATAGATACTGTAGGGAAAAAAGGCCTGATCCAACTCTTTGGATTTTAACATTCTCAAACTTACTAGGATTTGATACACAGGTCTGATTTCCGCAGTTTGAGGTCATCTCTAATATACGGATATCCATTGTCTTTACCGTCATGTCACTGGGCAATGGTGCTACCATATTTTTGAGTGTTCCTGATGAAGTTTCTGTAGAAAATAGTATATATTGGAAACTGATGAAGTAAAACCTGGAACTTTGCTGGGCTGGAGCTGTGACCGAACTTCTTTCTAGTGGTAGTGCAGTCAGTGAGTTGGCAGAGTCGTATTTAGTGACCCAGTAAATGTGAGTTGTAAGAAATGTCACAGTGCTGCTTTGATAAGGAGGAACTAGAATTGCTGCGTTTGTTTATAACTTCCCTTTGCACTCATGGCTGAACATATTTATTTTACTCATGGCCTAAGAGCTTTTACTGTGCTGTGTGCGCACATTTTGAATGTTGTCCTCAAAACATATCAGGCAGGAAGTGAGTGAATCAAGAGCCTTTGTGATATGCACCTGACGCACACACATCCCAGTGTGAGTCACGCTTCCAGGCTAGTTACTATTCTGCCAAAGGAATGTACTTTGGGCATGGTAAGCCTTGCAAGCACATGTTCCTGAACACATTCTTATCATGCTCCTCCCAATGCTTACTAATACCATAAAACCACATCGATCTTGCCCCACCTTAATGCAGGTTAGAATTTCAGATAACCATTTGGCTGCATTTCTTGTGCTAGTGGATATTATCAGGCTGTCACTGCAGAGCCTCACAGGGTATTCCTATGCAGCCCTCAGCAGTGAGGCTATGAGTGCAGTTCGACAGACTTGGGCTAGCAGCGCTTGCATTAGCGCACTCAGCACTCTGGAGGTCAGACTTCATAAGAGGGGAGTGGGCTTCACAACTTTAAATTTGATAAGCCAAATGGTTTAGGTTTAACCTTTTTGGTGGGAGTTCCCAATCTGTCCTGTTGTCTCAAGTCTTTCTTTAGCACTAGTTCGGTTTTCTGGGGTGGTTTACACTTTTGCAGAGTACTTCTCAAGTGGCTAGGTTTCCTCATCTACTATAGAAGTATATTCAAGACTTTTCCCAAATAGCAAAGCCCTTATAGGACTGGTTGTCTGTTCCATGGGAATCTGACATACAATACCATCAAAAGTGGACTCGGAAAAGGAAGAAAACCAAAAGGCAAGAGATGGGGTCTGTTGGACAGATATCCTCCAATGTGACCTGGGTAGCCTTCACTGAAAATGCCCAGGGCAGGGCAGGCTGCAAAAGGGAGAGAAGAGAACCACCAGTTTTTGGAGTAACAGTGAAGTTAAACTCACCAACCAGTCACAAACTGTACTTCTGATTCCTCACACAGCCCCCTTATTGCATTCCAGTTCTCTGGCTCCCAATCAGCACCTAGGTCCAGTACAGTGAGAAGTTATTTAAAAAAAAAAAAAAAAAAAAAACTCTGCTCACTGTACAAAATGTTCTTCTGAACCTAAAAGGGCCAGCCACATTGCCAGGTCAATATTAGGTTGGATCTTACCCAAAATACCATGTTGCCAGACAATCCTTTAGCGTCTAAAACTAAAGGTTTATTATAAAGAAAAAAGAAACAAGAAAAGTTTTTAAATGATAAAGCACTCTGATACAGACAGAGATTCAAAGTTCATATAACAGGTTCTTAGCAGTATTGGTGAGTTTGCTGGTTTGAAAGTCCGTCTGGAACACATGCACAGCTTGGATGAGTTATTCAATCCTTTGTTCAGAGCTTCAGTTTGAGAAAAAGAGTTACTCCGGAGGTAAGAAGCAGGAATGAAGACAAAATGGAGATGATGCAGCTGCCTTTTATAGTCTTTTGCCATGAGGCCTGTACTTCCTTTGTCCCAAACACAAGCTGCCCAGCACATGGCAAGGAAAAGCCTTAGAGTTCTGTCCACAGGCATACCACGTGCCTTGCTGACTCAAAGGTGTATTTCCTGGTTCCTTTCAATGGGTTCATTGTACAGCTGATGACCCTTGATGGGCCATTGAACAGGCTTGGCATCAGCACTGCCTATCTGTCTGAGAGTGTCACCCAGATGCACCGCACAAGTTTGAAATACAGATATAGCTTACATATCTATAACTCACAATACAAAAGGTTATACAAACAAACACAAAATTATCATACTTGGCAAATCATAACATTTTCAGATACTTTACATGGCATAGCTGGTCAGAGTCCTTGCAATTTTAGAATATTGGTATCGCTAATATTATAAATGGTCTCCCATATTCCATACAGCCTCACAACCAACATCAAAGACTATTAAACCAGCTGATTGACTGCCTGGTACAGCCACTAATAAAAGCTATCCAGATTTTAACTTACCCTTTATTCTTCATGTAGATCGGGGTCGGCAACCTTTCAGAAGTGGTGTGCAGAGTCTTCATTTATTCACTCTAAGTTAAGGTTTTGCGTGCCAGTAATACATTTTAACCTTTTTAGAAGGTCTCTAGTTATATATTATAGACTTATAGAAAAACTATTGTTGTATGTAAAGTAAATAAGGTTTTTAAAATGTTTAAGAAGCTTAATTTAAAATTAAAATGCAGAGCCCCCCGGACCAGTGGCCAGGACCCGGGCAGTGTGAGTGCCACTGAAAATCAGCATGAGTGCCGCCTTTGGCACGTGTGCCATAGGTTGCCTACCCCTGGTGTAGATGCTTCCAATAAGGGACTAGATACAGTCTTGTAACACCCATCAGATATGGGACAAGAACACTAACTGCAGTTAAGAATTATCACCTTCACTCAGGAAAGCTGAACCTTTGAAATGGGCCATAACTGATACATTCTGTGACTATTATTATGCACAGTCTTTTACAGTTTACAGTGATAACAACCTGCTAACCTATGTCTTCACCTCTGCCAGGCTGAAGACCACAGCACACCGGTGGGTTGCAGAATTGGCTGGACTTACTTCACAGTTAAATATCATGCAGGGAAATCTAATGTGGAAACAGAGGTTACCCAGATTCACCCTTGATATGGAAAAATACAAGACAGAATGGTCAGAAAAGCAAACATTTTGTTAATGCTGTCTTACAGTTCTTGGACGTACAAAGAAATGACAAAGTATCTTAGTTAGCAGTTATTACAGCCAATTCTTTGGCAATAGAAGGCTTCTCCATGGGCATTAAATCCACCATAAAGCCTATTCCATGATGATAGTTTGGCTGCTCAGAAGGAAGATCCAGCAGTTGTTAAAATTCTTCATTATAAGTCCTTGTGCACAAACTGAATAACCAAGAGAACACAGTAGGATGTGTTAAGATCAGTTGCAGTTCGATACAGATGGAATACTTTATCGAAAAAAAACCAAGTTTCAAAATCAACTGGTATTACCTGAAAAATACAAAAAGGCAAGTATATCAAGAACTACAAGAAGATATGGGACATTTCAAAGTAGAGCAGCTACTTGGAAGAGATCAATTTTATTGCTCACAAATGAAGAGGGACATAAAACATTACGTCACTAGAGTCTGTACATATGTCAAGAAAAGGAAACCTCACCAGCTACCAGAGTTCCACTAACTGTTACAACAGAACCATTTGAGCTTGTATTAATAGACTTAATGCATCTAGACAGAAGCAGAGGAGGATATGAATACATCTTAGTCATAGTGATTCACTTCATTAGGTTTGTTCAAGCCTACCTTAGCACCAACAAGTCAGAAGAGACTGTGGCAGACCTGATCTTCAGTGACTTTCTTTTAAAATTTGGAATCCAAAAAGGTTTTATCATGACCAAAGGGCAGTGTTTGAAAATATTTTTTTCTGAAAGTTACAGCACTATTGTAAAATTGAAACCTCTTCCTCACTGTCACTTCCATCTACAATGAGATATGTAGAAGCAATACATACCCCAACTTCAAACTCTAACACAAAACCTTAAACCATGACCTCATATGGTTTTATGCTTTCTAACTATAAGGATAGTTAAGTTTCCAAGAGAAGTTGTGGAACCCCCATCACTGGAGGTTTTTAAGAACAGGTTAGATACCTACCTGTCAGGGATGATCTAGGTCAGGGGGCTGGACTAGATGACCTCCCGAGGTCCCTTCCAGCCCTACATTTCTAGGATTCTATGCTCAGAGCAGTACATCTGACTACCACATTCCTTGCATTTGGAAAGTTATTCTGCCTTAACACTGTTGAGGTCACTATTAACGTTTTGCATTAGAATGCAAGTTTGATGAAGCTGAGGTAGGCATTTATTTCTGGGGACTGATGAAGATTGAATGTGTTATCAATATCACTGTAGGCAATATGAAGTTGGAAAGGCATGCATGAGACTTTCCCCTTAAGTTTCTATTTCCATTCAAGTTTTGGGTGATTGGAGTACATCCTGCCGCAACCTTGACTTCCACTAACTGTAGTTTGTTTGCTAACAATTTCTTAAACATCCTTCATGCTCCTATTCACCCTGACTAAAATTATACTTCGTAGTTTCATCTGATTTACTGTGGGATTTCTTGCAAGACTATGTCCACATAAGCATATTTCACTGGAAAGTGAAACACTGAGATCTCTCTGGAGAAGTCCAGTCCAATGTTTATCCAATATGTAATTAGTAATTCTACTTTTCAATTACTGCATAACACGTTTTTCATCCCAAAGGGTTGCGAAAAGTGTTTTAGAAGGGCCTGAACAGGAATTCCAAATCCTCCTCTATTCGGAATCAGATCCAGAACTGAATATTTCCTGAATCCGAACTATGTAACTCATACCCCTTTCCACAAGCATTAATTAATCCATACCCCCATGAGGAAAGCATGAGAGGAGTAAATGGAGGTAAAGAGGGGGATTGACTTCCCTAAGGCAAGAATCAGAAATAAAATCCCAAAAATCTTGACTCTGTTGTCATCCTCACTATTTGATTAAAATTAGAAAGAAGTAGATGTTTAAGTTCCCGAGATGGAAAGAGTCTCCAGCAGGAGATATTTTATCAAATAACTTACTTTTCCACTGCACGACACATACTAACACATGTCAGTTAAACCTCTGTTTTAGAAACAAAGTAGGGAATATTAGTACAACACAACAATACCCCCCCCAAAAGTAAGGGCATTGAATTTCAAACCCCACATTTATCGCTGTGGAATAGCTGCATAGAATCGCAAGGAGCCAGGGCACAGATTGGCAGCAACTAAAGCATTCTAAAATCCTGTGTGCTGCAGGTTAATGATTAAAGAGTGGGCACCATCTCACAGGCACTGTACACATTAGACTGAGGCAGAGAGAGTCACCCTTGGGAATAACAAGCTCAGTGAACTAAGAACTGCTTTTCTTCTGCATCAGTTTAACCTAGGAAGGCAAAATTTTCTTTTCCACAATCATTTAGTGGTCTCCAGAAGGTAAATATTTGTTGAATTTTAATTTTTCATCTTTATTTCTAATAAGTACATATAAATACAATAGAGTTTTTCATTGGACATCTAGATGTTTATGCCATTTACATACCAGTGGTAGAACACCACAGCATTAAAACACATTTTTGAAAACCCACTTCTATAAATGCTTTTATATTCCTGCTTCTGCTTTTTCACAACCACATTATTTCCTGCTGAACCATGAAATAGGGTAATCAGACATCCTACATTGTAAAACCTTTTCCTAGAATCTGACCACCACCAGATCCTCTTCTGGAACACAACAGAAGTACAAGGTTTCTACTTAATCCCACAACAGAAACAGCCCAGTTAATTGAGCCTCATTGTACCAATACAGCACTATGGGATCATATAAAGGTGGAGTGACAGTAACACTAAGCTGTTCCTATCAGAGGGTGGGGGAGGGAGGGAGAGGGGTTCTGCAGTTTTGACATTTTATGTTATAAATAAAGTTGCTGTATATTCAGTGCTAATATACTAGTTAGAGAAAATACATATCTATATAAATAGGTTCACAATATGTTAACTATAGGGAATGGAAAGGTGAGTTATAAATAAGGCATCAGGAACTGACTACGTGATTGAATGCATTGAAAATATATAAGGGCAGATTTTGAGAAACTTTTAGGTTGAGTAAGCCTATTGATTGGTGAAAGCCACACCACAAGACAGGGATAGAGCCAGGAACAGAGCCCAGACCTCTTGTTTCTTTCAGATATGCTGGGAGATTTGTTAGCTGTCTGGCTATGATCTGGTGCTATTAATCCTGCACGCAATGGATCATTGACATCATAGCAGTGATCTGTAACTTAACATTAAGAAAAGCTACCAGTTAATGTGCAGAATTGCTCTGGGATAGAAAGATTCATATCTTGATTATCCATTCTATGGTGGGTTTTGCACTCACAGGCTCTTACAAGTGTCAACTCATCCTGCCCTTGCCAGCGAGGAATCCAGTAACTGGATTCCTCGCTGTCAGAATTAACTTCTGGTAAGTTTTTACTTATACCCTTTTCATAGTTTCACTTACGCAGACCTTACCCTGGCATCTCAGTACCCTCTTTGACTCTGCCTAGATCCTCTCTCCAGTGGGTCTGTAAATCCCATTTGTCCCATATCAGCAAGGCATACGGTGAGAAATACTCTCAGTGTGAATGTAAAAATCTTTTGCTGCCACTGGCATGAACAACCACCACCACAGTGGTGACTGGGATCTCTACCACTTCCATACTAAATGCTGCACCAAGAAACAGCCAGTGGTTTACCTGCCCCCATCAGAGCTCTACTGTTCAGTTTATTTTCCCGTGATTTACATGTAACACTATTCTTCCAGCAGAGCAGGAATATCCCTGGGTAGTCATCAACACCACTCGTTAACCAGGTGGAGGAGTCACTGCTGAACAAGGCAAGTCAGTGCCTACTCTTTTCCCCCCTCAGGGACCAAGTACACAATGTCTCCACAGCCTTAATCACACAACCATTAAAGCAACCCTGAACCAGGGAACGAATAGATCTCAGGGCACTGGTAATGGGATAATGAGCATTTTGCCTCTGGTTCATTGGTTTTAATCCAAGCTGGCGGATTGTAACTGAAAGTCTTTGTAAGAGGCAGCTCTTTGGTGGCCTATGTATGTTACACAAGCTAGTGCTTTCACTCCAGTTCTTAGCATGCAGGTGTCAACCTCACAAGACTCAAGCGGCACCTACTTGTCACTCAGCAGAAAGGCAAAAGACTGAATAATCAGTGAGGCTGAAAAACGTTCTCATCCCTGCAGGAGTTAGTCTCCAAAACAAGAGAACACTGGTGGATAGGGTGAGCAAATATATACCACTGCTGTCCATGTTGAACCTACTCTGTGGATAAACAGAAGATTCAGCTGCCCAATCCCATCAATCCAGCACCTTTCATAGCACTAAATTAAGTTTAAGAAAGGAGAGCAAGAATTTGTTTTTACAAATAAATCATTAATAATTTAGCATGGAATCAACAAGTGAAGAAGCACAGGGAAAGCATAGTCCAACTGGCTAGGAAACAAGAAGGTATTTGACATTTCCTTCTAGAATAGGGTTTGTCTGTGTGTCTTTTCTCCCCCCTTCCTCCCCCCCCCCCCACTTCTTCTGATCGAATCAGACACAAAAGTGTTTGTAGGCGGTGCTGTTTGTTATGCCGCATGTGTGCGGTCTCTCTGGAAAACAGCAGTGTCTGTATTTACATGATCACAGATCCTCACATTAAATCAAATCCTAAATCTATTATTTATATTATGGTACATAGCACCTAGAGAACCTAACTGAGATCAATGCTCCACTGTGCTAGGCCATAAAGAATTTACAGTCTAATAGACAAGACAATCAAGGGTAGGCAAAAGGAAGCATTATCCACATTTTACATATGGGGAACTGAGGCACAGAGATTAAGCGATTGCCTAAAGTGACTTTAAGTGACCATCCAAGTCTATTGCAAAAAAATTGTTGATGGTCTCCCCAAGCTCCAGCCTAATGTCTTAGCCACAAGGCTATTCCTCCTTTATTATGTTACTTTCTTCCAACACTACTACACTACTCACTGGAGCTGAAGTATAATGTAGCTTATACTATTACATCAGTATGGTAAATACCTGCTAGTGATATCTCCATTACGTACTATGCCTTCTTAGCATTAATTCTTAACAGCTCTCAAATCCTTAAAAAAAAAAAAAAAAAAAAAAAAAAAAAAAAACACTAAAGAAAAAAGGGCTTGTTTGACATGTTGTAGATTAGAGGATTTTCAGTTAAGATGCTGAATCTCCTCCTATTTGGGAATACAAATAAAGGGTAACACTGAAGGCCAAAACAAGATTATGCTTGTTAATATCAGATAACTTTCATTTTCAAGTATGAACATGGAGATTGTATGTAATATTGTGCATTCTATTCAGCTCAATTGTTTTGATATCTAGCTATCTGGATACAAGTCCAAGAGATTTTTGGTTAATTTAATCTCCTTTCCAATTCATGGTCTCTCTCCCCCGACCATGTACCTGGGAAGTTATTTTGTCCTGTCCCATGGCAAACGGTTCTCTGATTAAGGGTAGGGAGGGCTGGGACATGAAAGACAGCTCTACCTAACTGGAAATCTAGTGCTATCTTTCTGTATTTGTTTTCACAGACTTGAGGTAAAGTCATTTCCTTCCGGCCCTAAACCTTGCTTTATCAGTGGACAGCAATATTCCTTCTTTTAATAATTAACTGAATAGAGTAGTAACCATCTCAGCTAAATGCTGTAAAATGAGTTGCTATTATAAAGCCCTTACTTTAAGCTGTGAGAGCCAAGAAGGGTTCCTTATAACTCAAGAATTCACAGATTAAAAACATACAGGTACGGACCCCATTTTCCAAAACCAACCTTAATCAGTCTAGCTGCTCAATCAATCTTTCAGTGACGGAACAAGTATATGTTGATAGAACTCTTCTTAGGTATGTCTCAGAGGAAAGTAATCTGCTATGTACAAAACAGCATTAAGGTGCCCTGAAGATGTTATCGTTTAGATGGAATATTGCCAGCATACTTTCTAAATGTGGCCTTCGGTGCACTGAGAAATCTAGAAGCCTTTCAAAATAAAATGAAAACAGCTAAGAGATTTTAAAGTGTCCTCCCATTTTTTTTTTTTTTACTAGCAAAAAATTAAGTTAAATCACACAGAGCAACTTAGATTTGGAGATCTACTAAAATAACAGTGACCAGCAAAGGTTATTTAATGACGAACAGCATGTTCAGCCCTTATTCTGTGTTTGTACAGCCTTAGCACAACGAGGTCCCAGTCTATGGTTGGGGCTCCTAGGTGCTATGGGAATACAAATTAATATCTGGAAAAGACAGATGCAGCTCCACCCCAAGAAGTTTATGATTCCGAGACGATACACGCAAAAATAATCTCCAAAAAACACAGAAGAAAGTCTAGCTAGCAGGCCCACAAAATTCATCTGCCAGTCAGGTATGTCAATCTCATGGACTGGGTACCAAATGAGACAGCTTCAGTGTCTAGTACAAGGGCGGGCAAACTTTTTGGCCTGAGGGCCGCATCAGGTTTTGGAAATTGTATGGAGGGCCTGTTAGGGGAGGCTGTGTCTCCCCAAACAGCCAGGCATTCCGCTGGCAGCGCAGTGAGCATAGGCTGCATGGGAGGGGGGCAGCAGGGGAGGGGCCGGGGGTTAGCATCCTGGGCCAGGAGTTCAGGGGCCAGGCAGGAGGGTTCCGTGGGCTGGATGTGGCCCGTAGGCCGTAATTTGCCCTCCTCTGGTCTAGTACATGGACACAACAAGAAACAACAACCAACCAACCAACCGAGTATTCATCTCCCAGTTTTAGTTGCATCCTCCCATATTACTGTCCTAGCTCTCTGCCGCCACCCTGCCCCCCCGGGCCATGCCACAATAGCGAATGTGTAAGTGCAACAATATATTTTTTAATCTAGAAAATTACAATCTGCTTCGGTTTTGGATTTGAAATTTTTCATTTCAGCAAGGGTTTATTTGCTTTATCAACAAAAATGTAAGAGCCATGTTTTCCTCTCGGTTACAATTCTGAATTCCACTGAAGCAAAATAGCACAAGCGAAACTGTGTAATTTGACCCAGTGTCTAGATCTTACAGATAGTTTAATCAACTAAATAAAGTGCTGTTGAAATTTGAACTGGTGTTGATGTTCTTTGCTTTCCCTATCAGGGAAAGGAACAGGAAAAAAAAATTAGGCATGTCTTACTTATACCTAGAGTTATATGCCTCAGGCTACCTACTCACATAGTTGCCTTATGTTATTGGACACACCTAAAGGATTTTGTAATTCTGAGTACATCTACAGTACATGAAAATGCTGTACTTAAGGGCACTCGATGGGTGAGCACAAGTGGAGCAAGGATATTGAAAATAAATTGTCATATTTAATATGCTTTATAGGATTTGACTGCCTTCAGATAAATTACAAAAGCCCTCTCAATATATTGTATTCCCATGAGTTCAGATTACAGCCCCCAGGCATTAGCAAGATCCTAAATGGCCCAGTCATGCAAAGGGCCCAGCACTTCCTGAAGAGAGTTAAGTGCCAGTTCCAATGGGAGCTATGGGTGTTCAGCACCTCGGAGGATTGAGTCCAGCTAGCACAAAATAAAACTGCAGCCCTCTCATTTCATACAGCGTTTGGCAGAAGAAAAAGGTCTGAATATGCATCTACCATTCTTTAGCACAGGAGACAGCAACAAGCTACACAAGCTTGTCCGTCAGATCAGGGAAGCAGATGCACTAAAACAGGTTGTCCACACCCCACTCACCAATGAGATTCTGGAAGACTTCCATAATTCCAGCAGCCATTCAGGAGTCCGGGGTGGAACACCACAGTCATGACCAATCTAACTCTCTCTCTCACACACACACACACACACACATATACATGTGCAAGAGGTGGCCTGAGTTTGGCTCAGACTCTCAGATAACATGGAAGTTTAAATATTGTGATTCACATTCCACAGTGCAAGTCTGATTAAAGATCTGCAAGACTCCAGTCAGCCGTGGAACATGGGGGAGAGCCCAGGCAGCACTGCTGAGGGGGCAGAACAGCAGAGAAGAGGAAGAGAAAACAGCTCCAGCACATAGGGAAAGGCAGCCCTCGTCTTACACTTCACTTTGAAAATAGCGGACTGGAGTGCAATAGATTTATTTCTTCTCCCTCTTCCCCCACCTTATATTATAATCTGGGTTTCCCTCCAATAGCTCCATGCATCCACCTCAACTGCCACCTCCTCACCCACGCAGCAGATTTGCTGAATATAAACTAACAAAAAGAAATTTTAAGAGTCACAGACCTGTTTTCTTCTGGGAAGGAAGGGGCTTTCCCCCTTTCAGCCCATCTCTTGAACACCAGTCCCCTTCCCACCTCTGCCTGTTGCAATGGCAACCAAACACTAGCATTGCAATCAGATCCAACCGAGGTGACACAAAAGTACTTCAACAAGGATTTTACACATTCAGCTGTAATGAGGACTCACACAGTAGTAAACTTGACAAAAACTGTCCCAGAGAGGTGAATGGGCCAGATTCTGAATCTTCCCTCATCCATGTAAGTCTGGAGTATTTGAATGGAAGCAAATGAAATAAACCAATATGCAAGACCTAAACTTGAAGTAAAGGAAACGGTTCAGCCAGAGACTACAAACAAATTCCCCAATTTCTGGGGATTAACACATACAGACAAAACCCAGTGTATCCAAAAGACAGAACTTTGAAATGTCTGAATATGACTAAAGAAGTTTTCAGCCAGACAGAATGTATTCAATAAAGCTGCTAATTCTTTACTTTATCAAGAAGTCTTAATGTATTAATACCAGGCTATAGACACAATATTGTGTTACTTAAATTACAGTTTTTATTTAGCCACTTTGAAACTAGCCATTTTAAGCCTAATCTTTGGATAGTATAGAGCAAGATTAGAGGACATAAAATTAAATAGTTATTGGTCCCTGTCAGAAAAGGGGTGCAAGTCTTTCCAGAGATTTCCAGACATTTCCTTGTCAACACGATCTGCCTTCTGAAAGTGTGTGATATGAGGGCCTATACAGGATTCCAGTCATATCACCACACTTTGCTTTTTTACAAGGCAGCGATGTGCTCTTGCAAAGTGGGGTAATTTTTGGCAGTGAAGTCTCAAAGGAAACAAAGAGTGAAAGGAAAACCCTTCTTATCTTGTTGAAAAGGAATAATTTTTTCAGAATTTGTCCTGACCACAAACATACTATTGGACTACTCTGTATAAGTGCTTCCTTTTATGCTTCTCTGCATCTAGAGCTAGCCATACTGGTGAATTTTCATTACAAGTTTAGTTTCATATTTTGGATAGCTAGTTGCTTCTAGATCAATCTTACCTTTCTGCAAATCTAGTCAATAGTCAAGGCTATGAGCTGTTCATATACAGTTTGCTTTGACTATTCTTTATTTGTGGTCATTTATGTGTGGGCAGACATGTACATCACATGACATTGTTCTGTCTCCTAGTTGGGAGACTTTTTTTTTTTAAATCCAAATACAGTGAACAGATTAATGTTCTTCATACAAGATTTCAGGTGAATCATTGTGGCGGGGTCTAGAAGTCATGAGGCATTTGGAAAACATTAGCAAGTCTCAACTAGCCAGCAGCTGTATGACTATCTGCAAATATAACCCTAACAAAAAAAAAAAAACAAAAACAAAAAAAACCACACACACCACACAAGGAGTCCGGGGGCACCTTAAAGGTGAACAGATTTATTTGGGCACAAGCTTTTGTGGGTAAGCTTCTTCAGATGCATGGAGTGAAAATTACAGATGCAGGCATTATTATACTGACACATGAAGAGAAGGGAGTTACCTCACAAGTAGAGAGCCAGCATTGACCAGCACGCATCAGCTGAAGGGTGAATAGTGCCTCTCTGTTTTAGGGAGCAGCCTGCTTGGTCTGTTGTTGGTTTTTGTTGTTCTTGTGCGTTAGCATTCTGATTTTTAATTAGTGTTATGCAGCAATCTTCCAGCAGGAGCATTCTATGTTTTTAACTTCTCGGTGTTTATGGCACGAACATCAGAGTTTCGGCCTCCTCAGAAACTACGTAGTTAAAGCAGGGTATACATAGACTTTTCAAAGGAGTTTCTAAACCAGATACATTTCACTCATTGTGAAAGCACCAGGGCTATACAAATCTACAGAAAAATAAACCTGGATGCAAACCTCCTCCCCCTCCCATGTCCTCAGCATTCCCATAGCCCTTTCATGGTCCTAGGACCCTCCTCACCAGTCTTGTCATTTTGTTTTGGTCTTATCTCAAAGTAGCCGGTGAGGGAGTCTCCCTTTTATAAAGTTTCAGCCACCTCTAGCAAGTAACCTTCCCATCCCCTGCAGCTTCAAGTTTCTTATTGGGGGAGTTGTTGCTTGGTTGCAGCTCACCTACAGTCTAGATTAGGAATGCTGGTTACCAGAGCTGCAGCCAGTTCATTGTTCTGGGGTGCTTCCATTTGAGTGGAAGACATCCAGGCTGACAACTCTGGATTATGTTCCATTGTTAGCCTTCTGCTAGGAGCCAGGATTTCTCCTGACACTTCCTGGACAATTCAGCTCAAGATAGAGGCTGTAGAGCCAAAGTAAAGGCTCAGTACAGTCTTACAATCAAAATGACATTCATGAAATAGAATGGAGTTTTCAAATTAATAGAGACAGACATATACCAAATCTGTCACACCCATTAGGTCTCTACTGTCATGACCAGACAATTCCTGTGCTGCTGTCATACTGTAACAAGGACCATGCGGTAACATCACAGCTATGATGGAACAGCACAGAAGCCTTCTACTTGGTGCTCAGTTAAGTCCTTTGCATTCTGCATTTGATTTTCAATATTTGACAAACTGTTATACAGTTTATTTGCATTATCCTCTTAGGCCCTTTGATACTCAAAGGGAGGCAAACAGAAGGTGTTTAGAAATCTACAAACTGCTGTTGACTTGTGAGAATTATACTTGAGTGGTTCTCAGAACTGTATGTTCTTTCTATCCATGATATTTATAATATACTTACCAAATTGGTAAAAAGAAGAACAGGAGTACTTGTGGCACCTTAGAGACTAACAAATTTATTAGAGCATAAGCTTTCGTGGACTACAGCCCACTTCTTCGGATGCATATAGAATGGAACATATATTGAGGAGCTATATATACACACATACAGAGAGCATAAACAGGTGGGAGTTGTCTTACCAACTCTGAGAGGCCAATTAATTAAGAGAAAAAAAACTTTTGAAGTGATAATCAAGCTAGCCCAGTACAGACAGTTTGATAATAAGTGTGAGAATACTTACAAGGGGAGATAGATTCAATGTTTGTAATGGCTCAGCCATTCCCAGTCCTTATTCAAACCGGAGTTGATTGTGTCTAGTTTGCATATCAATTCTAGCTCAGCAGTCTCTCTTTGGAGTCTGTTTTTGAAGTTTTTCTGTTGTAATATAGCCACCCGCAGGTCTGTCACTGAATGACCAGACAGGTTAAAGTGTTCTCCCACTGGTTTTTGAGTATTTTGATTCCTGATGTCAGATTTGTGTCCATTAATTCTTTTGCGTAGAGACTGTCCGGTTTGGCCAATGTACATGGCAGAGGGGCATTGCTGGCACATGATGGCATATATCACATTGGTAGATGTGCAGGTGAACGAGCCCCTGATGGTATGGCTGATGTGATTAGGTCCTATGATGATGTCACTTGAATAGATATGTGGACAGAGTTGGCATCGGGGTTTGTTACAAGGATAGGTTCCTGGGTTAGTGGTTTTGTTCAGTGATGTGTGGTTGCTGGTGAGTATTTGCTTTAGGTTGGGGGGTTGTCTGTAAGCGAGGACAGGTCTGTCTCCCAAGATCTGTGAGAGTGAAGGATCATCTTTCAGGATAGGTTGTAGATCTCTGATGATGCACTGGAGAGGTTTTATTTGGGGGCTGAAGGTGACAGCTAGTGGTGTTCTGTTATTTTCTTTGTTGGGCCTGTCTTGTAGGAGGTGACTTCTGGGTACTCGTCTGGCTCTGTCAATCTGTTTTTTCACTTCAGCAGGTGGGTATTGTAGTTTTAAGAATGCTTGATAGAGATTCTCACACTTATTATCAAACTGTCTGTACTGGGCTAGCTTGATTATCACTTCAAAAGTTTTTTTTCTCTTAATTAATTGGCCTCTCAAAGTTGGTAAGACAACTCCCACCTGTTTATGCTCTCTGTATGTGTGTATATATAGCTCCTCAATATATGTTCCATTCTATATGCATCCGAAGAAGTGGGCTGTAGTCCACGAAAGCTTATGCTCTAATAAATTTGTTAGTCTCTAAGGTGCCACAAGTACTCCTGTTCTTCTTTTTGCGGATACAGACTAACACAGCTGTTACTCTGAAACTTACCAAATTGGTAGCTAGACAGCCTAGTGCACGTATCTTGTAGCACAGGGGGAAAGATGGTACTGTAGGTAAGGAAGAAGACCTGGACTATTTCCCACTCTATCTATGGTATTTGTATAACCCTATTACCACCATAGTATCTGACCTCCTCAAAGTCTTTATCTCACAGCATACCTGAAGTAGATATCCTAATTTTACAGGCACATAGGAAATAGGTGGCGAATCATGGACTGAATGGCAGAGGGGAGGGGGCCGGTGTCAAGACCCATGCTAGTCACTGGATCACCCTTCCTGTCTGCTGCGACTTGAACAAGTCATTTAGCCTGTGCCTTTTCTCATGTTATTTACCCATCTTACAAGACTATTGGGAAACTTAGTTCATTAATGTCTGTAAAGCTATTTCAGTTCCTGCTAAAAGGTGCTATAGAAAAGAAAAGAAAAAAAAAAAAAAAAACAGAACTTCCTTTTCTAAAGAAAATGATCTTGCTTGATCCTAGACTGCAGAGCACCATAGAATATTTCAGTTGGACTGTGCTATGTGAAATAAGAATGATCAAGCAGACAATTATGCCAAGCTTGAGAAATGTGCTTGGCAGAGTGACAGACACTCTAGCAGTGTTCTTAATTATGGACCTAGGCTGCCCAGAAAACAGAGGTTAAGGCCACTTCCTCACATTTATTTTTAGGATATTCCACACCTTACTGAGTTGTACTAGAAGAGATGGGTCCCTTCAAAACTGCTTTGTGATCCACTTTTATTTTAGCACGCTGGTTAGAGCATTTCACAATACAGTATCAGATTAAATGACAGCAATGTGTCACAGTGACAAGACTTACTGAATATAAAGTGCTAAAAAAAAAGAAGAAGCTATATTTTAGTTCTATTTCAAGCATCAGGCAAAAGTACTCCTTTTGCACATGCGTTGTGTATATTAGGAAAAAATCAATAGTGGCAAGTCAGGGAAAGTTTTGCTCACAATTCTTTATGGTCTTTTTTGGGGTGGGGGAGTAAGAGTTCAATCTGTTTATCTTATAGAAAGAGAGGTAACTTGATTATGGTGTACAAGAACCTTCACAGGGAGAAAATACTAGGTACTAAAGGGTTCTTTAATCTAGCATTAAGGAAAGTGAAACAAGAACAAACGGCTGAAAGCAGAAGTCAGACAAATTCAAATAGGAAAGAAGGCATTTTTTAACTATTTCAACAGTGAGAGAGATTAACCTTTGGAACAAAACTACCAGGCAGAGCTGGATGGGAAACAGCTTTCCCATCCCTAAGAAATTTTTTGCAATTTCAGAGAGTTTCTCATTAGTTTTGTACGATACAGAATCTCGTAATTTTTTTGTGTGAAAAAGGACAGAAAGAGACCAACACCAGAACAGCCAGTAGCCTGGTGGTTAGGGTACTGACCTGGGATGTCGAAGACACAGATTTGAGCCCCTGTTCCATATCAGGTAGAGCAGTGACTCTCACATCCAGAGTGAGTGCTCTAACCACCACCTTATTGGTGGCTCTGGGATGAGAGGGTGTCTTCCCCTCTCTCATTTTGCCCAGAAACGGACTGTAGGCCTGATACACCTTTCCCAATTACAGTTTTGCCAAAAGTGACCCTTTCCCACAAAAAAGTTTTGAATCCCACAAATTGGCATTTTCCAACAAAGTGTTTTGTCAGAAAGTTTGCAACCAGTTCTACTGACAAGGGAAATGGTTGATTCTCCACCTCTTGGCATCTGGATCAGTTTTAAAAAGGATGCTTTAGTCAAAACACAAATATTGGGCTCAGTACAGGGATAACTGTGTTAAGCGCAATGGCCTATATTATACAGGGGGTCAAATCAGATACAATGGTCCCTTCTAGCCTTGAACTCTATGAATCCATGGGGGAAAAGTCAGATTGAAGGCAAAGTCCTTGCCCCTTCCCAAGTAAATGAGCTGCATGCAGGAGAGTTCTGCTGAGACTGAAGAGGTGAAATCCTTTCCTCCTCCCCAAATCAGTGCAGCAAATAGGACTATGTCACCACTGTTACTGAACTGAATTGGCTGCGGTAGCTCCTAGGACAAAGGCCCTCTGAAGGTCACAAGTGGGTTGGCCAATGGAGTTCTAAGGACTTCAAGATTTGACTCCCCACTTACAGCTTTGCTTTACAAGTAAAAATATTAAAAGACACTGTCTGGAGTAAGCACATCTCCAGTAAGCACAGACTTGGTATTTGAGGCAAGCCAGAGCTTGCTAATGATGGAGCCTAAAGAACAATAAGCTTGAATGAACTTGCACAACAGTCAGCCTGACTGTGCTGTCAAACCCCAGAAGTAAATGCAGACAGGGCTTTTGTGACTCAGTGCTTCTAGCCAGTGGTCATTTTTGGCTGGAATGTACTTTTTTGCAATATGCCAGAACTCTGTCCAAAATAAATGAGAGAGGGGTCTCTATAACCACTTCCAGTTACCCTTATCCCACAGTTTCAAAACTCTACGTAGTGCAAGAAATGAGGAGACTGAATTCTTCATTTAACAAAAGAATCTCTACAGCCTATGGAGTTGCACTGCTGCTGGAGACTGACAAATAGTAAGAGCCAATCAATCTACGGTCACTCAACTTTGGAAGAAGAGAGGAGCTCCAGTTTATGGTTGGTTAGCAGCTGAAGCCATTGTAACTGTTGCTATACATCTTGAAGCTGAGTAAAGAATTTGTATAACTGGGGCAAGGCAATTCGCAGAAGAGGGAAAACTTTTGGACAACTGCGGTTGCATCATATCATAGGATAGATGTTGTGGTCTGCCAGAGCTGACTTCCTCTAGTCCTGCACTAATCTGATATTGGGGGCAGAGGGTGCCACAGATTAGCCAATGCATCTTAGATCAGTACTAAGACTGTGCTGAAATGTGCCCAACTCCCTGTGGTCCAAGGGACTATTCTGGCAACCAGGAACTGTGGAGGCAGAGAAATGTTCCAGGCATGACCACAAGGCCAGGGCCTGGCAGGATAGCATGGTTATTAGGCTGGCTCTGTGCCACCCAGTGACTCCTGCTGCACTAGATAGATTCCCCAGAGGCTGGTTAAGACAACACTATTTCTCCTTTGACCACCAGAATAGCACAAAGGCGCCATGGGTGGGCTGTGGATCTGGCTCCATACATCAGTGTGCCAAGTGTACCTGTCTTACAGTTAAGAGCGCCACCAGCTTTTTTGCAGCCCTAGGCAGCGGAAGGTCCCGCCCCTGAAATACCGACGACAACCGGGGATGCTGAAGATCCGGCCGCCGCGGTCACCGCCCCCCAAATGTTAGTGCCCTAGGCGACAGCCTAAGTCGCCTAATGTGTTGCGTCGGCCCTGCTTACAGTCACTTGAGACCAGAAGACAAGCTACCATTGAAGACAATATATTCAGCTCTCCCACTGGGATAGCTGACAAGTCATTGAGAATGCTATGGATTAGATTGGGAAAGAAAAATTATTTGCTAAGAGTATAATGCCTTTGCGATAGAACTATCCAACAAAGACAAAGTCTTCCATAAGAAATACTTGAGTCAGACAGACAGACATTGAGATGGTGGCGGGTATAAGGTACCAGTATTTTTGGGAAAGCTGCTTCTTCCAAACTAGCCACTTCCTCCCCACTCCGCTCTTGTGCGGAAGCAAACCATTTATGGTAGCAGCAGTGTTGAGAGTTATAGTAAGGGCCCCAGTTTTACTCCACAAGAAGATAAAAGCACTGGTGACGGATTATCCACCCTACCTAAAGCCCTGGGTTGTACCTTCCTTCCTGCAAATTACAGACCTCTTATTTCAGACTGTACTCATGAAACAAAGGGTGTTTTGATTGGGTGGGGGTGAGAAGCAATACACATTTTGTTGTGCAGATTGTTGTATTCTTGCAGCATCAGCTTCTCCTTTGAGTCTTCTATGCTGCAACTACATGTGGGAGGTTTAGCACAATGGCCTCATTCTAATCATACAGATCTGGCTTTGTGTTGGGGAAAAAGGCATCACAGCATACCAGAGTTTTTTTATTTTGTGTGTGTATGTATATATATATTGAATTTATATAAAATTAATTCAAAATATATATATATTCAAAATAAGTTGAAGCCAGAAATCAATGACCTAACAGGCAGAAGTCTGAAGGCCAGATAAGCCCCCAGAACCTGTAGGAGATCTCTAAATAGATTTGGGTTCCACTTTGACATTACCATTTTCCCTTAACTCTTCCTTCTCCTTCCTCAATTGTACTATCTCCTTCTTTCTCAGTAACAGGTCTGCTACACCTATGGCATCCTCCCTTCTTTTTCTTGTAGTTGTATAGTCCTAATTCCTGCCATTATTGCTACCCACCTATGTTCCTACCACACAGTGGCCTACTTGTAGTGACTATGGCCTGGTCCCCACTAAGCCCCCACTTCGGACTAAGGTACGCAAATTCAGCTACGTTAATAACGTTAGGGTTACCATATTTTGTGCCTCCAAAAGGAGGACACTTCACGGGCCCTGCCCCCGCCCCAACTCCGCCCCTTCCCCTGCTTCCTGCGAACATTTGATTCGCGGGAAGCCTGAAGCAGGTAAGGGGGGTGTGGGGGGAGGAGAAGCGGCCCAGGCTGGCCCCCCCGGCGTTTCCAGCCTGGGTCGGCTCGGGCCCTGGGGTGCCGGCCCCGGCCCCCGGCCGAGCACCCCCGGCCCGCCCAGCACCGCTGGCCCCCAGCAGCCCGGCGCACCCCCCGGCCGCCCAGCACCGCCGGCCCCCGGCGCACCCCCCGGTCGCCCAGCACCGCCGGCCCCCCCGGCCCCGGGCCAGCCCCCGGCCCAGCGGCACCGGATTTTCCCGGACATGTTCGGCTTTTTGGGATTTCCCCCCGGACAGGGATTTGAGTCCCAAAAAGCCGGACATGTCCGGGAAAATCCGGACGTATGGTAACCCTAATAACGTAGCTGAATTCGAAGTACCTTAGTCCGAACTTACCGCGAGTCCAGACGCGGCAGGGAGGCTCCCCCGTCGATGCCGCGTACTCCTCTCGCCGAGCTGGAGTACCGGCGTCAACAGCGAGCACTTCCGGGATCGATCCGGGATCGATTTATCGCGTCTTAACCAGACGCGATAAATCAATCCCAGAACATCGATTGCCTGCTGCCAGACCCTCCGGTAAGTGAAGACGTACCCTTACAGAAGGAAATCTTGAGAAAGTATAGTGGAGACAATGGGCATGTTACTCTAACAGCACCTCAATGACTATCAGAACTCAACAACCCCTGAATACCAGTTGTCACATTTGATATACCAACAACACAGAAGAGCTAGAAGAGAAACAGCCATCCTTTTTTTGTTAACTATAAAACAAAAGCAAAAGAGAGGAGTGTCCTTTATGGTTACATAAAAGCCATTTTAAGCTTTCCCTCCCATGTTGTCCCCCGCCCCTATCTTTCTCACATGCATACACAGCTTTACCTATTTTTAGGCTACACAGGAAATCAGGCTCACTTGCTTTTTTGCCCACACAGTCTTCACTCTGCACCACTTATGCACCCACCACATAGCTTAAAGATAATGGTCAATAATAACTAGAATTTGTGTTTCACTGAGAACTGAGACCGTTTAATCATCATTTTGGTTGTTCTCGGGTGGCACTCTCAAATTTGAATGACCTCAGCTGTATGTTTCCATAATGCTGTGGGTCTTTTTGTGAAGTGCAACCTTAACTATGACTTTCCAGACTAACTTTTGAAAGTATTTTGAAGGAGACTATGTCCTCTAAGGTTATGTCTACACTGCATTAAAACACCCACAGCTGGCTCAGGCTGTAGGGCTAAAAATTGCAGTGTAGATATTCCACCTCTAGCTGGAGGTTGGGTCCCTCCCCACTCACAAGGTCCCAGAGCCCCATCCCAGACATCTACACTGCAATTTCACAGCCCTGCAAGTTTGAATCAGCTGCAGGTGTTTCATTCCCATTTAGACCTACTTTAAAGATGTCACAGCTGAAGTGATAAATTTATTCAATGCCAGCTTGGAATTAAGGCAGTGTTGCCTGGAAATATGACCACATGCAATGAGCACTTAGGCATCCCAGTAGAAACTAATTGGATTAGAAGAGAAAAACCAAATCAAACCCAAATGTGTATTTAAAATAATAAGGAGACCTTTTAGGGATTGATATGTTTGTCACAAGAGAGGAGTAACTTTGTGTCCCCACCCCTGTGTCTGAGGTATGTGGGTATTAAGCTGTAAAGACAGGTTTCAGAGTAACAGCCGTGTTAGTCTGTATCCGCAAAAGGAACAGGAGTACTTGTGGTACCTTAGAGACTAATGAATTTATTAGCATGCTCTAATAAATTCGTTAGTCTCTAAGGTGCCACAAGCTTTAAAGAGCGTATCAGGATCACCTATGAGGTACTGGAGGTAGTTAACGAACAGACTTTCTGTCTTAAGGGATTTGCACAAGGCTCAGAGCAAGCTTAGAGAATCTTTGCTTTCTGGGATGATTGGTGCTTAGTTGACATTGGCACTATTTAAATACAGTCAGTATTTGTGGAGGTCACCTCTCTCAGAGCCACCTCTAAGCAAGCCCTTAGCAATGAGGAAGCAAACAGCTCAGCTATCCAGTCAGACACACACACTGCATGTGAAGAGTCACTCTTGGATGACTCAGCCAGTACTTAGCACTTCATCTGTGACAAGCTGTGTATAAGCTTGTTGCACAATGGGGTAGCCTGTTATTTCTATGAGTCTCTCTCTCTCAGAAGTGTTACACACCCATGAAGCAGTGTTGTGGAAAGCATGCTGGCCGCAATACAAAGATTTCTCTGATGTGAAAGCCAAAGTCTTTTTATGAGCTAGGTGGCAGGGCTGCCAAGTGATGCAGTTTTGTTAATACTATACATTACTAACACTGTCCCCCATGCCTGATCTTTAAAGGCAATACTGTACTTAGTGTCCCAAGTTTTGAATATTAGTAGAAAATGTAGGTCTAAGAAAGTGCTCAAGTGAAGCAATCTACACATTAACTTCATAGGTTAAAGTAGTTTGAGGGAGAATTCCACCAGATTGCAATTTACAGCTCAATCAAGTGTTCTAGTTTAATTAGAGATATAGAATAAGTGGAGCAGATTGCACCCACCTGAATTTAGACCATTTTTAGACAGAAAACAAATAAGGCTATGGGATCTTTACCCTGGAATACACATGCGGAGCTATTTAAAATAGTATTAGCTTCCAGGGCTATTGACCCACTTCTGCTGTTTGCATCACAAGAAGAAATCCAGCTTGCCAAAAGGTGTGTGATTGGTAAAGCCCACATGAAAAATCAGAATGCCTCACACAATGGAATAGATTTTACAGAGAATTATCACCATGGAGGGTGGGGGGAGGGAAGGCCAAGGAAGACATTAGCAATTACTGCTAGGCAAGAAAAGTTATCCTCTCCTTCCCCCAATGGGTTAGCATCCCATTCCAGGGTATAAAAGAAATCATGGAAGGCTTCCTTACACTTTTGGCCTGCATATGTTCAGAGAGTGCAGTATTGAAATTGCAGTATTTCACCTAGCTTTACATGCAACAGGCCATCTTGCCACACTCTGGATATTAGGGCCAATAGAATTAGACGTGCATCAATGTGACATCCCTGGCCTAGGTAAACCCTGCTCTAGGTTTTTTGTTTTAAACTCTTGAAGGATATGCTGGATCTAGGAATGCTGATGCTGCGTGGGTTGCTACATCTGTTGATCTACATGCCATACTCAGGATGGTCTTCCACAGCCTCAAGTATCTCATAGAAGTACTGGGCCTGAGCTTTGGGACCAACCAGAGTCTGACCCCTGATAAAGTTTATCACACACACTCCACAAAGCAGAAGTACTAATCCAGTAAACAAAATCAGAAGAGAAAGCTTTAACTTTTGATTTTGGATAACATTTATAAAGCTATAGTGCAACCAAGTGGACACATTTAGAAAATACATACATTAATCAGACCAACATAACAGTGATGGCTGTAGGCAAGAGGCATTGTCAGGGTCCAGTACTCTAGAACAGGGGGTCCCAACTCCTCCCCCCCGCCCAAAGACCCAACTGTGCAGCTGCAATAGGCACTGAGGTTATTAACAAGCGTCCGTCAGGGAGTGGGGCACTGCTGAGCATGTGCGGCCCCTCACTTCAGTAGAGACCAGGACCAGCAAGAGGGCAAAGGGGCCATGCAGGTGCCACAACCAGCCCCTGCCAACACCCTCCACTTAGCAGTTTGCGGAGTGCCTTGAGCTTGTCGCTTGGCAGCCCTGCCCTGATCACCCACCCAGCACCCAGGCGTGCCTCACAGGCACCCCAACCTGGGAACGAAGGAGGAGCTACCAGTGCCAGACAGAGGCAGGCGCTTGGGCCATCACTTGACAGTCCTAATCACACAGTGTTGTCCAGGCAGAAACAAAGTGGCACCACCAAGCACCAGTCCCTGGGGGAGGGGGATTGCAAGGCCGATACTCCAGGGAGCCCAACAGCCATGGATTGCAGGGGGCAGTGGCTCACAGTGGGAATGGCCACAACTGACCAGCCTCCTTCAGCCACCCTGGGAGCCGCTGCCTCTCAGGACTGGCCCCCTTCTCCTCACCCTCGGCTCAGTAGCTCCACTTCACCCTCTGCTGCCTGCCAGGGTGCTGGGCTCCCCTGGTCCTGGGCAGGGGCCACCACTCCAAACTCTGCCCATGGTGGACTACCCAGGACTGTTTCACGGCCCACAGTTTGGGAACCCCTGCTCTAGAGGATATGGAAGCATACACTATGTGTATTTGGAAAATAAAACCTGCTTTCAGGAGAAAGCTCAGGCATTGTTTTTCACTTGTAAAAACAGTGTTAATACAAGTCTACTGAATTAATATTATTCCTCTTTGGTGAATATTAGCACATATATTGGCTACAGATGAAGTCACTCACACACACACACACTCCTTCAGTGGTCATGTGTGTAACTGGAGGCAAACTAAGCCACATGTGCGTTGTAGCACATGCTCAAAAAAACCAAACCTGAAGTTCATGGTACTGTATAGTTCACTTCATTTATGAACCATGATGTCCTTCAGGGAATCTCCTTTGTATGCTCTACAGGGAAATTGGACTTTTCAACTATATTCAGTGTGTGTTGAGGAAAACAATTGTGATAATCTGAAAGTTTTCCATTAAGACTATTGAATTCTTACCACCAACTCTAATGGTGACTATTTTCACTAAACACTCAGCTAAAGGCATTAAGGATGCAGGAGTATCACTGCAGTTCATTGCAGAAGAGGATTTGCACCCAGTTCTCAGTGCATACACTTATCTCTTCACCTCCCTAACTCCCAACTCCTCCACAGAGACAGTGCACAAGCTTCCAGAACTGGTCACCAAAACTGCCCAGGCAAGTCTCACACCTGTGCCCATGAATGGATACTCACCATAGTTACCCATTCTGTACATAAACGAAGAATCTGAGCACACAATTTAGATCAGTTTTGAAAGTGTGTTATTGTGTTTAAGTGCTTTCCCAACTGTCTCCTCAAGAGAATAAATTACTATTCCTTTTACTTCCAATACATTAGATATTTGTGACTAGGACCTTGCACAGTTTGTTAGGGAGTTTCTAGGCAGAAAAAGGTGACAGAGATCCTGCCCCCAAAAAGCTTCCAATCTGAAAACACATCTGTGAATCTCCAAGCACTTTACAGGTGTTAATTAAGCTTCAAAAGAACCCTGTGAGGTAGGAAAATATCCTCCCTTCCCCTCAGCCACAAAAAAATCTGCAGATCAAAAAGATAATAGTCTAAGTTTCCACAAGTGACCACTGGATTTTGCATGCCTCAATATTTGGGAGACAGTTGGGCTGACAAAGGTGTGTGTCCACTGCTGCCACTGGACTTCAGTTGCAGTTCTGACTTTTCAGCATTTCAGGAAAATCAGATCTAATGTGTCTCAAGCTGGCCACTGAAGAAGAGTGGCCACCTTTGCACCAAAACTTTCAAAAGAATTACCCATGAGCTCACAGAGTCTGCATCACAGGTAGAACTTGAACTAAAGTCTCCTAGCTCTGAGTTCTTGATCTAACCCCATAGAGCCTTTAAAAAAAAAAAAAATACAAGTTTACAAAACATTCATGAATGGGATATAACCTTAATTCCTCCTTGATGCTACCAGGCAATAATATTGATAGAATATGCTGTCTGAGGGAGACTATGCATCACTGACTGCTTTAACTGACTTGAAACATGGGACTGATGTTAAAGACAGCATGTCAGATGTGTCAGTCTCACCTCTGTCAACACTAGCAGGAGAATGACTGAGATGAGGCAAGAAAACTGCTTGATGTCAAATACATCACCTGAAACGAAGTTCCAATTTGTTTGACTCCAATGATATGCTTAAATAACTGGTGGTTTGTGTAACAGATAGACAGGACAGATACTCTCACTTCCATTCCCTTAAAACTCAATAGCTTGTGTGTTTACACTGACTGCTAAGGAGTCTGAACTAGGTAATTCAAGCCAGAAATTAAAGCAGCCTCAGACCTAACCATGGTTAACCTACTGAGGACAACACAGTGCAAGTGTAGACACTGTATGACTTTGTGTCAACCCTTATAGTCCTCCAAGCAGCTGTCCCACCGTGCCCCATTTCCTGCAACAGTGGCAGTTCTGGTCACACAGTTATAAACCACTCCACAGGGATCAGGGCGACTAGAAGCCACTGTCACACAACACTTTAAGAAAGTGTGGCACCTTAGAGACTAACAAATTTATTAGAGCATAAGCTTTCGTGGACTACAGCCCACTTCTTCGGATGCATCCGAAGAAGTGGGCTGTAGTCCACGAAAGCTTATGCTCTAATAAATTTGTTAGTCTCTAAGGTGCCACAAGTACTCCTGTTCTTCTTTTTGTGGATACAGACTAACACGGCTGTTACTCTGAAACTTAAGAAAGTGTGTATGTTTTTGAAATGCCTTTGCTTGATTGCCCACCTTGGCAAGCACACCTAGCAGCTCTTGTTGCATGCAACTGCCCAGCCAACCATGCCAGCTCCATTCAGTAGATGGGCCTGTGGGAAGAAGGGTTTGTGCAGGCATAGCTATGGACCAGCTGTACAAATGCTGACACGTAGGAACAAACTGCATTGGGGGAGGGGGATGCAGGCAAACGAATAGGACAGGGATCAGCAGCAAGGACATATGAAAACAAAGAACCGTTGCAAGGCCGACCACAAAACCAGGGAGGCCAACAATCGATGCTGAGTCACAAACCTACTGCTTTTACAACAAGCTGCACACCATACATGGCAGACACCCCACCAGCACCCCACAGAGCACCATGGACACCTTGGAGGAGCCTAAGATAGAGACCCCCTGCTGTGAACAGCAAGGTGGAAGATAAGGAGGGGAGACTCAGCAGGGTGACTCTGTTCAAGACACTGCTACAGTCTAGCCAGTTCCACCAGCTGAGCCCAATGAAGGGAAAGGGACCTTGGGAAAGCGTGTGCATGTATTTTGGCTTGCAATGTTTAAATTTAAAGCGGGCATCCAGCCCATCCCCATGTTAACAAAACACAGTATTGACTTTCATTGTTTTACTCCTATGAGAAGAGGCAGCAGCACAACAAAGAGAGGTAGAGTTGGCATCCACTTTTCACTCCCCATTGGCTAGGCAGTGGGGATGTGCAGACCACTCTGTTTATGTGAATAGGGATGTCCCTTTTATTCTCTGGAGACCTTGATGAAACTTTCATGGAGACACTCTGTAATAGTCTCCCAAAAGTTTCTAGGGGTGGCTGTCTTATTTCTTCCTCCATGGTGGAGGAAGAAAAGTTCCCAGGCCACTGCACAAGGAGTTCAGCTGGCACCATCGCAGTAAACAGGCGAGTGGCAAATGGGCCTGGACAGCTTTGGGACACCAGGAGCAGCTATGCTCTCTGAACCTTTTCTACCCTCAGGAGTGAGAAATCACCTACAGACACCAGTAATAGTGGGAAACAGTGCTGATATTCAGTGCCTTTGCCTTGTACTTATACCCAGGGACTAGAGCAGGGGTCGGCAACCTACGGCACGCATGTCAAAGGTGGCACGCGAGCCAATTTTTAATGGCATGCCGAGGTCCCGGCCGCCGGCCCCACTCAGCCCGCCGCCAGCCTGGGTGAATGGAACCCCAGGCTGGCAGCGGGCTGAGCAGGCCGGCGGCTGAGACCCCGGCTGGCAAGGGGCCAGCAGCCGGAACTGAAACCCAGCGCCAAACGATGCTGGGGCGCTCCACTGTGGGTGGAGGCGCAGTGTGCTCCCAGCTCGGGGGGCCTGCTGGAACTATCCTGCAGGCTGGCGCTGGACAAAGCAGCAGGCAGTCAAGCAAGTGAAAGGGGCTGGCAGGAGGCGCGGTGGAGGTGTCCGCGTCCCAGCCTGTCCTGCTGCCCCTCTCTCGCCACTGTGGCTGGACACCAGGGCACTGCAGGCACGTTCCATCCCTGTGGCCCCAGGGGGAAGGGAGCAGCAGGCCAAAGAGTCTTCTGCAGGGCCGGCTCCAGGGTTTTTGCCACCCCAAGCAGAAAAAAAAAAAAGCTGCGATTGCAATCTGCGGCAGCTCTACCACTGCCACTTCAGTCTTCGGCGGCTGGTCCTTCGCTCCAAGAGGGAGCGAGGGACCCGCCGCTGAAAAACAGGATGTGCCCCCCCACCCCTCCGTTGGCCGCCCCAAGCACCTACTTGCCGGGCTGGTGCCGGCCCTGGTCTTCTGCTGCCGCCCCCCATTTGCCTGCAGATGCAGTACCCCCACACAGCTGGCCCACAGCTCCCTTAGTAGGAACAGGAACAGCGTGGGGCAGGGACACATCTACCATCCAGGTAACCCGGCCGCAACCGGGACTGTCCCAGGCCAGCCCCAAGTCCCTGGGACTTTCCCCCCCCCCCCCCAACCTCCTGCCCTGAGCCCCCTCACGCCACCCAACCCTGACTCCTACACCCCCCATGCTCCCAGCCTCGACTCCTGCACCATCCACTTCCCCACCCCCTGCCCCGAGTGCTCCCACACACACATCCCAGCCCCTGAGCTCCTTCCCCCCCCACACACACACCCCTGAGAGGGTTGTAATACAACAGTACCTGTAAGAAATTTAAGTTACTTTTACCCCTGCAGGAACCCCAGACCAGCAGTGGACTGAGTGGGGCCAGCGGCAGGCTGAACAGCTCAGCCCCCCTGCCAGCCGGGGTCCAGACCTCCGACCCCGCTCAGCCCACTGCCGGCCTGGGGTACCAGCAGCCAGCCCGGGGCTCTGCTCCTGCCTCGGCCCAGCACTCTTCAGCCACTCCCTGCTGTGGCCCACATTGGAAAACTCAGCAAGGAAAAGCAAGGGCAAGGATCACACTAGACTGCATAAAATGCAGATCACATAAGATCTGCATTTTAATTTTATTTTAAATGAAGCTTCTTAAATATTTTAAAAACCTGATTTACTTTAAACAATAGTTTATTTATATAATATAGACTTATAGAGAGACACTTTCTAAAAACATTAACATGTATTACTGGCACGCGAACCCTTAAATTAGAGTGAATAAATGAAGACTCGGCACACCACTTCTGAAAGGTTGCTGACCCCTGGACTAGAGGCTGAGCTTTTACTGCTTCTTGCAAGCAAAAGTCCTTCCCCCTCTTACCCATGGCAGGCCAAACTCACCATGGCTGGGACTGGAGAGCAGTGCCATGCACATGTGCTCCAAAGTGTCAAGTATGTCTTATTAAAGTATTTATGGGAATAAGGGAAGGGAGTTTTGAATCTTTTCTTTCCCTTTCCATTGTGACTGTTAATCCAGCGATACTTCAGTCTTTTTTTATTAGCAGCTTCTCCCATTGTGGCCTTGAGGGATGACCCCTCCACATCTACAGAACACCTGACTCTGATGAGAGAAGGAGGAGGAGGAAGAATATGTTCAGTGAGATCATGCAAACACTATCCTGCTGAGACAGTATTTGAATCTTTCCTTGGTGCTATCAGTGTGCAGTTTCATGAGCCAGGTAGCCAGGGGTAAGCTGGGTTTCCCAGAATTACTCTTGGCATTTCAACAACGACAATGGCAATCCACCAGTCAGGAAAGAACATCCCTACTTGCAGCTTTCTGAAGAGGTCTTGTGTTCTTAAAGATGTGAGCGCCTTCCCTGACCAGTGCACATTGGTATCAGTGAAGTGTCCATGGTGATCCACCAACACTTGTATAACTACAGAAAACTAGAGCCCTATCTATTAATATACTCTGTGGCAAGGTGGGCAGGTGCCAAAATAGGGATAGGCATGCCATCTATTACCCCAGAGTAGTTCGGGAACCCCACTACATCCCATCCATCCACTATGTCCTGCACATTGCTGAGCGTAGCAGGAGCCCTACACAATTGCATGCCAATCACCTCCACTATGTATTTTTCAATTCCCAAATAATTTCCCACTGACTGGTAGCCATCTGGAGTTGCAAGCTTCCAGAATGCAATCACAACTTCCACTGTCAGTGCAGCTCTCATTCTACTGTCTCAGCACTGGAGAGACAGGGTGAAATCAGCAAGCAAATCCAGAAATGTGACCTTTCACAGCCATAAACTCTGCAGCCACTGCTCATCATCCAAACCTGTATTACAATCCCACCAGTTGGTGCTCATTTCTCAGGCCCAGAAATGGCACTCCAATCTGCAACTGCTCCCTGAATGCCAACAACACTACTGAATTGTTTTTCCATTATGTCCCTCAGTAAACTTTCCCCCAAGAAATCGTTATGTCTCAAGTTGTTGCAGTACTTCCTAAGCGTCTGCAAATACAGGAGAATCCTGCATCCTGTGTTTGCAGTATTCAGGAGAATAGTTCAGAGCTCTGCTGGTTCCATGCATCTGTCAGAGACCGAGAAGTGCCACACAGGTTTGTAGATTTAAAAAAAAAAAAAAAAAAAAAAAAAAAAAAGAGTAAAACATAGAATATGCAAGGCATTATGGGACAGAGAAAGTTGCACACTGGGAACTTGACCCTTAGCTGCCAGAGATCCCTGCACAATATATTGCCAACATTTCCCAAAAGGCTTAGCGCAGGACAGCAGCATGTGGCACACTGGGATACCTACACTCATACATGCACTTTGCATTGACACAAGCGCTCTTGGTGAGTTCACACAGCACTGACGCAAGCAGCCAAATATGCACGCACTCAGGCTATATACAAACTTCTGTGGCTGTATGCCAACATAACTTGCATTGACCGAAGTTTGTAGTGTAGACATGGCTTCATTCTCAGCCCACAGATAGATGTCTTTGCAAGTTAATAGATAAGAATCCGATCCTAATAAGTTATATCCAGCCCTACCTAAAATCCTGACAGCAAGTCAAGGAGACCAAAACCCTTTAAGAGGTTCAGAAATATTTAAACTGCCCAATCTGGCACAGCCTGGTCTGGGGTATGACAAAGAGGATATTCAATAAATGCAATGTAAGATTTAGATAGTCTGCAACTTTTTTTTTCCCTTGTAAGGAAGTGAAAGTCTTCCATATGGCAAAAATATATGGTTTGATTTTCCCCACAGCCTTCCTCTCCCTCCAGTATACCATTCTGTCCACAGGGTTCTCCCCTAGCTCACCAATACTAAAACTTAACTATGTACACTCACAAATTCTAATTGCTAACTAGCAGTCACAGCTACTCACCCCATGCTGAAAATATGGCTGCTGGTGAACATTATGTTTAGGGAAGTGAAGAACATAGGTAGAGTGCTTTGGCCAAAGCTACTTACTAAAGATGGGTCAGGACAGGACACGACTCCCTTGCTTTGTGTCTCTCACAGCTAGACCATGCTACATCTCACTACTGAGCTGCCCCCTCCCCTCTAGTAGCCAGAAGACACATTCCCTCCCCACCTGCAGAAGAGGCAGTTTGTGAAGGGCTTAGCACCATCTCTGACAGGTTCTAGAACCACATAGTGATCTGGGATTCCCCACTAGGGACTGCGGGAACTGCACATGGTTGTTACAATTGTCTCTCTCACACACACACACACAGCCATTTGCTCATAAGCATATTTAGTCCTCAACCAAGAGATAGCACACATTACCCAAGAGGAACAGTTTACAGTTCTGCAAGGAAGACACGAGAGTTCAGACTGCCAGAGTCAGGCCTGCCCCTCTTCATTTGTTTACTTTTTCAGCACCAAATCTATTATGAAGTTTTGACCAAATCAATACAAGTATACTAGAAATACATTAGTTGAGGAACTGGCCAGACAGGACTACAAGGATCTTAAAATATTACAGTTCTGAATTTGACTGTCCTGTCTTCCATAATTCACTTCCACCATTACTTAATACATTGCACAAATATTAAAAGAGCCTGAGCTAGAATTCTGGTCCTTCAGCTCCAAAAAAAAAACCACCACACAATAAAAAGCTTGTTTCCCTAGTGATCAGTTTCACTGAAGAGATCTCATAGCATATTTTCACAGCTCATATTTTTATGTATATATCTGAACTGAAGTTTGACATGGATATGATCATAAGAGCTGTGAGTTTTGTAAGCCCAGATGCCAACTCATATCAAAGTTTTTGTTCCATGCAAAGCTAGTATTGAAGCCAAAAGGTCCAAATCTATCACTAGTGTAAGGGGATTCAATTTAAAGGCAGTTATAGCCAGATTAGTTTGGCCCAATGGAAGTCTTGTGCATACTAAGAGGGATGGTAGAATAGGACCTATTGATAAAAATCCACACCCAGCCTTGAAAACTTCAGCCACAAAAAATTCATGAAATATACCCCAACACGAATATGCACAGAAGACATTGTTTGTTGGAAGAGAAGCCACAGCTAGAATGATTCTCTTCCCCCAGTGTAGAATTTCTAACCAAGACCTTTCAGTTAGAACCCAACATGTACAGTCACCAGATCTGAGTTATATTAAGTCCTCCATGGCAAGAGCACAGTCTCCCTACATGTTCTTTGAGTGCTGTGGACACAGAGGCAGCTATTTGAGTGTCAGGAGTGTTTTCTTTGGATCTGAATGCAAACTAACAAGTGAAAAGCCAGCCATAGACTGCAGCAGCTAATGAATTTCAAAGTTGCTCACAATCTACTCACTGTTACTCAGATTCAGAGAGATCTGGTCTATAGTACCATTTAAATTAGGCTAGAAAAGTCATGTATATACACACAGTTGCTAGATAACTGTAGAGTTGACAAGGCTGCAGGGTGCCATAAACATTGTGCTGTTATCAATGGACGATCTCAGATCACTGAGAAAAGCGCCATTGCAGTAAGGACACAGAAGCATAATTTAACAGTGGTATACACCAAGAGAGAAAGCCAGGACCTACTAGGAACAGAATAATCTCCTCTCACAGTTCTCCCAACAAGCTGAATGGTTACCATATTGCTATTCACACACCCCTTTCTTGCTAGGCAGATGAGTCAATCCAATAAGACTTTCTAGGCAGGACAGATCTACAAGTGTCGCTGTGTTCCTCTGTCATATTCATAGTATCTGACTTCTAGGATTCCACTGGAACTGCAAAGGCACCACCCATTTGGGGGCTGAGGTAGTCTACCCCAGCAGATCCTAAGCATTTAGAGCCAGATATTCAGAGATGATGAGAACTTCCAGCTCACCTTGAACTCAGTTGGATTTATACGTCCTTGCTTAAAATAAAAATATTCAGGTTTATGTTGGCGGACTCATCTGAGTTCTTCCAAGGTATCAGGAGCACATATTGCAAGGTTCACCAATACATCTTTTAAGACCCTCAATAGGAGGGGACTATGGTCCTGCCCCTTTAAGGGAGTGTGGTGTCACTAGCTATGCTCCATTCTCCCAGTCCTCATACTGAGCAAACATGTTATGCTCCATACTCTTCCCCTTGCATATTCATGTAGAGACAACCACAGTCTGGCCCATAATGTATAGTTTATAAATGACTTGGGGACCCATCTGTTATTTAAATGGCACATCCTATAAGAAACCTTCTCTTAATAGCCATTCCTATTAGTCATCGGAGCAGAAAGAAACCTGATTTCCATATCTGACTGCTGAAGGAACTGGGTAGTTAAAGCAGAGGACTGAGTCAGGATACTTAGGTTCTCTTCTGCTCGGTGTCCCCGTCTGGTTCGCTTTGTTTAACCCTTTGACCTCACTCCTGTCCCTGTGCTTTTATTAGTTGTCCCCTGTAATTTTTTGGTCTCCAGGTCCTGTGGACCCCCCCTTAGGCTGGGGGGGATCCTTTAGCAGTGGGCGGGCTTTGCCCGCCCACTTCCTGGATCCCAATAGGTCTGCCTTAAGCTTTGTAGGTCAGTCTAGCTCAGGGGTAGGCAGCCTTCGGCAGGCGAGCTGATTTTCAGTGGCACTCACACTGCCCGGGTCCTGGCCACCGGTCCGGGGGGCTATGCATTAATTTAATTTTAAATGACGCTTCTTAAACATTTTAAAACCTTATTTACTTTACATACAACAATAGTTTAGTTATACATTATAGACTTATAGAAAGAGACCTTCTAAAAATGTTAAAATGTATTACTGGCACATGAAACCTTAAATTAGATTGAATAAATGAAGACTCGGCACACCACTTCTGAAAGGTTGCCGAGCCCTGGTCTAGCTAGTCTGTGTTAGAAGATGTTTGCCAGTATACAAGTTCAACTCTCACTAATGCTAGAGGAAAGCCACTAAAAATCAATGGAGCTGCCTCAAGTTTTCAGCAGCATAAAGAGGAGCAGGAGTTTAGCTAGCATAACACAAGCCAACCAACTACAGCAGCCCTGGTCAAGCCCAAGGGAAACTTAAATTGATTCTTTCCAGTATGAACTACCAATCATATTTTGTCTATTCACAAAAAATGAATAATCTTATTGAAAATCTCAGACCTAGTCTACTCTCTGTCCTGTGTGGTTCACTGAACTTCCTAATACAGGAGAGCTTTGGTTGACTCACTAAATTTCTTCCTTCTTCCCTTTATCAGCTGCAGTCACTACTGAACTTAATCCCCAACCCAGACATAGCTGGCTATCTTCTCAGTTAGTAAAGGCATATCACTTGCAGCTCAATACAGTGCACAAAGTAAATTCCAACCCTTAAGTCATGGGCTGGGTTGGGTGTGTGTCAGATAGTTAAGTGTGAAGTTTTGTACTACAGGATAAATGCCCTGTCTGATACATTAGTGTGGAACAGTGGTGACATCCAGTGGCCAGTTAGATTATTTACACTTAAAGTAAATAATAGAAACACTTATTTATTCAAAGTCATGTTGTCGGAGGATTCTATTCAGATCCAAATTCATTTCATAAAGTTATGAGTCCTAAATGCAATGAGGACTTCTCAGCTGGTCTCCCACAAAGCCTTCTACATAACCCTTTGTTAAAAGTCACCTTGCACTACTTTACACACCCCACACTCCTGTTAACTTTTCCTTTTTTAATTCTCTTTCAGATGGAATCCATGTATACTAGAAGGCCCATATAAAGAGGCTCGCCTGCTGTTATGACATAGTGCTCAACTGTGACAAGCATACATCCAAGACAAAAGGGACATTATTTTCCTTTAATTTGTTTAGATTTATAACAACATCTTTAAAAAGCCCTAGTCCTCAGCTCTAGGCACCCTTGTGAACATTAAAAATGCAAGCAAATTAAAAATAAAGCCAGCAAGTACTTCCCAACCACAAGCCCAAAATAACTAGCCACAGTACAACTCAAGCCCAATAATTCTTCCCCATCTGAAAAACAATAGCCCCTTTCATCCCCCTCCCTCCAAAAGACTATTTCAGACCAAGGTCAGGCAAGTTCCAAAGGGGAGAGAAGCCAATGACAGCAGCTCCCTCTGTTTTCATACTCAGGGGTCAGACTCCAACTCAAGCACCTACACTGATTTCAGATGTGGTTTGGCAGCATGGCAGAGGGAGAAGGTGGTCTCTCAAACAGAGTTTACAAGCCAGTTACAATTCTCCAGGTCAAGATCAACACCTCACAATGAGAACTGACTGAAAAATGTGGAAAAACTAATGAAAAAAAAGTGTTGATTTTTTTTTTTGGGTGCAATTTGTGACTAAATTTTGACATTGAGAACTGTTGACCTCTTTATATACCAATACACAGCCAAAAAAATTAATGAAATTTCCCCCCCAAAAATTGAAAAGCTGTATTTAAAATACAGCAACTGGCTGCCAGTGCAGGTCCTGGAGCATTGGTATCCTATGCCTCTACCAAGAGGGGCTGCTTAATAGGCTGGCAGCTGCATTTCTACTTCATTTTCTGAGCTGATTTAAGGTGTAATGCCATGTGGACCACAATGCAATAGTCTATCTTGTCAAGAGCACATAGCAGCAGTCTAATCTCCTCAAATAATGGTGTATTGAGCAAAGACTAGTAACCATTTCTTGAAGAAAAGCCAACATCCCGTCCTCCCATAGGAGGGGTTCATGGTCTCCTAGCAATGGACCCCATTTCTTCACCAGCCAGGAAGGACACTGGTCCAAAGGACAAAACATAGGATAAAACACCTCAGATAGTATTGCCTAAACTCAGCCAAGAAGATTAAGACCTAACATTGTCCTCTTCAAATATCTGTTTGTGTCCCTTGACAAACAGAATCTGTTCAGTTTTACCTACAAAACAATCTGAAATTTCATCGCAACAAAAGAGACTAATATCAGCTACCAAGTCAAGGCATCTTAGATTAACCAAGCTGTTCACCACAAACAACAAATCCATCGATTGAGATTTTGTGGCTGCTAAAGGTAGAAGCAAAGAACCTCTTCTTTGCTACCCATCCAATGATGGCATAGGAACTTCAAATCCATTACAATATAAATGAGATCAGCTTCAACCTGAGACTGTCACCATTACTCCGGCCAGCTTCCCTCATGCTTCATCCAGCACAGGTCATCTGTAAATCAAAGCATCATAAACGCAAGTACTTTGTGATATTACCCCATAAAATGAGTTTTCGGGCACTGCTACACTAACCTGCCTATTGACCCCTTAATCTGTTCTTCCTGAGGTAGAAGTTCCCAGGGTTGCTAAAGAGGCAGTCTAAAGGACAGATATATAACCTACTGATAAAGTAATGGACACAAGCAGTAATCGTTCTAAAACAAAGTATCTTTTCATTAAAGTAATAATCCCTAATACAGTGTATCCTAAAAATCCTAAACAATACACAAAATCCCTGAGACACCAATCTCTTATTGCAAGTTAAAGAGCACTTAAACTACAATAGCATATAGTTTAAACGATACTAAGCAAAGCAATTTGTTACAAGTGCCCAGTTTGCAACACATTACTAACAGCAGATCTTAAATTGTTTTAAAGTGTGCATGTGTGTTTTACCTGCTTAGGTACAACACACATGCACATCTCAAGCATGCACGTATTAAATACTATAAAAACTATCCTAAACTAATATTAAAGCTATAATTAAAAGAATATTAAGCTTACTCTGTAAATCCATTGCGGCTTTCTTTTAAAAATCAAATCACTGCTGCTGTTGTTCAGCTCCTGGTCAATCAGTTTTGCTCCACTCCAGCCTTCTTTTCTCTCTCTCGCTACAGCAGTTTGTCTTTAGCTTCTCTTGCTGGCTTCCCAGCTCTTTCTACACAGTTTTCCTCTTCTCAGATACACTTTCTGGACTCCAAAAGTGCTGCTGGCAGCTGGCCTTATATACAATGTTGTAGCTCTTTCTTTATATAACTCACAGGTGCTGACTTTTGAAAGTACCTGGACAGGAGGAGGGGATGCTCAACCTTTGGCCCCACCCCCCACTCCACCCCCTTCCCTCAAGGCCCCACCCATGCCCCACCTCTTCCCACCCAGTTCCATCCCCTCCCCCAGCACACCCCGTTCTGGCTCCTCCTCCCAGCCTCCTGCATACTGCAAAACAGCTGTTCGCTGGGAGGGAGAAGATGCTAACTGGAGGGTCCCACCAGTGGCTGGGAGGGACTGTGGGAGTAGGGGGGGAGCTAATAGGGGGCTGCCAGTGAGTGCTCCAGCCCCAAAGCATCCACAGAATCAGTGCCTATGATATAGCTTCATATTCTTAGCTACAGTTATCTCACTCACATGTTCAGCCTTGACCATTACCTCAGAATTCTGATTGACAGCGCTGTACTTTAAAACCAGTTGTGACCAGTATGAGTGAGTTCTGACCCACTAGAGGCTTAACTGACTGACCTCTCTCACACCCCTCCCTTTACTGCACATGCTTAGTAGTACTATACTATTGGCTATCAGGTCTTTGCCTGGGCATGATTTTGCACCTGCTCACCAGTTGCCAGTCTTCAACATGCTCATTGATGTCCTTTACTTCAGAGCTGCGATTCTGCCTAGCCACACCCACATTCACTTGGCTCTTTGTCAGGGCACCTCTTTTTTGGGGGGGGATCCTAAATTCTTACTGAGCATGCTCAGGATCTGCAGTGGCATCTCAGAGTGGAGTGCTTTGCTTATTCAGAATAGAGATCAGAAATACAAAATTGAGGCTAGAGGGTGCTTAAGGGCCACGCTTTCAATGGTTCAGGATAAAACTTTATGATAGCATCTTATCAAACCCTTGAAAGAGTGGTCTGTCACAGAAAGAATATCTTCCTTCAGACCTCCAGGTTCCATTAGCCTTTGAGAGAGCTCCAGCAAAACAGATTCCTGACTTGGGGTGTTCCCCAACCTCAGCACACAGAAGATAATGGTGGGTGCATGTTATTAGCTAATATACAAGTGTCTAGCCTCTAATCTAAGCCCAAACACTGGATCATTGGTTCAGGAGCCAAATTACCCATAAGAGCCACAGTAGTGTGAATTCATTCTTACTATAGTTCAGGGGTGAGCAAACTTTTTGGACCAAGGGCCTGTGTATGGAAATTGTATGGCGGGTCATGAATGCTCATGAAATTAGGGGTTGGGGTGTGAAAGGGGTGAAGGGCTCAGGGTGGGTCCAGAAATTAGGAATTCAGGGTATGGGAAGGGGCTCTGGACTGGAGCAGGAGGTTAGGGTACAGGGGGGGTGAGGGCTCCAGCTGGGGGTGCAGGCTCTGGGGTGGGGATGAAGGGTTGAGGGTGCAAGAAGGTGCTCTAGGCTGGGGCTCAGAGGTAAGGAGGAGGATCAGGACTAGGGTTGGGGCACAGGAGGGAGTCAGGAGTGCAGGCTCCAGGGGGCACTTACCGGAAGCAGCAGCATGTCCGCTCTCTGGCTCCTATGTGGAGGCGCAGCCAGGGCTCTGTGCGCTGCCCCATCTGCAGGTGCCACCCCTGCAGCTCCCATTGGCCATGGTTCCTGGCCAATGAGAGCTGCACGGACAGCGTGCGTAGTTCCCCAGGCTGCCCCTACACATAGGAGCTGGAGGAGGGACATGCTGCTTTCAGGAGCCATGGCTTGGAGCGGGGCAAGCCCAGACCCTGCTCTCTGGCGGGAACTTAAGGGCCGGATTAAAACATTTGAATGGCTGGATGTGGCCCGTGGGCCATAGTTTGCCCACCCCTGCTATAGTACTATATATTCAGTATGATAGGGGAAATATTTCATTTTTATATATACGTATGTTATTCTCAAAGCAAAATGACTGACCAAGTATTATTATCTTATCAACTACAATTGGTTAATAACATAGTAAAAGCATCCTGACTGGTTAATAATTAAATCACACAATGTTTTAATATATGCTGCAGAGAGACACAATAAAGAACTGCTTGTGACCCTCAGTCTGAGTATCACTGCACTAGATCAAGAGTGTGACTAGCCATGTGAGTTAAATCAGAAACCACCCAGGACAGTCTGTGTTTTTCATGGTAGCCATAAAAGCCTGAGCTAATTCTAAGGATTTGTCATCCACACAGATGTTAAAATCATTGAATATTGTCAGTGTCTCTAATGCCACCATGTAGGTAATATTATTGATCACACAGGACATTTGCAGTGAGGTGAGGGAATGAGTACATTAAAACTAGTCCCACCTTGACCTAGTCTTGGGACTCACACACAAGCTGAACTATATTTGATCTAGTTTTGCAGTAGAAAGTTTCCAGCATTTGAGGTTGCATGCAAACAGCACAACCACATCAGCTCCTCAGCAATATCCCTTAGCTTCGTACTGCACTGACTATCCAGTTCTGATATGGACAGCAAGGGAGGATTCTGCAAGGCAGAGCAACAAAAAAAACAACTCATCATCTTTAAAAGGAAACATACAACTTTGACATATATCTGCCAGGGCAACCACTAATAACATTTTCTAGTTTGAGGTTCTTGCTAATAACCAGATTGTGACAGAGTGTGAGTAGCCTATGGCTGATTCATCATTCTGTACTCTTGGGAAGTATCCCCACATGGGGTAAATTGACAAGGTAACAGTTTAAGTACTAAGTGATTAACTAATTAGCTGGGTGAGTCAAGTCCTCAGCTGGAAACAGTTAAAAGAGAGACAAGAAAAAACTGTAGGGAAGACAGAAGGCCCAAAGAATTCCAAGAGCAGAGCTTCCTCCACTCTCCCAAATATGCCTTGGTGGTAGGTAAAGGCTTGGGGGAAAGCCTTATGCTGTGAGGAACAAACAGTTGTAGAACATGTAGTAAATACAGCACATGGCTTTGACCTTGTCATTGGGGTGGGTGAGGACTGTTTGCAGCAGGGTGAGGTAACCCCAGCCTGTGACCAAGGTTTTGTCAGCCTACACAGATTGACTTCACCTGGGAGAGTAGTGGTGCCTGATCACTATCCTGCCCACCCCTACACCTTCCTTGCAGCATTTTCACTGTATAGTTCCATAAAAAGATAAAACCAAAACAATATGGATAAAGAAGGTGCAAATAAACTTAAATGCAGTCAGTGCAATCACTTAATTATGATAGCTCAATGGTTTGAGCATTAGCCTGCTAAACCCAGGGTTGTGAGTTCAATCCTTGAGGGAGCCACTTAATTATGTGCCTCCCACCGCATATCTCTGCTGTTTTTCCTCTCTATCAGCAAAGGATTTTATTCTTAATTAGTTCAAAATCTCTACTCCTAGCCTCCAGCCCCAATTACTCTAATCTGATTGCTCCTGTTTTCTTGTGCATTTGCTACCCCTTCAGTTTGACAGTGCCTTTGGTCTGCTACTCAACTAAATCAAAGAATAAATGTAATAATATACAGGATGTGGGCTTGATTGCCAGGAACTGCCCACATAGAGTTGGCCAGCCCCTAGGGCAACAGAACATCATTCCCCTTACAACAGCCTTCCTTTGCTTTCTCTTTATAGGACCCCTCATTAGGAAGAAAGTGAGACTGCCTGTAGTGAATCAGGCTCCCCTAGAATCCAGCTGTCCCCTCTCAGGTCTCCTGAGGTGAGAGAGAAAAACTGCTGGATTCTAGTTTCCTCCGGTGTATTCCTCTTGAACAGTCTAAATCAGTGTTCCTTTCCATTATTAGAGACTGGAACAGGAGAAAGTTATGACCATCAGGGCTCTCTTTCTCTACTGACCATGATTTAGTTGATCAAAAAGCCTCTGGAAAGCCTAACAAAGATTCAGACTGCCAGGAAGCATCACCGTCTTAAGCCTGACTCCATCACTGTGGGAGAAGAAACCGCAGGGAGCTCCTAGACATGCTTTGCATATGATCCGTGGACCACAGACTGAAAACCGCTGTTCTAGCATTTTCTTGTCTCTTGTTCTGAGGGCAGAACAGCTTTTCTTTCTGGTTACACCAGTGATTACATCCCAGAGTGTACTGATGTTATATTACCATCCCATGCAGCAGGTAGTGCAGCTTTGAGAGCCATTGCACAATATGAATTCCCCCAACACAGAGCCTGGAAACAAATTAAAGAAACACCTGTGCTAAATAATACTGGGCTAATCCACTATTAAAATTCATAAATTGTCCTCCAGCAGAGGTTTTCATTGTTTATAGGTGCTGAGCTGCCATAGTGTCTTCAGTGAAGGAGATAATCTGAAGCCAAGGTGGCTTAATAAACAATTCCAGAAGGATTTTGCAGAGCCCATGTCTCAGACAAAGCTTGAATAAGCTGTTTACAACAAGGACCAAAGAATGGAAATTCTGGGAGATGCAGGCAAGGGGGTAATTCCCCCAGAAGAGTTTTGTGATTTTGAGACTAGAATGATCAGGTACACAGAAGGATGAGAGAATAAACAGGTTTTAGAAAGGAAAATAATAGCACTGGATTCTGAAACTAAACACAGCAGGCAGGAAGATTCTGGATGGATGTTTAAAAAAAACTATCCCAGGATCATGCTATTTTCTAAAGCTGATATTCTTAAGCCCTCAGAAGGAAGTGTAACTGTTATCATTATTTCAAAATGTAGTGCCTGGTTTTAATGCAAGCATTAGCCATCCTCAGGACTTCGGCACATCACGAACTAGTTACCCTTCTGTTATGTAGGCAGAGGCCTAGGATTGTACAAAATGCCATTACTCATCCATTGGACACTGTTTGCTACAATCTTGGAAAGAAGAAGACTAGATCAGCTGATGGGGCACTATTATAGGAATTATTGGTGTTTCTATAAGAGAGTTTATAGCTGTGTGTGAGCACATGTACTCCATTGCCACCACATTCCAAATTGTTGTAAATCACTGACACCTCACGGAAAACTTTGAAAAATATTCCATTTAATAATAATTCCACGTATACATCATCTATATTCTATATTGCCCATTCTTCTTTCTTTACTACTCAGGGCATCTGATTAAACTAGGATTTCTGTTTCTCAGGAGATCATCAGCTACTTATTCTTCACCTAAAACCCTAATCCTTTGTGATACAACAGTTACTTCAACATAAACCAGCTATGATGTGTCAAGGAGAGAATTAGGATTTCACATGAGGAACAGCATGAAATATTTATTCTTACCTTAATACTAAAACATGGGAAGAAAACAGTGGCTCAGGGGATAGGTAATTGGCTATTGAATCTTTTACCTTTGAATCAACTCTGCTCCAGGATGTTAGTGATCAAAGGTCGCTGCTATCCAATGGCTCTTTAGTAATCTTATGGGTAATGAGTTGGTCCATTTGTTAAGCCTGATCCACTCAATGAGAGTTAGGTCAGAGTTGGACCTCTAATGAGCAAAATAATGCATCACAATACGCATCCTCCCTAGAGAGGCCAAAGACTTATTGGGTATTAAAAGTAAACTGCTTTCTCAGTGCTAGATCTCGTCCGCTCCAGGTCAGGGTTGAGCCAGATCTTTGCAGGACAGCTTGCATTGCTGATGCCTGTGTTAAACCTGTTCTGTACACAGAGGAATCCAACCACCAATACTATCTTTTAGGGGCCTTCTGATAACATTACAGTCACAAAGGAAAAAAGGAAATATATATTGTGCAAGAAAAAATGTTTTTAATAATTTATGTGAGTCATCTGTACTGTACAAAAATTGATGCACACTGAAAGGATTGAATGATCACTCCCGGATATGCTATTTTTTAGTGGGAACTGGATGTTTCTTGGGAATGTGTACTGTTAATTTGATAAATAAAACGTGTCCCTGGCATTCTTACTAACCTGCTCTAACTGGGTATGTGGATGCTTCTAAAACAAACAAATTAACAAAAAGCATTTCAATTATCTTGCAGCCTTTGGCACTGAATGATTCACAGTGCATATGAATCTCACAGCTAAAACCTTTGACAGTGCAGCTTTCAGTGATCAAAATCAATGTGTTTCTCTCCCATTTGTGACTGCCTGATTAAAGCCTCTAAATATTTTCTGTCATTCACAGTGCACCTTCTGACCAAACCATTAGGTCACAAACAACTGACCTATAATTCCAAATCCATTCAACAGTACTGTCATTGCTGAGGAGTTCAACAATGTATACAAATCATTGATATTTCCTGGTTGTCTCCCTTTCAATCTCTTCTCAAAATCCCCATTTTCCACAGTCACTCCAACAGTATCCCACTATGTTGTGCTAAACTTTTCTACTAACCATAAACCAATGAGAGGAAGAAAATAGACTATGATTAATTTAATGTAAAAAAGGCAACTGCATAAGCACAGGCTACATGACATCAGTTTTTAAGTATAACACCTCACTGATTTCAGTAGGAATTCTGCTTAAAAACTGATGGCACAACACATTAATTTCAGTATAGAGTTCTGATTGAAAATCTATAATAATATAAGGCCCCTTGTTTTGTGTATTCCTCCCTCCTTTCTTCCCCTTGCCTGATGTAATCTCCCCTGCAATCAAAGTTAGCCTTTACTTAGGGCTTGGTCATGCAAGCCCTTATTTATAGGAATAGTCCGCTAAAGTCAATAGAATTACTCACATGAGTAAGGACAATTCAGATGAGTAAGAATCTGCTGGATGGAATCCTAAGGGGCCAATCCTGCAAATGTAGATGAATCACTTTGCTGATGTGAATGGTCTCATTCATTGATTTCAATTAGATTAGTCATATGAGTAAAATCACTCACATATATAAGTAATTGCAGGACTGAGCTCTAAGACTGTAAGCCCCTTGGGCAACCACCCTGTACTCATTCTTGCAAACTCTCATACATGTGCAAAGTTCCATTGACTGAATTACTACTCACATTAAGTAAGAACTGTTCATAAGAGTAAGGGTGCACACCATGCACACATAAGGGACAATACAAACTATTAGCTATCTATAATATATTATAAAAATATTTCATATTTTTAGACAACTGAAGCCTGCCATATAAAGACAGAGAGAGACTATGATTAAAAAATCTTTCTCAGCCCATTCAGAAAGGAATGATAAAAGGTGTAATTTTTTTCCTTTGTACCTCACCTTTAATGAGTATTTTGAGGGCTTAAAAATATGGTTTGTGATCAAATTGTAAAGAGTACCATTTTGATTATGCTGATCACTGTTTTTAATCTCTGGATATTTTCTCCTCTTTTGTACTATTCAATAGCTGTTTTCAGCTTCTGGTCTCAAACCAACAATGAGGGGAAATATTACTGTCAAGATCTAAAGATTATGCATCTGGGGTACATTGGAAATCTAGAACATGCGCTATTGAAATCAGCAAACCTTGTGATTTGTATAAAATGTACCAGTTTTTTATAAGGAACAATAATAGATTAATTTATTCTCTATATTTTTCTGAATTTGCTTTGATATTTACTTTTCCACCCATACACTGAACAAACAGGCTTCTGAGCCCCCTCCCCCCCAGGTAAACGCTGGATTTAATAAGATGCATCAGGTATGTTTTCTGTTTCTGAAGGAAGTATCATTATCTCCATTTTGCAGATGAGGACACTGACTGAGGCAGGGAGAGATTGGAGCAGAACATGATGTCTGATTAACTTCAGTGAGGGTGTGAATCAGGCCCCAGTTCTCTTGCCTCTTGATGCTATGCCTTTAGACACAAGCACTTCTCGTCTTGTTTTCTCTTCTTATCCTCTCTGTATCCTTCCCTGCTGTGAAAAACGCACGGTGAAAGTCCGGAGAGCACATGCGTGCAACCTCCAGAATAGGTCCCGCTTACCTTAGACTACGACATTTCTGTTCAGCTGCAGATAGAGACGGAAGCTGCCGGCTCTGCCCTGAAAGGAAGCAAGCCCTCAGCAGTCAAACAGGACAAACAGAGGCTTTCAAGCTCCTTGTTCAAAGCAAACACGTCTGGCAAAGGGCCTGGGACAGTGAGGGTTCTGCAGCATTAGGAGCCTTATCGTCCATGTAGGGGCACTGAGGAGTCTGGCTCCGCATCTAGGAGGGAAATCAGAACAGGCATTTGAAGAAACCGGAGTTAAACTCGAACCGAGGAGCTCTTGGAAAGTTCGTTTGTTCTCTGGATACTGGTAGCAGCCCGCAGCCCCTTCCCCCGCTCCTTTTTCTCTCCTCTCCTCGCCATCCTGTCCTCACACAAGCCTTTCACATCAGAGCCTCGCCCGGGGTGTAGTTTGCAGAGGAAGGAGACGCGGTTACCGAGCTGCTGCTACAGGTGCGGGGGGATCCGGCAGGATGAGAGGCAGTGCTCTAGGTCCGACCGGGCGGTGACCCTCTGCGATGGGCACTGCTGGAGCGGGGGGCGCTATTGCTGGACAGATGCACAGCTTGGCTTCTACCCGCTCTCTGTCCAGGTGCCTGCGTGTGGCAGCCAGGGGAGACAGAGAGCAAAGACACAGGGATAATGGTGGTTTCTCTCTGCAGTTTAGTGACATGACTGTAACAAGTGCAATGGCTGGAGATTAAACAAGGGCGATCTATGGCAAACAAACCGCTCACAAGGCCCGATACCGATCTCATTAATCCCACTGTCCCTCTGATTGACAGCACGGTGCTTTGGTTACTCCGCGTTTACACCAATGGCAATGCAAGCAGAAGGTGTCCCAGGAGTGGTGAAGACCAGGGGAGCATGGATCTTGGAGCATCCTAGGGGCGAAGAGGGGCTGGAGATAATGAGTCTCTTGCAAAAGAGGATCCTTGAGAAAAACAGAAAGTTAAAATGTTGATTTAAAATGTAAAGAAATCAGAGTCACGCTTAGAAATCTCCCTTGCCTCTAGGTTGCTTCCTAAAGATGGATACAGATGAAGTCAATGCATTAGGGTGGAGGAGACAACATGCAAGGCACTGGTATTTCAACAGAAACAAATCCAGCCCCTACCTAGACATTGTCAGAGCCGCAGGGACAGTGCCGATGGGAGCTGCCGCTTTGAGTAATTAGGATTGTTTTCCCCACTACTCTATGTTGAAAGCTCGTAAGGTCAAAACAGCATTACTGCATAGGGGGGCTCATAAACTCGGCCTGAACAGCAAGAAGAAGAAGCAAAACTATAAAGGCACAAATTCCCTTTTAACACACACCCCTCCCCACAACTAGGGTTGCCACTCCTCCAGGATTGCCTGGAGTCTCCGGGAATTAAAAATCAATCTTTCATTCGAGATTATGTCATGTGATGCAACCTCCAGGTATACGTCCCACCACAATTGGCAACCCTACACAGCACATTCACACACACACCCCTCCGGGACAGCTGGCGGCTTGTAGAAAGGAAACGGATCTGATCTTCGGAGGGCGGGGGAGGAGTTTGGGGGAGCTGATGAGACTGGTCCCTGTAGCCCCCCTCCTCTGAACCTATAGATCCAGCCTTAACGTGTTGACCAGTTTAAAACTCCGGAGTTTTAAAGAAAGCAATTAACCGGGTTTTGTTCCATTTTTGCATGATTAAAAATCACTTAACCGATAAATTTTGCCAGCGAAGTAGCTGCCTTTCTTCTCAGCTTGTCTTAAAATAGGGGACATTAGCACTGAAAAGCGTATGTTTAAAATGAAATGAACGCTTATTGGACTTCCAGAGACAATCGCTTCCACTCCCCTCTTCCACAAACGCAGCTGATCTATGGTTACATTTGTGTTTTACAAGGTCGGATCGATACAGGGATTAATTTGCATTTATAAATTCCTTTAGGAAACAATTTTCTGACAAGTAGCATTTTATTGATCCACAAATGCTTTAGCTATTAATAAAGTCAGAGGGGAAAATACAATATTTCAGCTATATCACTTTGCTCGTGCTTTTACAGAGCTATTTTCAGTGAAGCTCTGTATCTGTATAGAACCGAAGGACTAACTGAGATCTCGTCATGAAATCGTGACAGTCGAAATTGAATATAAAAGAGGGAAAAGTCCAGTTAAAAACTCACTCTAAAGGAAAAACAGAAATACATTGTACCCTTGAGAGGTTGCGATTTCCTTATATTTCATGAGGTCAGCATGCACTTTTTAGAGTCACGTTATCAGTAAGTAAGTTATGTTTCCATTTTGCTGAGCTAAGCCAATGAATGTCTGGAATCATTTGTATTGAGATGGTTCTTGGCAAAGTAAAGCTAGCTAGAAAGTTAAGAGAGTAGCTAGAACTGCTTTATCTGGTCTTTTCTTTGTTCCGCTCCTGAGAGTCAACAATGTGATGTCCTAATGCTGAATGCTCACATTTTAATTGCATATGCTCTTCAACAGAAGACAAGAGAGAATATTTTTCAGAACAAAAACTTGTTTTCCGTTACACTGTTGTTGCAACAAGTTGGTTCGGTTACACAATTATGTCTTTCCTCAAAGGAACTTCAGGCAATGAGTGCTAGCACAACTTTATCTTTTAATTACTATTTTGTAAATTGTTCTTTTGGGTGTTTGAAGAGACTGGCGTCTCGGTACGAAGAGACTATATATATCAGTCTATTCCACCTGAACTCAGAGACACAGTGTTTTCCCCGCTAGGTGGCGGTACAAGGCAATAGCATAAATTTAACTTGAGTAGCCATAAAACGTGTTTTCCTTTTTCCCAGGCTGCTGTATTTCCCACGTTAAGAAAGAAAATAATCAAACCGGGCTTTTAAAAATTACAAATGCATGTTGTAAACAATCGTTAAGAAATAAAAAGTTAACCTGAGACCGCAACAAAATATGAACATGCAATTAATTTAATATCGGTGCCGTATACTGTTCAATGGGAAGTGCCCTGAATAATTTAGAATGGAATCTGACTGTAACGGTTACGAATTATGAAAATCAGTTCCGTTAAGAAAATATTGTGTATCTTTAGTTTTTCACCTTTATAATCCGAATAACTGTAACAATATGCACATAAAAATATAAATGATTAAGGTAACCAGGGATGTTCCCGAATTGATATTGTAATAAATATAATAATTTGTATGTTATATAGAGTCTTTCCTTCAAGACTCTCAAAGCACTTTATGTAATCCAAACGTTGGTTAACTGGGATTCAGGGCTACACTCCTGCGAGGTGCAGATTATTTGACAGCTCTAGGTCCATGCAGATATTAAAAAGGAATACCGTTTGACACCCACATTGCAATTTTTCATCCCCAGATCTCAAAGCACTTTACAAACAAGGATGAGGGTCCTTATCCCCATTTTACAGATGGAGAAATCGAGGCACAGATAAATCGAGTGACTTGTCTAGGGTCATAAAGTGACTCGGTGGTAACTCTAGGTAGGTATAGCACCAAGTCACTTGTCTTCCATTCTTCTGCCCCCTCGTCACTGAACAACATCTATCTGTCTGTTTAGAATCTTGAACTGAACCCATCACCTTGTATCTGAGGGACACGCTATATGTACGAACTGTATAATATTCTGGCTGTATATCATCATTCTAGTAATAGCACCCTCCGCTCCACTCTAAACTCAGCTCTCATGAAGAGGATGTGTTTAAGCGGGAAACCAGAACAAACGAGAGTTTGCGGAGGGTTTCTTGCCTCCGTGATAACTATGTCAACAAATATAGCTAGGACTTCACAAGGGACATAACCAGATCTGGCTAAAGTAGAATCTGACTAGGCTAAAATAACATCTGATTAGACTAGAATCTTGCTGGGCTAGGATCTAGCCGTGGATCTGACGGGGCTCAGATCTCACTGCTCCATCTTCCCCCTAGTTTGCCGTATTTATACATACTGCTGCAGTGTGAATACTAAAATGGCAACGCTCTGTTTTGTGTAAACCCCCCTGGAGGCTGGTTCCTCTTTGTATTTGTTCCCCCCTCCCCGCACACACCCCTCCTTTTCAGCGCACGTGTCACATGTGAGCCGCCTCTTGTGTCCTGGGGTTCTATGGAACCCGAAGGGATACAATGTGATTGCGCACTTGATTGGCTGTTGCTAGGTGACGTCGCCTGCCCTCACGTGACTGGTGTTAAATGCCCGCCTGGCAGCTTCCACCGCGGCAGACAATCGTAAAGCTGCTAGGGAGCCAACGGAGCTGCCGCCGCCGCCCGGTGTCTGGGAGAGTGTGTGACCGGGCTAGGATGGTGACTCCTCCAGCAACAGAGTGGGACCTCCAGTGATCTCCTCCTCGGGGCTTCCAGCAGCAGCGTCTCTGCTCTCCCTGTACTTGTACTGACTGCTGAGGGGCTGAGGCGCCTTCCCCCCTCGCCCCCTGGTGCTGCGGCTGTCTCTCCCCCCCCCCTTCTACATTTGGGGAGGGAGGATCAGGATGACTGGAGTCTTTGACAGTCTAGTCTCAGATATGCATTCAAACCAGATTACCTCCAACAGTTACCACCAGCATCACGAGCACAGCAGCCTGCACAAGTCCCAGGAGTCCCCCACCTTACCGGTGTCCACAGCCACCGACAGCAGCTACTACACCAACCAGCAGCAGCAGCAGCACGGAACAGGCGGCGGAGGAAGCGGGTCGCCCTATGCACAGATGGGCTCTTACCAGTATCACGCCAGCGGCATCAATACGGTTCCCTACTCCGCCAAAGCCGGCTACGACCTGGGTTACACTGCCACTTACAGCTCCTATGGACCCTATGGAACCAGGGCTTCCCCGGCTAACAATGAGTCTGGTAGGGCTAAGCCTCTGGGGGAAATAGTTTGGGGTCAGCTGGTGTCAAACAGAGCAGCTCCATTGCTTTAGACAGAGCTTGGCCTGTTTACACCAGACGAGGATTTGGTCCATTATTTTTAAAAGTGCCCCTCTCTCCCCCTCTCATTTTTAAGGCTATCAAGCGGCTCTGACTGCGGATCACTGGTTTGGCGGGGGATGGGAGCAAGACGTTAGCAGGGGGATGGACTGGCCACGTTTCTCCCGGTAATTCACGCAGGGCTCATGCCGTGCAAATGGCCCGGAATAGGATGCATGGGGAACAACGTCTTGCAAATCAGCTGCCTTGTGTTGATTCCAGGTTAACTTTTCCCTACAGCATGGCTGGTGAGTGATGGTGGTGATTGTTGTTGTTATTATAGCAGAGAAGGAAGAATGCGAGCCCGAGGTCAGGATAGTAAACGGGAAGCCAAAGAAAGTGCGGAAACCCAGGACGATCTATTCCAGCTTCCAGCTGGCCGCTCTACAGAGGCGTTTCCAGAAGACACAGTACCTGGCACTGCCCGAGCGAGCTGAACTGGCGGCATCCCTAGGCCTCACCCAGACGCAGGTAAGAGGCCCCGGCACTTTTCACCCTCAGGGTGGAACTCCTGGCCCTGTTGCATTCAGTGGGAGTTTTGCCATTGACTTCAACAGGACCAGCATTTTGCCCTTTACGCCTTGCACGCTGCGTCCTGGAGCACAGAGTCTGTGCCTTTTAGCGCTGGTTCAGAGGGGCACGTGGCATATTCCCTGCTGTGTCTCACCCTGTCTGGTCTGATTGTTTTTTCTGCCCGCTGTTACACATCCAGTAACGGAGAACGCTGTTTGCAGTTCCCTAGTTTGCGCTCCCGAGATGATTAAATGGGCCGTGGCCCTGACCCCATTCGTGTCCGTGGGAGGGAGGCGCTGGGATTAACAAAACTCTCATTAGAGAAATGTTGTCTGCTCTCCGGCATACGGAGGAGTTGAAACTACTGATTTAGTCCTTCTTGCTCTCTTTAGCGCCCGGTTCCCTGCCCCACTCCCCTCACTACTGCATGCTCTGCCTGGCCCAGCTGAGGATCATGGAGCAGGCACTCTGCTCATAATAACCTCTGGCTTCAGTGGCTTACCATTACCCTGCCCTGCCAGCCCCCACACACCCAGCACCTCCCCAGCCCAGTTCTCACGCCTGTTTGTCCGTCTCCCTTCGGAAAGGTGAAGATTTGGTTCCAGAACCGCCGGTCCAAGTTCAAGAAGATGTGGAAAAGTGGCGAAATCCCCTCGGAGCAGCATCCTGGAGGCAGCGCCTCTCCCCCCTGCGCTTCGCCCCCGACCTCGGCCCCTACCTGGGACTTTGCTCCACACCAGCGCATGAGCAGCGGAGGAAGCTCCGCATCCAGCCCCAGCGGCGGAGCTGCCGCTTTCCTCGGTAATTACTCCTGGTATCATCAGGCGGCTAACTCCGCTTCTCACCTGCAAGCCGCCTCTCCTATCCTGCAGCAAGCGCAGCCCCATCATCATCACCACAGCGCGGCCATCAGTGCAGGGACGATTTTCTAACTCGGCAGAGACTGAGCAAACAAGCCCCGCTGAGCAGAGATCCAGGGGGATCAAACCCAACACACACCCGAGCGGACTGAGGTACAGACACTGGTGCTTTGATGAAGAATTTCTTCGGCATTCAACGCCGCCCTCTCCCTCTGGCACATTAAACAGGCGAATAACTCTTCGCTGCAGACTTTGCTTTGTTCTGACCCGGGTTCGGTTACCTCGGTGTGTCTCTCACCCAGTGTCTCTCTCTGTTCCAACTCGCAGACTAGTTCCTCGCTGCGGTTTATTTTTTCTCTTCCCGTGTAGTTCACAGCAAATAGAAAATAACGCCCCCCCCCCTTCCCTCCTCTCCTATTTTTCATCAAATCACCAGTGGATAACTTTTGTTAATTTTATTTTTTAAAAGTTTATAGGTGCCTTTGCGGATGACCTCATTTTGATGTTGAAAAAAGATAAATACTTTTTATATGTAGATTAAAAAAAAACCTCCCGAGTTTAAATTATCTTTTTTAAATGGGTGCAGGACTATCGTTCCCGAGGAAATGTTTGTAAATAAAGCTGTCTGTGCAGATTTTTTCCTGTTTTCTTTGTATAAAAAAATTTCCATTGGATCAACCTGTATTTCATTTTTGGTTTTGTGACCAAAGTGTGGAAACTCCCAGCTCTCTGCGTAGGCGCCACACATTCCTGATTATTTTCACTGTTTGATACGTTTTCTCGTTGCTGTCAAAATAAGCTACTGATTTCCCCCTCACGGTCGTTGTTTTAACCTTAAAACAAAAAAAAAGGTACTGTTGGTTATTTATTATGGACACAAAATACTCTTAATGTTGCTTTTACAATGAGAGATTATTTAAATAAATTATTGTTTTCACTGTCCTTGGGCTGTATTTCCTTCGGGATCCACACACACACATTATAAACACCTATTTACACTAGCCCCTGCCTCTCTGCAAACTTACCTTGCACATCCGCGTTTTACAGCCCAGCCCTGGAGGAGGGGTCTCTATGTTTCTTACGTGGCTTTCTTTGCCCTTGTTACAACTGTTGCATTGAGTAATTGACCGTCCCCTCCTCCCCTCCCCCTTCGCTTCCCTTCCACAATAAAATCTCGCCCCTGCCAGTCGGCAGCAGCCATGAATCACTCAGCAAGCCCCTAGCAATGCCAGACTCCGCCCCTCCCCCAGCGCGCTGGCGCCACAGACATTTAGTCCGGGACTGTCTCCTGCCAACTTGCAGCTCCTCCGGGCCCCAGTGTGACACACGAGGAGGCGACACTGGTAACCGATTCCAGCCCTGACCAGTCACCGCTGGGCGCTGCTCCCCCAGCCCCAAGAAGCTTTTTAAATTCATTATTAACTGCCTAGTTCCAAAATCAAGGGCCCTGCAATGTCTTGGGGCTGGCTGCTCGGCGGAGCTGCTCTAGTTCTGTCTGCATGAGTGCTGCTCAGAGGAGGGGTGGGATCCTGCTGGTTACTGCTGTGCTAAACCCCGGGCCAGTAGAGCTGTGTGTGCCATGGTATCAGTGACCTCCATTCAAAGTAGGCCTAAATCCTGCTCCTCGCCAGCCAAGTGGGAGCTATACAGATTTCTAGATCAACATCAGCCCCTTCCAATCAGTGCATTGTGCGGGTTGGTTACATTTCAGAGGTAACCGATTCTTTCCCAAGCTACCAATAAAACAAAGGTTGTTTTTGTTTAAATTAAACCAACTAGGTAAACCTTAATTTTGCTCAATTGCACCAGTGTCAATCTGGAGTAATTTCTATTGAACTCAATGGTGTTACTCGTTTTAAACCGGTCTAATTGACCTCCCCAGTTTGGCCCTAACTTGTCATCAGGAGCATTGTTTAGTTTCAACTTCTGGCTGCAGGACAGGCACAACTAATGGGTGTCACTTGACTTTACTGTTCAAGACCCCCCTATGTGTGGGTTGCCAACATCGCATGGGACTGTTTATAGCCCAAAGAGTGTTTTCATTTCACGGGAAAAATGGAAATGCTTCTACTGCCACCAGCTTTTGCAAAAGCTTTTATTTGTAGCAAAGCCTAACTGTGGGTCCTACCCATCTGCCAAAGTCCCTGGAAGCAGCCCCCGCTAACAAGATGAGTTAGTCAGTGCTAACATCTCATGCCTCCAGTGCGGCTCTTTGACAGGGGCATTTTCGGGCAGAGAGCAGCTTTGTAAAATCATGCTAATATTTGATGTAGCCCCCAAAGTGCCGCAACATGAAAGAGCCTTTGGGCAGGATATGAAGCGATGCGCCGAAGAGGGCTGCCTGGAAGCGGGCTTGAGTCCAAACCCAAGGCGGCCTTGTTATCTGTTGAGCCTCTGTAGCTCTTACTGTTGTTGCTCAGCAAGTGGAGCCTTCGGCCCCAATTGGCGCAGGGACTAGAGGAGGGAACTGGCTGGTGCTGAGGCCTCTGCTGCAGACAAGATGATTAAGAGGCCTAAACCACAGCGCCTGGGGCAGGGAATGTGCAGCCCTAGTTGGAATCGCGCAACAGGCCTTGGCATGAGAGCGGGGCGGGCGGGACAGGCGCTGGGGTGGGCTGGGTTGGCTGTAGACACGACGGAGTCTCGGAGCCTGGCAGAGCAGATTGCTCCGGGGAGCCACGAACACTCACCCCGGATGAGACGGAGACAGGGAGGAGGGAGGGAAAAGAGGAGAGAGTGAGCTGAATGAGAGAGGAAAGGGGAGGAGGGACACGGCAAAGAAAAGGGGAGACAGAAGAAGAGCGGAGTGTGGGGGAAGGAGAGAAAGATGGGAGCCGAGGAGGAGAAAGAAAGAGACAGAGGAGAGAAAGGGAGCGGGAGAGCATGGGAGACAGAGAAGGGGGGGAGGAAGCGAGAGTCTCCATAGCCGCCCCAGGCAAAGCTCTTGGAAACATTTCTCACAAGTTGCAGCTCTCTCCAAGACACAGGGCCCTGTGATCCGGCCCCTAGCCGACATCCCCTCCCCCGGTGATGAACGGGCCTTCCAAATGTGCTGATGACAAATGGAAATGGGAAACAGTCAACTCCCCTGCATCCACCGGGAAACAACCCGACTTTATCAAACCCATACATCTTAATTGTAATCCCTTTCGACCTGCACCAGAGCAGTGTCAGGGGAGAGCCAGGCTTTGGCAGGTGCTGGGAAGGGCAATCTAGCTAACTATGAGCCTCTGCCTTAGCCACGGTATGGCCACAGGAGTTTCCCAACTTCTAGACAGGATTATTTGTGGCCGAGGTATACGTCTCATGTTTCGCTTGGAAGCAAACCGCTGAAATAAAACCAGGCTTGCGTGGAGCTCTGCAGGCACTTTGGAGGCGAAGGAAGAGTTTCAAAGACAAATACCCTGGAGATGGTGGGCATTGAACCTTCTTGGTTTCTTTGCACTTCAGCAAAGACCTAACAAAAAACAACCCCACTCCCCAAACTTTTCAGTGTGATCAGCAGAGACAGAAATGTGGGTTAGATCTGACGGCTTCCTCATTTCACTCGGGCGGTAGGGTAAGAAACTGGAACTATCCGCCTGTGTGTAACCATTTCCGAGGCTCTTTAGTGAGGTTTTCAAGGGACACTTGAGCCGTGTTTGTACAGAAATGGAGGAGCCCTTTTACATTCTGCTTTTGCTTCCTAATGCCTGCTTTGAAATGCACCGTGTGTGCAGCACGCCAGGCGCCGCGAGCTCATTTAAAAGCAGTCCCACCTTTTGTATTTTGAGAAATAAAATACGTCTCTCTTTACACAGCCTTATTGCAGCCGCGGTCACCACATACAATACAGAGAGGGACTTGCGCCACGAGGTGAAAAGTTCGCAAAGCATTTGCCCGCTCGCTACTCGCTTCGCCAACCTGCAACAGGCAGCCAGGGGCCAAGGCACGGGGTGGATTTACGCCTGAAACCAAGAAAGTCATGTTCTAAGTTGGTCTGTTGTGTAATGACGTTCTGACAGCAGAGAGGCTAGGGAGAGAGTGCGCCCGCCGCACCCCGGCACCGCGCGGGGCTCCTGTCTCAGCGGCCAGCGCTAATAAGGTCTACGGCGCTGGAGATGGAGATTGTCCCGGTTTATTGGGTTCAAGCGCCCGCCACGATAGTGACACAGCAGAACAGCAGGATGTGGGGAGGTGGCAGGTTCCGATGCCTCGAGAAGCGGGACTTTCTGCATAATAGGGATGTACTTTGTCAGTGATTGCTACATTACACGATGCTACATTACGCCCTGGGGCTGTCAAAAATATATAGCCGTGTAAGCGCCCCACTGACAACCTGAGAAATGGGAAAACTAGACGATCGCGCCAGGAAGACAGACAGACAGACAGACTGACTGACTTTTCCTGAGAATCCTTTTCATTTATTTGATTTCCGTGTAATCCAGATACCACCTGGACTGGCCGCTGCTGGGCATTTCCCAGTGTCTCATCTTTCAGGCCATTGCTTTGAATTCCCAAACCAGTTCCCCCCCCCCCCCCCCCTTCACTTGGGTGCTATTTATTTTTGCGCTGGGCTTGCTTTACACGAGCTCTAAACGCACGTAACATTAATTAGCGGGAAGGTGAAAATACATTGAGATACTTTGCATTCAGGCACCTCTTTTATTATTGTTTCCCCATCTTCCTGTCTTATCCAAGCTAAGTGAGGTGCCCCCAGACCAACGAGCCCTGTCCAGCCTCTGTCATAGCTACATTTAGTTTAGGCTTTGCAAGGGGCCAGCAGCGTGAACACAGAACACTTCACATGCCCGGAGGAAGAGCTGCACTCTAGAGCCACGAAGCATTGCTGGGCAGAATAAAGGGGGTGAGGTTGGGGGGGAGCTGATCTTGGGGTGGTTTCAAGGTTAGGCTCCAAAAGTTGTGCTGTGCAGGGGAAAGCGGGGCTGGAGATTTCAGTTCTCCCCAACACTCTCTTGCACCTTTAGCAGCAAGCGTGCTCGGATTTGCCTGAACTGTTCCTGTGACTTGCTGCTGGAGGGCTCCTCCCGCCGCGTCCTCTTTTCCTGTGGGGTGGAGGGGTGGCTGCCACCCTAGGGCTCCAGCAGTGGGTCAGAGCTGTGCAGCACGCTCGGATCTCCCTGCTGCATTGGCCCCGGGTGGGGAGGGGGATGGGGAGCCGAGCCAGAGAAAGAAGAAGGGTGGGAGGGAATCTGGTGTAATTAACTTCTCCAGCTCAGTTACCAGATTGAGTCCAGGGGGACTCAGCCCGGAATCCAACCTGAGCCAGGGGAATCATCTCCCTGGCAAATTTGCAGGGGGAGGCTGGTGAAATTTTGCCCCGGGTAGGCAATTTACTCATTTGCCCCTATTAAGAGAAAAGGCATGAGAAATTGAATTAAAGCAGCTCTGGCAAAGGAGTTACTTGAGGCATGAATGTCTTCCCTAACGCTGTAGCAATCATGTGGCATTAGACACTTCCGGAATCCTATAGCCAACTTGAAAAATCCCAGACCCCCTTTTTCCCTAATTTTTGCTCTGATCTGTAATTTTATCCACATTTGCACTAGTTTGAGCATTCTGGCTCTCCCATCTGAAAGCCTGCAATTACTATATAATTCTTCGCAATTTCACATGTCCTAATATGGACTGTAATTTTTGCGCAAGACAATTTCCTGCTATTTCAAGCATCAACATTGTCAAAGTTGTATGTACATAATAAATGGGAATATCAATGCATAGTTTTTAGCATAACATCTTGACTCCTCGATAATTATATCCGTTCGGAGCCTACGCAGAATTAGCCTGAATTGCATGGTAACTGCTGCTGCTTTAAAATTTTTAAAAATTACTCATAATTTTCCCAAAGATTACCAAGATCTCGAGTGCACAATGTCATCAGCGTAATGAAGAGTAAACATTTATGCTAATAATCTGCAATTTTTTTCATCAGCTATAAAGACAGAGGCTATATAGCAGAAAATTTCAGTCATATTCTGCAAGAGCGGAGCTGCAAAAAAGGCTCCTGCTCTCAGAGGCATCTTCATCTCTGGGGGATTTCAATCCACATTTGCACTCTCGGGATATTATTATTGTGCTTGGCTTCTTCTTTTTATTTTTTTTCTTCCTCTCCATCCTCTCTCTCACTCTTTTTCTCCTGTAACTTAGCAAAATGCCGCCTTCCATCCTTTGATTTGTTGTAAAGCACAGAATTGGGTCCAGATTAACTGAAATTGAAACTGAAGGTAAGGGTGGCAACACAGTTTCATTTTTCTGAAGGGTGGATGAATGCGCTGTGTCGATAAGTTTCCCAGCGCGGGGAGTAGGGGGGTGGGGGAGTGATTATATATGCACCAACTAATTCTTCCATCAAAACTTCTTGTCACTTGTGTCAGGATTATTAGAAGGGGGGGAAAACCTCGATGCTCGATATCTAAAGATTCATAGTGCAATGGGAAGGGGGGGCGGTAGAGGAATCTAGATGTTGTTGTTCATGGGGTCTCTGGTGGATGTGTACAGAATATACTGTGTTTGTGTAGCTGCTGGATTTCACTGTTTGCTTTGGAATAAATCAGAAATAACAAAGCTGCAAACAAACGTGCAGCGGTGTGATGATCGCAGGCTGCTGACCTGTGCGATCAAATACGCTATTTCCTCCCACCTGTTTTAATAAAGAGGATGGGATGCAGAGTGGGGAAATTTGTTAGGAGAGGGAACCTAACGCACAAAAGAGGAACCTGGTTGTATTGATTACCGTTTCTTCTTGTTGTTGGTGCTGAGCTGAACAGTTTCTTCTTTGATATGTTTTATTTAATTTAGGGTGAATGTTCTGGTTCCGGTGATTTTTCGCAAACGTAAAAATTATTCACGGATTAATAAATATCGGGGGGGAGGTAAAGACAAATCAAACTTTTTCTCTGCTGTGAAACTTGTGAGGGAGCTGCAGGGAAGATAGCGGACTGTGGAAGGATATTTGATCTGGGCAAAATGTGGATTTATTTTTAACACGGGGGGAGACATTAGATGTATACTGATTTGGACTTTGATTTTTAAAACATTTCTAGATTCAGAGGCTGTGCTCTGCTCTGCAATTAGACTGACATACGTACAACAGCCATTCAGGGAGTTCTAGAAGACACGCCAGAGGATTTTTTTTTTCTTTTTTTCTTTTTTGGTAGAAGATATTAAAGAGATATCTGTTTGGCAATTTTGCTAAGTCTGTCTTCATTACTTCGACATTGTGCATTTGCTAATTTGGAAGCCCCTTCCTATTGACAGTCTTGCTCCATACGCCTGCAAGCAATTTGCAGAGCTCCAATATAGGAGAATTGCAGAGATGGCAGCTCGCACCTATTTTATTTTTTTTTCCTTCCCTTTTCTCAATGCACAGCAAATTTGGCTTTCAGTGCGTTATCTCTTTTGTTAATGCAAAAAGATTCCCTGGGCGAAAAAATTGCTCATAATTACCAGAGAGATGGGGAAACTGCATTAGAATAAATAAACCTGAAATTACTGTAATTATGTTGTGTTTGATGGGCTCGGCTTGTAATCAAGAAGAGAATACAGTGAAATGATGCTGACCCTCTTGGGTTTGCAGCTGTACGCACACTTTGGGGTCTTTTTTAGCAGAAAAGAGTCATTTTGATCATCATTAAGCGGTGTGTAGCCTATTTCAGAAGTGTTTGAAAATGAGGGACACATTTTTTTCCCGACAAGGAAAAAAAATGTCCCAAAATTGCATTTTGCCATTTACAGACCCATCCATACGGTTGTGTTTGGAGGGTGACAATTGGTAAAGGTATAATATTCGAAATCAGTATTTAATCATTGTAATGAGGTATTGTTTCAATATAAGCACCTTTGGATTATTCATAGTTTAATTAATATCCTCATTATGAAAATCTTCGAATCAGATATTTGATGAACTACTTGTCAGCAACAAGGCAGAATTAATTAGGTCTGTATTGAGATTAACATTTTCAAATGTACAATTATAATAGACTCTAACTCAAGACCGCCTAGTTGAGAGAAAACTAATAATTTCTCTATTTGAACTGTTAGCAAGACGTTATTGAATTAGTAGAAGCTAATATATCTTAAAGTGTTCCAATATGCTTGACCACACCGTTTCTGTTCGGTCAAAGGCGTTTGGTCTCTGACTGCATTAGGCTGGGGAGTGTGAAATTTGCATTATTATCTGTAAATAATGTAGCTACTGATTCAGACAATTATTGTTCAGATAGGTGCTGTTAGTTGCTTAGTGCTCACATTTTAGCCGGTGGCATTGCAGGAAATACAGAGTGTTTCTCCAGTATTTCTCCAGGCAGAATCCTTCATTCCCTATGAACTCAAAATGCAGCGGATCTCCCTTATCTCTCCCCTTTAGTCTCCTGCTCCAATCCTATGTTTACCAGTAACTGCACCCCGTGCCTTATCTTTTGAACGTACATTAGACATGACCGCATCATTTGATCACTCATCACCAAGAATTGAAAAATGGGTGCGTGTCACAACAAAAATCGATACAATTTATCATTACTTTCCTTCACACAACCTCCCGGGAGGGATTCCCCCCAGTATGGAAACTGCATGCAGATCCCCACATTGCAATCGGAATAAAAAGCAGATGCAGCGGCTTCCTAGATCAAATCTACCATGTGACAATTCTGTTTTGATTTATAAAGCTTTAACCAAAATTACAGCTGTGGTCATCTGATCTTTGCAAAGCCACTTTCATAAATTGGCATATCTAAACCCAATCCTCAGTTTTAATAACTCTTTAAATTATTAGATTACTTTAGTCAGAAAATTAAATTTTGCAAACAACTAGCTACTGTGAGCTACAGAACCATGCCACTGTCTCGAGCTCCTTTCCCACCACTTCTCCATTGAGTTTCATTTGTGACAGGACACCCCTATTTTATATCTATTTGATAGCCTTATTAGCTTGCAAATTTCCTGCGGCGATTGTTTTGCTTAAGGTTGGGGGGTTTGAGGGCAAGCTGTATCCTTCAGAGCATCCCCGTGATTGCTGGCGGCTTGCTCAGAAACATGCTCCTTCATTTCCTGCCCTGACCAAGTGAGTTTTCAGGGACAGCAAATCTCCACCGGCCCACACAAGCTGCGTGTCAGAACTGCTCAGATCCAACATGGGGAGGAAGGGAAAAGCTCCTCTGCATAATAATCACTTGCCAAATCCTTGTCCCGGAGTCGTCGTCCCCCCGCACCACACACACACCAACCTGCCCCCGCCCCAGAAAAACGGTAAAACTGGCAAGGCGCATTGCAACTTCATTAACACGGGGAGACATTTTCGGAGCCTACAAAGCCTGTAGCGCATAATTTGCAGCGGGATAAACTCTGCTTGGGGTCTTTAAAGCTAGGCCTGTGCCCCGCTTTAGTAGGGCACCCAAAACCAGGCACCCGCTTGAACAAATGATCCAGCCTCCCGCGCCCACTCACACACCTGGGGGCTACAGGGAATATTTCCCTTTCTCCCTTCTAGCCGGGCAGCGGCAGCTCCCACGCCACCCCCACCTCCCCGGCAGCCCCTGGATTGGCCCAGAAGGGAGGCACCGGGTTCTAGAGCTGGAACTCTCTGTACCAGCTGATGTCCTGATGCTCCCAGACTCGCCTTACAACGTGTCCGTCCAGTGAAAGGCGAAAACAAAGCCCCGGGCCGCTTGGGTGCCGGGCTCGCTTCGGGCGCAGCTCGCCCTCTGCTAGACAGGCGCTCCGGTTTTGACGCCTGGTGTAAACACACGTTGTGTGGTTAGACAGCAGCGAGCACATTGGTCTCCTTTTAAAGCCCAGAGCGGGCTGCCACTCAAGGTGCTCGCTCGGACCCCAGCATCCAGCCCAGGCCCCTTTGAACTTGTCAGCCCCCTTTTTTTAACCTGAGCTCCACTTTAACTTTCTTGCCTCTAAAACGCGGCCTTTTCCTGCAGCACCTGCTGCTTCTTCTAACCATTTACTTAAAACCCACCATTGCTTCCCCCGCTCTTCAGCCTACGGGGAAAGATTGCGCCTAATCCAAGAGAGGCAGAAAGGGGAAGCCGGCAGCACTTCCGTTTGCAACGAACAGGACAAAGGATGCATCAAAACAGAGACAGGGGGACGATGGTGTAAGAGGGGGCAGAAATCAGTTAAAGAGGAGTTTCGGTCAGGAGAATTGGGAATAAACATGTAGCCAAAGCTGATGTTAGTAACATTCCCCACTGAGCTCTCGAGGCCTATTTTCTCCCTATCAAAACAACAACCACAACAAAACAACCAGTGACTGTTGGCGAGTTGCAATGAAGCGAAGATAAAACCCAAAGGAGTCCGCACGGTGTGATTTGTCTGTATCATCTCCCACAGACAAGCTTGTTTTGAAATCGAAAGGCCTGTGTGAAATGCCCGATGGGATTTTACATATATATCACTTACATCATATTTATACACACACACACACACACTCTGTCTCTCTCTCTCTCTCTCTCTCTCACACACACACACACATCCCATCTGCGGAACACACCGAGCCACTTATTTAGGTACCGATAGAGATCCATCAATGAGATCTCTTGATTTATTCGCCCGGTTAAAATCGCTCTCTGGAAAGTCTCCCACGTGGATTGATCTCCACGACGCTCAGATTTATAGAAGAGGCCGCAGGTCCCTTGGCCAAGGCCTAATTCCCAGGCTTGAAAGAGGCTTGCACTTTCCCTTGCTGAGGAAAGAGTGTGAAACCTCAGCTGATAGTGTATGTCAATGTCCCTTCAGATCGGATTGCAGTTTTCCCATCCCCAGTGCTCTTGAGTCTGCTACAAACGCTGCAGGTGAGAAAATGCGCAGGCGATAAACAGCACACATGCAGCAGCTCTTTTTCCAAACCATAATTTTACTGTCTCAAAGAAACTTTATAACTTATGTACAAAGATTTGTGTTTTTCCCCAGATACAAAGCAATAAGTTAACATTCTCAATATAAAACTAAACTTTGACATATAGAACACTAAACACAACTGATCTCAGTTTATCACATCTTCCGAACTTCACAAGTCAAATGTCAAGATCTCAGGTCACAAAGCATCATGTTTTACAGCCACACAAAACGGAACGGAAAAAAGGCTAAATTTGTGCAACATGTTTACAGAACAATAATAATAATAATTAAGAATAAAATATGTACAGCGATCAGATCCTGCACTTCAGTAGCGCATGTAGACTTCAGATTGGCATTCTGTGTTAAAGCCTGGAGATTTTGTTTAAAGCTGAACTGTGTCACGTTAGAGCCAATTGGCATCTCTTCTTCCCTCCCATCTCTTTCCAACTGCTGAGTATAGGGAACTATTTTCTTCCTTTCCCTCTCTTTACATTACGTAAAGCGATCAACAGCTGCCGTGATTCCACTTCCATATTAAATAATGTGAATTTCTTTTCTTTGTTAAATAACACTAGAGATGTGAAAAATGCAGACCACTCGGAACAAACCTCTCCACACCAGCCAAGTATAAAAGTTATTGTAAAAGTTAAAAATCACATCCTTCTTTTTGCTGTTTTTGTTTTATTTTGTTTAAAGTAAACTGTGCGTTGAAACAGTGCCCTTTGCAAACCAGATAGTCCATGTGTTTCTAGCACTCTTACAGTGGTAATTTAAGTCAATAAATTAAATCCCCATCTCTCCCTTTAACAACAACAATAAAAATGTACACAGACGAGTCGTGAAGGGTACAGGAAAAATGCAAAGAAAAATATCTGGCTATAGTACAGGTTGTTTTCGCATTGCTGTTAAAGAGGAGTGGGGTAGTAAATAAATGACCTACATTTCATCAGCTAGACACAGACAGACAGACAGGACAGAGGAGAGCTTTTTTCCTCTACAAACATATTTTTCTGATTGTCCCACAAAGCTGAGGGTCGGATTTTCTCTCTGCTCCCAGGCTGTTCTCCGGATGATCTAATGGCTGCTCTGTCAGCTGTCAGCAGTTGGGAACCAGCCCCGCATCACATCTGTGCTTGTCTGCACCACGCTATGGTGCAGTGTTAATGGCTCTATGGGCAAGAGACCGCTTTCTCGATTGTTTGTTCTTTTTATTTCCCCCCTCTCTTTCTTTCCTCTGTTTATTGATTGGACTTATTTATTTTTCTGGACCGATAGTGCTTGAAATGGGGAAACTGGTTTGTAATCACATCAGCTGAGGTTGCTGCATAGCTTCTTGGTGGGCTGAAGGGTACCACGATGTGTAGCTGGGTATGTAAGTGCCCGGGGTCCCCGTAGAGGTCTTACCCGATGACGAGGTGGTGTTCCACACTGGGGGGACTGGGGGCGAACTGGCCGAGAGCGCCCTGCCATTCGCCAGAGCGCTGCTTTCCAAAGCTGCCCCTCCCTGCTTCATTAGCTTCTTGAATTTAGATCGCTTGTTCTGGAACCAGATCTTCACCTGGAACACAATAAAGGCATTACGGAATGGGAAGAAGGGCAGAGGGAGACGGGCTGGTTCACGGGGCTTTGTGTAAAAGTCTGGAGACAATGTGCTCACCACAGAGACTTGCCAGCGCCTCTGTTGCAGAAGAATGGAAAGTTCTTAGCTAGCCCTGACTCCTAATCTCAATACGAGAAGTTTGACTGATACAAATAAACCCCTAATACCTGGCCAAAGGACCGAAATACACTCGCCTAGGACGGCCGGGATCAGGCTTTGAAATTTCCAATCAAACTGCCTTTTCAGCAGGAAATCTTTTCACACTCTGACGGCATTTTGCTGTCAAAGCAAAGATTTAGGGATTAGCAGCGCCCATTTCCCCCTTTCCCCTTCCAGGAAATGGGTGCACGTGCGCTGCAACATACATTGGAGTTACAATTTAAACCTGGGTTTGGAAGGAACAGTAATACAATCAATAAACAAATCGTCCCTTTTGGAAATGAACTCGAGTCTCCTGGTCTCGGTCTCCTCCAAGCAGGCGGATTTCCAGGGTCTCCTTTCCCCTGCCTTTGCTAGCGGGGCGGGTGAAACCGTATTTTGTTTTGTTCGAACTCTTCTCCCGGAGCAGGCAACTTTGATTGATTGTTATTGCTCCAAACTAGCCTAGTGAGGTAACACTGAACCGACCCCACAGGGCCAGGCGCCCACAGCCGGCAAAACCTACCCTCAGCTATGGGAAACGTCGTGTCTCCCGTTTCAAAAATGCCGCGAGGATCAATTTAGAAACGCCGGGGCGAAGCATTTACAGTGAATACACAAATAAAAGCAGGCCGGAGGCTGGCGGGGAGGAAGAGGCGGGCGATGCTGGTAGATTTGGGGTGTGGAAGGCTGAGTTATTAGATCTATTGTTCCAGCAGTCCGGCCATGTCTGGCCCCAAAGCCCCCAGACAGAACCTGGGCACAGGCTTTCCACAAGCCGGACTAAGGCGGCTCGCGGTCCAGTGCAGGGCCGCTCGGTGCAAGGGAGGCAGAAGGGGGGAGAGAGGAAAAAGCGAAGCGATGAGACGGGCTGTGTGAAGGGGAGGAGGGAGCAGCGGCTGCTGTACCTGTGTCTGGGTGAGTCCCAGCGAGGCTGCGAGCTCTGCTCTCTCGGGCAGAGCCAAGTACTGAGTTTGCTGGAATCTCCTGTTCAAAGCCTGCAACTGCAAACTGGAATAAATAGTCCGGGGCTTGCGGATTTTTTTCCCTTTCCCATTAAAGCGAACTTCCCCTCCTTCTACCACAGTGCTTTTCTCCGAGTCGGCCCCTACAACCACAAACGATGCACAATAAATAGGAGTAACAACAGAAGCAGCATCAACAATAACAATAATGAGAAGGAAGAAAAGAAAAGTGAAGAACAAGTCGAGCTAACAAAGGCTCCAGGCGATTATGGCAGTCCAGGCTCCTTCCCAGAGAAAGTTTGCTATTTTTACAGGCTGCAGTTTAGGTTTAATTACCCTTAATTGCATACATTGTTTATAGCGCTACGCAATAAATAATTACGAAGACTAATACGTGCACATCTGGGTTGATTTTTTTCCAGCCGGGCATTGTGTGCTCTGTGTACTGATCCTCGCTGAGCCTCAGCCTTTTCTGACTAATTATTTTTATTTTATTTTTATAGATATATTTTGATACAAGCAACCTCCCTCCCTCCTTCCCCTCCCCCACTCCTCCCCCCTCCCCAAAGCCAAGTGCACCTACCTGTCTCCTCTAACCGGGTCTGAGTCAGGCTGGAGCTGTTGGGGTAGGATTGCACTGAACTGATGTAGGGGTTAGACGAGTGGCTGCTGACCGAGTTGACATAGGGGTAGCCCAGCGGTCTGGAGAAGGACGAAGCTGTGCTGTACGAGCTGTCAGGCTGAGAGTGGCCAGCTGAGTGTAAACAGTGCATGGAATAGTGTCCGTGGGACATGGGAGAAGGAGACATTTGCTGGCTGGGTGGCCCAAACTCCATAAAGACAGCCTTCCCTGAGACAGGGCTATTAAGACTCTCTGGCATGGTAGTCATGGTCATTTCTTGTCGCTTGGTCTGTGTGTGTGTTCTCTCTTCAGCGTGCCTTTTTGGGGTCTGTTGTGTTTCTCAGGACAGGAAAGAACGCAATTTAAGCGGAACAGGGCTTTTCACTTTCCATTCATAAGAAAATGGAGTTTGTCTCTTTGAAAAGTCTAAGCATGATGCCGTAGATCTACACAAACTCGCCTAAAAGCTTTGACTCAGCCAAGGCTATGAATATTCATGAGCTGGCGGAGCTGATTGGTCCGCCGTCTTGCATAATCGCTTTGGATTGGTCAAAGGCGCTTGGGGCTCGCCTGGACCCTAGTGAGTGAGACGAGCCGGACTTGGTGAGCTGAGAGTCCCCCGTCCCCTGTGTGTGATCATCTGGAACAGACAACGCCGGAGAACACAATGAAGGCGGCGAAAGAGAGACTTACAAGCCAGGGGCGGGCGGCCCAAAGTTACTCCAGGCGAGGAGTCTGCCAGCCAGGGGGCTTCACATCCTCCAGTGCACCCCCCTCCCCCCCAGAGCCCACTCCTCAGCCCGGACACCCTGTGATTCGCTGCGTCCAGACCCTATTAGTAAACAAGCGCGCGGAAGCGCCTCGTTCTGCTTTAGATGGAGAGAAACAGCAAAGGAGGCAGTCAGGCAATGAAGGAACGCAGGAGACACAGCGACTCCCCACAGATCTCTCCCTCCTTCCCCTTCCCTGGCACGAGGCCCTGGGGGTTATCACACCAACCTCTGCTGCTTTGCTCCTCAGGCAGGACAGTGCCGGTCCTTCCTGAAACACACGGGGTGACGAGGGCTCTGGGAAAGGTGGCCCTGCGTGTCTCCTCCCAGCAAGACTAGATCCAATGGATCTTCTTAAAGGCCTCGTGCCACCCACTGATTTCTACTTCAGCATAAAGGAGCTAGTACCTATAGACAATTGTGTGGTCTAAGCTGCAATTAGCATACTATTGGTGTTAGTTTTTGTGTGTGTGTGTGTGTGTGTGTGTGTGTGTGTGTGTGTGTATATATGAATGTATACACACATATAGTCGCATATCCATAGACACAGTGCATGCTTCTTTGCAATATATATATATACACACACACACATGCCTGCATTCTGTACCCACACACAAATATCACGAATATCCACCACACTGATTTATACCATCTCATAAATTATTGTTCAGTTTTTGCTATCACCTGAGCTGTACCTTTTCATTTTTTCCCCTCCCTAAAGTATCTAAATTGTGCATTGAAACCCAACCTGGGATGAAAACTTCCGTGTACGTGTGTGGTAACAAGGTGTGACTTTGGAGATCCTGCACAGAAAGCCTACGCTGAATCCCAAATTACTTTGTTAGATAATTAGAAAGTGTTGATAATTATTTCTTTCATAATTTAGTGGTGTGTGGCTGTAACAGGAAAATGATCTTGTGAAAGTTCACACGTGCAGATGTATTAGTTACTGATTCATTTGATTAAATGCTAGTCTCAAGTGCTCTGATCCACAGCTGAAGGCGGCCCCATTAGCATAACACTGATGTTTAATTTTCATACGCATAATTAGCCATATATTTAACACTAATAGCAACATGCAGCCTTTCAGCATTAAACAGCCTGGGATTTGATCTGGCCTGAGCTGAACTTTCTCGGTTACACCTAGATTGTCTAGGGTGCGCAGTTATCACAGAATCAAATCTATGTAATCAAGCACATTTTGGCAAAGGGAGCACACCAATAAAAATGAACATTCAAAACAAATCACATTGCTGATGTCGTTACAGATATTAGTGGAGGCTTCTCTCCCCTGAGCTCCTGCAGCTGCTGCTCACGATATTCCTCGCTCAGGGTATCTGATGGGGGCACAAATATGGCAGGAAGCGTAGCTGGGACTCAACTAACCCCCAAAATACAATCAGATACCTTTGCCGGCGTTTATTAGATGGGTAAACTCTTCAGGCAGTGGTGATGTTTGAAGCAACCAGCTAATGACCGTGCAAGCTGACAAGTCTAAGCCTCTCTGCTCTTTTTTGCTTTAGTGGCTCTGTCGGTTTTAATTGCCCATTTCCTAGCGCCTGTTTTATATCCTTTTTGGTTGCGATGCGTAAAGTTCATTTTCATAAAGTAGCTGCGGATTGGTGCTGGAAGAAGGGGCAATGGTCTATCCCCACATGGATTCCTTTGGCAATCAGCTCTCTCCCCCGTGCTCATCTTTTCAGCCCTGGCTATGTAAGTGATCATTCGAGGCGGGTTTGGGTTCTTGGACCGAGAGGGGATGGTGACCGTTAGCAGAGATCTAGGAGAGGTGTGATGAATAAGCAATAATTAAGTAATGTCTATAGTCAAACTGAAGGGAACTGGCTAGCCAGACTGAGTAATTTATTCCAGACAGCTGCAGATATGTCAACTATTAAGCAACAAGAGTGTGCAGTTGAGGATGTTCATTGCTAGATAAATGCCGTGCATGAGTGTCTTCACATCTGGAACATAGGAGGGATGGACTCCACTCCGTGTACATAGGCGTCAGATTCTGATCTCGGTTACGCCGGTGGACATTCGGAGTAATTCAATTGTCTTCACTATCTTTATTCCGAATCCACAGTGATGTAAGGGATCTTAATCTGTCCCCTTCTGTTCAACGTGCTCTACATAAATGAGCTCAGAATGTTTACATGGGGCTTTGATAGCTGCATGTCCCACAAGAGAGAAAAGCGCAGGCTGAAAACGCTTAGCTTTGTCTCCTCTCTATTTACTGGGTTTGGCGTTTTGTGTGTATAACACACACACACACACACACACACACACACACACACACACACACACACACACACACACACACACACAAGCTCCAACGGGTGTGTGTGCGTGTGTCTAAATCCTCTCTTAGTAAAAAAGACTGTTACGATTCTCAACCAGTACTGTGCTCGGTTTTACACCCTTTAGAAGTAGGGGACACAAAAGCCCACTGTAATTGTACATAACACCTGTTCCTAGATAGCCTGTCTATTTATTTGCGTGGTTCTGAACACGGACTAGAGATATGCTCTTCCATGCACAGACTCACAAATATTTACTTGTTTGGAAAATCACTGGGGAGAAGCGGGACAGCCCTAGCTAAAGTTGTGCCTGGGAGGGATGGGATCCAGCTGCAGGGTGAAGCTTATCCTCAAGCTGAAAAAAGTTTGGTGCTAGCAAACCAAGGGGGAAAAAAAGAATTAAATCCTTCTAAGCCTCCTTCAGAATGTCTGCCTGAAACCTAGCCTGCGCGAAGTATTTTAAAAACGAGTTGGTTTCCCATACAGCCGAAACGTTTTTACTTTAGTAGTCACCTTTATAATTAGGATTATAAATGTGTACCCTAAATACCACCACCTCGGTATAATTGCTACCCAAACAGCTTGTTACCACAGCAGTTGGTAAAATCCTGCAGTCCTAATAAATTTATACTTGGGAAAACCTCAGAGTAAACAGAGACTAAAACAAGATGCTGGACTAATTGCTATCAATCCGATTACACTTGGAGGGGAGAAATTACTCTTTGGTTCAGCATTTTATCACATCGAAATGGTCTGTCTATCTCCCTATATTGTATTGTTCGTGTAGCTCACCCACAGAGCTATGCAGAACGCTGCTGCTCACCTTTATCACCAGACATTTCTGTAAATCGCTAATTGTTTTTTTGTCAAACTAAAGTCCATTGCCTGTCGCTTTTTAACAGCTAATCTGTGAGGCTGATATTACCATTCTCGATTAATAGTCCAGGCCAATACCAGTGACTGATTTAATATTTACAACCCAACTGTTGGTAAAGAATAAGAAATGAGATGAACAAACTGATCGAGTAATAATTGAAAGGACAAATATCAAGGGGAAGTGGTACGGTATTTTATTGCTCCACCTTTCTACTTTAACATTTAAGGCCGATTCAACATCCCTGACGCACCCAGAACTCAGTGGGAATTTGGGGGGGATGTATTATTTTGATTTCGTTACTAAACTGTCGTTACTTTTTGTAGGGATTAAACCTTTCAACATGGTGAAATAGCAAAGCGTTTTTCTAAACACAAGCACTGGTAGCCCAACCTTCGTCTTCAGGAAACAAAATCTATTTCCCAAACACACTGTATTATGGATTCTACGTCTTCCTGGGATCAATGACTATTTAACTTCTGGGTATTGGTAAAGTTGTTTGATTCATCATTTATTGCACAGGTTTTAAGGGCCAGCTATCTTCCAAATTAAACTAAAGAACGCCTATGCAGTGCCTAAGATGTCACTTTGCATGCCTAAAAATATCCCTTTACAAGGCTCCAGGAGTAAGAATTGTGCTTTGCCAAAAACGCTGTAAGAAACGACCAGAGTTGACAGCTTTTTGTGTTCCAGAAAAAACAAACAGCAGAGTAAACCTAGTAGAATTCGGTTAACTTGACACCCTCCCGCATCAGTCAATACACTCTGGGCTGGTAAGAGTCTAACAGAAGCAGTTCGCAAAGAGAAGGCAAGTGCTGATGATAAAGAGTAAGTCATCAGTAACAAAAACTGACTGGAGTTGCCGTTGGGCTTGTGGCAGTTTTGAATGCCACTTTTCTATCTCTGACATTGCAGTGCCGGTGCTGGGGATCTGCAAGCGCAACAGCAGCACCCAGTGTATTTAGATACCAAATTAAAAACACTTACACATTCGGGCAGGGTGATTAGCAGCCACCTAATGGCAGCTCAAAACCTTAATCTTCAGGACAGGTCCGGCCTGAGATTTTAGCAATTCATCTTGAAGTTGTGCAGCTGGATTAATTATTAATTATCAATATTCATGGGATCAGAACAGTTGCAGTTTTTATTAAAAGTCCAAACTCCCCCAAATAAGCAACCAGCTGAGGGGAAGCTGGGGTCATCTAACTAGGAGCCTTATGTCCCAAAGCCCACTTCTTAATTTCTGCTAAACGTTCAAAAATGCGGAATGAGTTTATCATAACTGTAGCTGAGATCTTTAGAAAAACGAATGCTCAGTAGAACATGGGCAAGCTGGCTAATTCTACAGTGAGGGCGATGGTTGATCTAACAAGGGAAAGACGCTTTTTAGCTCACCCGTAATCACTTTTTTCTTGGGCGGGGGGGAAGCCAAGAGGGCAGAGGGCCTCTGGGCAGGACCGCAGGAGGAATACGATCTCTGGGTTTGATAGCACAAACGCCACATTTCGGAAATTAAGTATTTGAATGTATTTATTTAGTTTTCCTACTAGCGTAGATCACAAGCTTGGGAAATAGCAGTGTGCTAATCACAACGAAGGGAAATTGTTCCATAGCTCTCCTCAGTTCGGATACACTAGGAAACTACCATTTCCCTCTGTCTTCTCAATTGCATTAACTAAGTATCATCCGATATGTGTTTGTCCAGTGTAAGCATCTGGAAGCAGGAGTACTAGCTTTGTGTATCTGTCCCCTTCCCCCCACCCTTCATAATTAAGAACCCAAACTCTTGCTTTTAGAGTGTGCACGGTAGCTTCAAGATTTACACAAATCAACTGGCTTTTATTAAATACTTATCAGGCAATAATTCGCAGTATGTGTCACTCACATTATGCCCTAAAAACTGTCCATTCCATTTCCTCTAAGGAGACACAGCACCCATTTCCCGTAAAAGTTCCAGAAACCTCATCTGGGCTGGTAAAGCTAATAGACAATCCAAGAGCACAGTAAGTTCAGCCACTTCTTGATCCATCCTTAAGATTCTTCCAATACTTCAGTAAGGATTTCTGCTCCTCCTGAGGTAATTACAATGGTATGCTCAAACTGGGCTGATCTGAAATACACATTTTGCAATTATTAGGGAGCAAAGGTGGCTAGCAGAGCCTATGAAACTTACCCATTCCTTCCGGCTGTCAGTGATCAATCCCACAGTTTAAAATATATAAGAAGTAAATTCAGGCACCTTTTATTGTCTACAGAAACTGCAGTCCATTTATCCTCTAGGGTCTTAAATTCAGGCGATCCTTCCATTATTATTGGCTCTGTAATGGAGGGGAAAAACGTTTTCTAAACTAGCCACAACACATCGTTATTCTAGTTCTGAAAAGAAAGGGGCCCCAAAGGTAGAGTTTTGAAATTGTATTGCTACACTAACATAAAAAACTAAAGAGGAGGAAGAGGAAACTCTGAGGTATGACGTTACTCATTTATTTTTTTTCGTGAAAGACTAAAGAAGGGCATTTTAATCAAGCTTTAATTAAGACCCCGTGGATAATAACCAAAGCACCAACCACTCTTAAAAACAGCAGATAGTTTTAAAATATTTGAATTTTTAAAAACAGGCTTAAAATGTTCATTAAATCAGCAAAACAACAATTTTCTTATTTCCCTCTAATTGCTGCGCCATTTAGGCACACAGTGAGAAGAGGGCTTTTTTTCCCCTTAAGCTTTCTATGATTGGTATTTAGCACATTCATCCTTCCAGGGAAAGGATTCTGACTGGTTAGCTAGGATGTAATACATCAAAAACCACACAACAGCTCCTGTCATGAAGCAAATGACATAATAGTCACCAGATAGCTTGGTGTTAAAAACATTGCTTTGGTAACAGAATTAGACTGTACTATTTCTGCAAAGGCAGCTCCCAAATGTGCTGGATAAGTCTCTACACTACAAAAATATGGATCAAATCCGTTATTTAATAAGATTTTGTGGAGGATTTTCCTCTCCCAGATCTTATCACTTGGCAACTATTTCCACGAATTATTTCACAAATGAAAATTTAAAGGATGTTTTCAATCTGCTTCCCATGGGGTTAGCCTAACCGAAATCCCAAAATCTGAAGAGTAGATAGTCAAAGAAAGAAAAGGTAGGGATGTGGTTTTGAAAAAGAAAGCAAAAGAAAAACATTCACAGCAGTTACTAACCTATTGTAAACGCCATTCCCTCTTCCATTAACAAATCACTGTCATGATCTACAAAAGAAAACAAAAATGCTTTTATGGTGGGTGGGTTTTTTATTTGTTTTTTAAATAAACATAACCAGCACTTGCTTTTAAAATCCCTTTTTTGTCCCGCAGGTACCATGTAAGGTAATTCCCTTTAAACATCCAAGGAAAGCGTTTACACTAATCTTCCCAAACTCAAACCAAAGAAAACCAGGTATAAGATCTGCACGATCACTCTATTAAGCATAGATGAAACTATTCTGAGTTCCAGCTCACTTCTAAGGGAATTACAGAATTTTAAAATTTAATCCGTTCACTAATTTGTTTGTTTTGCAATAAACTTTGCCAGTTTCGATCAATTTATGACTATCCGTGAAGAAAACTAATCAAATAGGGACTGTATTCATATTGATCTTTAGTCTTTCCGGCTTTACACAAGTTATCTGTTGTTCCTGAAGAACAAAACTAACTATAACAAGGGAAAAGCCTGCAGGTAAAGTTGCATTTTGTCAGACAAAAAAGTTTAGACGATCCTTATTCTTGTAATGGAGGCTTTTTGTTGCAAAACAAAATCCAGACGTTAACAAATATTTTTGGCATAGGCTATGTCGTCATCTAGGAAGGTGTTTCAAACGTCTGCTTCAGAGGAGAGCACTACTCAGGCCCTGCTTTCTAGTTTGCCGTCTATTGTGATCTTAGATATTATTTAGACCTCTTCTAAACATGCTCCGGAAGTAACACCTTATGAGTGTCCTCCTAAGAGAGCCTCTGCTGCAAGGTGGGAGACGGCCAACAAGGAACGCCTGGCAGAGTGGGAAATGGTTTACTCCTATTCAGAGATACTGAGCTGCTGAGCTTCCGCTCGGATCTTCTGGGAGGCTTCAAGTGGCCTTCGAAATAGTTTGCAAACTACATTTGAAGGCCTTGTAGAGCCTTATGTGTCTTCATCCTGGCCTGTCTCAGCGGCCCGAAGCATCTCTTGTCACCAGGTGTTAGAGGCCGCCAGCCATGTTGTGAGCCTGGCCCAGAGGTTGGCAGTGGGAGGACGGTGTGAAGACACAGCAAACACCCGGCCGAGGCTGAGCAGTCAGCGCTGATCACTAACTCCCCCCCACACCTCCAGCCCATAGGCAGCGCAGAGTCTGGGCCCGATTCTGCTCCTGGCGAACTCAACGGCAAAACCATTGTCCATTGATTCCAATGGGCGCAGGGACCTGCCTGGCAGCGACGCCGGCCAGGCCAGTGGGAGCGCCCAGCAGGGCTGCCCGGGAGGGGGGGGGGGCTGTCTCAAGCCAGCGCTCAGGAGAACGTGGGCTACGGGCTGGGCCGTGCAGCCTAGAACTCACCGAAGGGGTACATGCTGCTACATCAGCTGTCAGCACTGGGAGGATGTAATGAAGCTTAACAGCAACAGTCAGCGGTTTGAAAGGGGGGAAGAGAAAGGCAAACAGAAAACAGTCATAGACCCTGCTGGGATATTGATGCAGCGGGGTTTTGTTTTTATTAATTTTAACTTTTCTCCCAAACAAGTAATCCCAGTGCCTTCAAATCACACCAGCCTGGGAATCCGGCAGCAATCTCGTCAAGTAACTAATAAGGAGGGTGGCTGTATTCACAGGGAAGCAGAGCTACTGCTGGCTCAGGACTGGTAGATTGCAATGACCCCTGGGCAGGGGTCGGTTTTTGCAGCTGTGTTGAGTGTTTAAAATACATCAGTAAGATTCCTACGTAGCTTTCACAATGGACTTTCTTACCGTGATGCCAAACTTCAGGGTGTCCATGGAAGTAAGATCCTATTCCATGCCCAACAAAGTAGGGGCAGACTCGGAAATCATTCTGATGTGCTATGCGGCTTTAAGGGACACCAAACATAATATAATATATAAAAAAAGAGAGAGAGACAAAGCCCATTTTCAATAGACACCAGACCCTCGCAAAGCCCGCGTTTCGGAATATGTAACGCTCACTAATCTATTATCCCCAAAATGTAGCAGTTACACTAGGATAATTCCAGGCACTTTCACAATAAATATTTGTAACGCAGTGTGGCTGGTGATAATCTCTTTGGAGTGTAACACAATGACACATTCACACCGTTAGTGGAGGCTCCTCCCAGCATTCTTTATATTGGAGGCAGAGTCCAGGTGCACTTAAGCTCCGCCCACAATTCATAACTCCATCCACAATCGAAAAGTAGCCAGGCGTCTCTGGAATTATCAGCGGTAGAACAGGGAACCATGTAGCCAGGGCAATTGTCATCGTTAGGCTCCAGCTTTCTTATACCAATACACTGGAATCTGACAGCTCAGGGCTATTGGTTCCGACCATCGCTGTGGACTCTGAGCGCTTGGTCAGTTTATATTCCAGAGGGTTGTCTTGCCAAACAAGTGTGCTAGAATCGTATTTGTTGCAAATAAAACTTAAATAATATAGAAATCGAGGCAGGGCCACCAAATAAACGAGACTCCGGTCTACCACCAAGCAGCAGTCTGAACCCTGCAGCAGATCTGGGAAATGCACACTGAGGCATTTGTTTGGACTCTACACACACAGATTTACAAATATTTTTGCAAACACAGATTTTTGCAGAGATAAAAGAAAAAGAGCAGGTCATATTTGGGGACTACCAGTCTGTGGCCCTTTAAAAAAATTACAAGTCTAGCAAATCCATGTAATGCTAATTAAACTTAGTCCACCTATTTCTAACATGTCCATAATCACAATATTGGGGCACCAGAACATCAGTAAGAGCTGAAACAGGGCCAGATCACTCAGCTCCTCTCTATGCCTCTTTCTAATGTAGGCTTGTTCCCAGTGGTTGCCTTTTAGAAAAGACACTGCCAGATTATTCTGCAGTCACTGTTATCTGTTTAGGGAAGGCCAGTGCAAAGTTTAACGTTGCATCCCAAAGATGAGGAATTTGGGATGAACCTGCTCTCGGGAGGCATACGGTTCTATAGCTAAGGGCCCTTCCTCAAGAATGCCCTACCCCAGTCCCCAAAAGTTTCAGCGTAGGGCTATAGATTTCCCTCTGCTCAGCTATTTGCAGAGGGAGAGGGTCTTCTCAGGTAGCTGTGCTTTCAAAGCTTTAAAGATTAGAATCAGAACCTCAAGCAGAGTCTTTACAATCACCAGCCTGAGTTACTGGGAAAGTCAAATTACTATATGTATCAACATTATCTTAGACCTGCAAATAAGTCTTTATCTTATTAATTTGAGATTGGCCACGATGGCAGCTGTGCTCATCCATATCACTTCCATCCAATTTCTAAAACCAAACAGGAATACTGTAAAGAATAAAGGATTAGTTTTACACTTAAAAAAATGCCACCTCAAATACTGAAAATCTGAATTTGTTGGTTTCAAATCCAGTGGACCTGGTTGTTTCTGTCAATATGAAAGGTAAGTACTTAAACACACTGCTAAATGCTTTCCTACAGAAGCTGGGATATTCACACCTTTGTGCGTCACAGGCCAAGAATTTACTGTTGCTACAACTGAAGTAAGTGGTGTGATGCTGCTGTAAAACAAGCGTAACAGGGTGGAGAATCAGGTCAATGGTGGTTAATAATGTTGCAAAGCTCAGATCTAAAATGGTTGCTTGAACAGGTTCCATATGTTAGCTAGTACCTGCCTTCCAAGCTAACAAGCATGTTTGATAGTACTTCATTTGATTTCGAAGGGAAACAAGGTAAGATATCCCCAACTTCTTTAAGGCTCTCCTAATTCTTGGCAGAAATGGCTAGTAATGTTACAAGATCTTGAGCTCCATTCTGCTGGGATTTTTATCTCATGAAGTACACAATTTAAATAACATTAAAAAAATAATGTAAGTTAGAGATGGGAAAGCCCTATAGGATGCATCTCAGATATGACGACAGTAAAGGTGAAGGAGGAAGCAATGGATGTGGAGAGGAATTAGAAAATTACAGTTTATTCACTAACATATAAAGAACAAAATGTGAACTGGTGTGAGTTGTAGAAAACCAGAATTAGTGCAACACAAGCAGCACTTCATGTAAGGATGAAATATTCTTAAACAATTACCTTAGGGGAGAGGAGGAGTGGAAGACCATTCATGCAACATTTGACAAGCTTTTGTTCCACCTCTATTTTTCTTAAAGTATGTTGGCCAGTGCAAGAGCAATCCCATTCACCATTCAGTTTTGCCTGTGTCTCTCTTATACCATCCAAAGAGGTTGATAGACCCAGGGCCATTTTTTTCAGGCTTACAACTTTGCTGTAGGATTTCTTTTCAAAACTCTTCTACCATAGCAATACATAGTCTTCTTCTATCTAGGAGCTATGTCCTCTAAGTATCTTGGCATGGAAAGCTTCAGTGTGCACCATTTAACTAGCCACTGAGAATAATGTTCAACACTAAGAATTTAGAAGCAACAGCAGTTGCTTTGAGGCATCAAAAGCAGGAGCACCATGGCCATCATCATGAGAAGACAAGGTTGAGACAGTTTTCCTTCCTCATACAATGAAAGTAGTTCTTGTGCACTGTATTAATTCTGCCTCTTCCTTGCTCAAGAGCATGAAAACAACTCTATTAGCATCACTACTTATGCTATTACAGTCTGATCAAAATAGGGATCTTTGTGCTCATATGTATTTGACATCTGCACTGAAGTACTCAGCTGACCTTCCCTCTTCACCCATAAACAGTGCAGAGTACGGATGTTCTTTACATAAAATGTAATGTATCGTATGAACCTGCATTGCTGTACAGAACATCTGTGGAGAAAAAAGCTGTAGATATAAAACTCAGCCACTTTCAACCTGTTTCTAATATTTGCACTTACATATGGTAGCACCTCACATCCAAGAATTTTAGAAGACTACAAGTATTAACACCTGTGAGGAGAGATCTTCAGGGTCCTGTGTATTCCTCAGTTCCACCAATTCATGGAGTTATGGTCTTGCTAACAAATTGTGCTCCAAAATCCCCGCATTCATTTTTTTTTAAATTGCTTTTAGTCCTGATAGTGCAGAGATAACCTTGTAAATATGAACTGACTGTAAACTGATCCAGTGATGTCTTCCTGAGTCAGCAGAGAGCTTGAAACATCACTCAGAAAGATGCCCATCTCAGTCAGGGCCCTGTGGGCTCTGTGATGCTGGGGTTGTGGAATTTGGGATTCTTCTCCAAGATACCATGGAACTCAGCATTTTTGGCATGGAATCACCATTTGCTGCAGCCTGGGGCTCAATGTTTTGTTTTCTGGCTCCCTGCCCTACCAGGATTTGCCTGCACTAGCCTCACTCTCTCTCCAGCTTTCAGTCAGGCAGTGGAGGTAGCTGAACATATAACTGGTGAGCCAGGCTGCCCAAAGTATGTCCCTGGTGCTGAGGCTCTGGTTGCCAAGGAGATGAGCTGTACAATTCTCCCTTCCCTTGGGGCACACATGGGGGAAAAGATCCTGAGTCTGGCTAGCAGGATAACATGGTGGAATGAGGGCTGGGGAGCAGAGCCAGGTTGCCTGGAGAGCACAGAGAAAAAACCCGTTCTTCAAAATAATCCCTGTTGAAAATAACCATTGACAAGTTTTACCTCAATGAGTATTTTCAGCTATGAGCCATAGCTGTGTTAGGGAGTGGGAAGGACAGGAGTGACAACACAGTAATTTAACATTGCAGCAGACTTTAGTCTGGTGGTTGCCATGGAATGTTATCCCAGTGTGCTGTAGAGTGCACAGGGCCCTGGGTATTATACCTGTTTTACAGATGGCAAAGAGAGGTTAAATATCTAAAGCAAGGTCACGCAACCAATCAGTAGCAGAACTGTAAGCAGAACTCAGGACTGCTCACTATGGGCCAGATCCTCCCGCCAAGATGCCAACATGGCAACCAACTGCACTCAGATATCACCCTTCCTATGAGTGGTGGGGGAAAGTGGGACATCAGCCACCACCAGAGCATCATCTTCCCACAGTCGCCCAAATTATGGACTGTCCTCTGTGAACAAAGGAATCCATACAGAAGGATGGGACAGTGGGCAAATACACATCATCCCTCCACAAACCCTACAGGCAAGCTGCAGAAAAGCTACATGCAACTAAAGGCAGGACAGTATTCTCTACAATGCTATCCCTTGATGCTGTAGAACCTCTCTCAAAGGTCTTCTAGGGACAGAGGTGCCTGAGGTCAGTCCCAGAGCCCTCCTACCAGGAAGCTGCAGAGCCGGCTCAGGGGCTCCAGTGCCTCCCTGATCCTGTGCCTCTAGCAGATCCCTTAATGTCCTGGGGGATCGAGGGATCTATGGCAAATCCCATTCCTTGCCAAAATGGGGAGAACTTGGCAGTTTCTTTCACCCTCTCTTGAAGGTTTTTCCACAGGAGGGCAGATCTGGCCCAATGCACTAAGCAATCACCAAAGAAACACAACTGAAACAATCCCATTGTAAGCATTTATAGTGGTACACTCTAGCTTTACTCCACGCTCTGGTGACACAAAGCAGCTGATAACTAGCCAGTTAAGACAGGTTAAGGCTGCTTCATAAAGCAGTTGGAGGCTACTGGTGAATCTGACCCTCTAACTGTAGATTCCAGTTTCCTTACAAAAAAATTAAAACTTAACTGAAATGGTGTAAAAGAGCAACAACAACAACAAAAGACTACAATTACTAAATAGATCTGACCCACACTGATGAGGCAGAAAAACTGCTCTACAAACAGGGACAAGAATATCAAAGTATGAAAATAATTCTTGTTTAGGGAGTAATATGAAAGCATAATGCACCTTAGAATTAAAAAATAATCACATTTTTCTTTACAATAGTATTTGTATGTATAACTATGGTTCAATAATGTATTCAATAACTATGGTTATTGAATACATTACTGTTTTTTGCATGTTCTTAAAGAGACATCACTAGTTTAAATCATATTTGCTCATGAAGATAATATTTATTTTGAATGCTACAATATAACCTCATTTGGCAAATTACAAAATCCAACTACAAGCTTTTAACGGTATTTTTCTCTTAAGTAGTAATCTTAGATTGAGAGAATGCACAAGTTCAGGGATTCCCTTTAATGACAACAAATGTTGAAGTATAATTAGTAATATTTTTGAAAGCCAACAATTGTTTTTTGAAAGAAAGGTACATTTTGGTTTCAAACTGGAACACAAATTACTGTATTTTTCTTACAATAGTGTTGAACTTTTATTTGAGGTTCTCTGTTTCTGAAAAGCAGACATGATGGATTGAAATAAAAGATAATTTATTGCAATGCTTACTTTCAAGTGTAGAGAGAAGCAGTGTAATTGTAATTTACAGTAGCTGTCAAGGAAAATCTATCACAGATGACATTAAAATGACTTATTTTGCCTGAGCCACTTATTGTTTAAATGTGCATAATCTGATAGAAACAGATTTTTTAAAATCTGCTTTATATTGTTCTAAATTAATATCAAAACATATACTTATGAGTTAAACATTTAAAAACCATTTATTAATACTTTCATCACTGCAATTTTTTCCTATGAGTTTGAAACTGGTTTATTTAACTATGCCACATTTACATTGTTTGGATCTATTTATTCACAACACTTTCACATATCTAAACTCACTACATAACAATTACACTGTATAAATGTATAAAAACTATAATTCAAACTACATTTAATCTTAAAAGAAAAGCGTCACAAAGGGTATAAGAAAATAGAACATGAGGGCCCAATCCTGCTCCCTCTGAAGTCGATGGGACCTTTGCCATCAATTTAACCGGAATCTTAGCAAAGGATTAGCAATTTGATAGGCAAAGGAAATTGATCCATTCAGGTAATGTCTTTATTTGTAAGTTTCAGCTGATGACACTGAAGAGCTACTATATACTATATATTCAATTTAAAACACAGAATTTCTGAGCCACTGTAAAAAGAATATACTAAAGTATGCACGTCCATTCTGATCCTGTAATTACACCCACATCCAGCCCAAATAATCATATATTCTGCTTATTTCTGGTATGTATGATATGTTATGCAAATCTGCTTTATAGCAAAAGTTGGGATGAAAGGTGTCTAGACACATTTCCATTTTGATGGGTCTGAACACTTCTAGCTTTAGGTGTTTGCTTACAGGTATTTATATTATATATTTTTCCACTGAACTAAGATTTTTACTGCATACGTAAATGCAAAGTGACAAATATACAGAAAATGATGATTCAACACATCAGGACATTCCTTCATCAGAGTTAGTGTTACAGTAGTTTTAAACAAAACAGCACATTAAAATAGTCTGCACAATAAAATCTTTAAAAAAAAGTTCATGATCTGTTCTTTTGTACGCAGTTTTGAACAAGCACTAGTTCTGATTAATTTGCTTTTCAATGGAGCCTTTGCATACATATTTACACTCTGTGAGAAAACTGACCTCTGCATCAACACAGCGAAAAATCCAATGTCACTTTCAATTCTGTTTTTTTTTTTTTTTTTTAATATAGCTAGAATTAATGTAGTGAATCTGTAATGAAATGCATTATCTTGCATGGAGATTTATCAGATTTTCCAACTGAATGCCATGCTTTGCTAGCACTAGCTGGAGTTCACCTGCATGTTGGTGTGGCGGTGGCTCTTTTTTGTGAAGAGTTAAGTTGAACACAAAAAAAGGGAACAAAGGTCAGCACCCAGCCGCCACTTGAATGTGAGATTTTTCTTTTTATTCCCCTTGATGTATACTAGGCTCTGTGTTATTAGTCTTAATGATGGAAAATTGTAGTGTTGATACAAATCTTTTTTTCAAAGTAGTAGGCGGGAGCTCCATTTGTTAGTAAGTTTTTTTGTGACTAAAAGCCACGGACAGTACATTTATGTAGCAGTAAAAGGCCTAGATGCTCTTTCCATAGCAGAGCTAATTATTCCTACTGTGACCTTACTGATCTACCCTGTTCCTAGTACATCTCATCTGCACGCCTGTTCCTCTGTGTAGATGGTGTCAGAGAATATGAAAAACCCTATAATGAAACCATTTTCATGATGGAGAAAGGCTACTGGAGTTGCACTTGCTACAAAGAGGCTCAATTATATGAGTAATTGTGATAATTTTCTACATTCATAGCCTTCAATGGGGAAAAAAGAATGAGAGCCACAAAGGAAAATTACTTTAACAAGAAAGTACAGAGAGTAAAAATGGAAGAAGAGACAAAAAGGGGGAAAAAATAACCAGAAAAAAAAGTTTAAAAAATAGATCTGGAGGGAGGAATAGCAAGACAGTGAGAACAACAGAAATGCTCAAAAAGCCTATGTGCAGCTGTGTTGCACAATTAAATTGAATTTTTTTCTGCAGTTGATGAATGTGACTACTGCAAATGTGCCTCTGTAGTTAGCTATCATTTGTTGTTCCGTGACAGGAAAAGGATAATTACCTCTCAGAGAGAATCAAAGGCTGACATGCCCTTTAGACACAGCCATGAATGCAGAGCTCGATAGAATGCTTGAATAAGAATCTAGTGTTCTGTGCCCCCTTCTACTCAAGAATAAATTTTGTTAAAATGCAAGAGCACCACCAGTAAATCTGTTGAACCCTAGGTGTTCAAAAATATGAGGTGCCTCTATCGACTCATCCCATTTGCAAAAATAAAACTACATTTTGAATTCACTTCTATTATATTCATGGACAGTAAGATAGTGAGATATGCATTAAATTTCTTTTCCCAGTAGGGGTCTGATTCAACATTTCCTATGAAAGAACAGAAAGACACTATCCTTTTTCCCCAGGCTAGTTAGCCTATAATTTAAAACTGTCAAAAACACAATTTTGTACAAAGTCTTCAATAAAAGCTTCTCAGATATAACCCAAAGAGGTTTTACTAAAGTTTGATTCAGACTCTGTTACAATATTTTTAAAGCTATAAATACATCTAACTGATATTTTGCCGCTCTCTTTTTTTCCCCTTAAAGTATTTGAAGATTTACAAAGAAAAAAAGGCAGCATCTTTTCTAAGTGACTAAGCCTTGCAGCTTTTAAGCAATCAGAATGCATGCAATAGTTTGTCATATCCATTAATATTCACAAAAGTACCAGTGAGGTACCTATTAAGGAAAATGTATATGACGTGTCTATTTAAAAAAAATAATATTTGTAAACATAAATTAATCAAAGAACTAGATACATGCAGGAAATGATGACACATTTTAATTCAAGCCAACAAGAACAAAAGCAAAGATTACTTTTATAAAAAAGAACAAATGCAAAATAGGAAAACCTCTTCAAGTGGGTGCTCTTTCCTTTATGATATTTGTGTGCACTCTGGTTTGAAAGGTAAGAATTTCCTGAGCTAAATATTTTTATACTTTTTTAGCAAAGCGACTTATTGATGTTGACTAATTCCTTTATAACATTATTTTCTATACAACAAAAAGAATGTGGGTTTTTAATCTTTTTACAGAGATTCTATTGAAGATGTGATGTTTCAGGTAAAAATAATAAAAAAAGTGGATGGAAAACACTACAAATCACACCTCTTAATCTAAAACCACAGCAGTCTGATAAACATCTTTGAGTCTTTCTACAGGTATCTTTGCTGACCCCAGTGTAATTCACTTTTTAAAATCTTTCTTATCCAAGGAACAACATTATAGCCTGGCAGTTCACATACTGATATCAGACTGAAATGATGGTTCTGAATCATAAAACATGTCATCAGCTTTATACCAAACCACCAATAACCTTTGTCCCACTTGCCAGCCCTCCCTTTACTTGTCAGTATAAGGCTTACCTGATTGTGTTTCCAATTACAGAGAAGGGAGCCCCTGGTCTGCAAGCTGCAATTGCTTCATCTCTACATTTCCTGGCAACCTCCACTAACTTTTGACCAGATTTATCCACATTGCCCACCAAAAATGTTTCAGAAGTGTCACCATGGTAGCCATTGCAATATACCTAAACATATGTAGAAACGTAAAGACATTTTCTTGTTTTACATTCAGAAACAGATCTCCTGTTAGTTACATTCATCCTATCTATTTTAACAGACAGGTTTTCTTTTAGGTTGCCTTCAAGCTCAATTTGTAAAAATAAGGTAGAGGAAATAAAAGATTAGAAATTAGACCAAAAATGCAACTTTGAGGTACAATTGTAATGACAAATTATATGTAAAACCCTTCAGTTTTATGTCTAGGACTGAACATTTGAAAAAATACTGGAAATGCAAAAATGGAAGGTTCTAAGAACCCCAAATACACAAACGATTACATTCATTTAATCTACAGGAAGTTAGGGCTTGTCTTCACTACCGGGGTAAGTCGAACTAAGTTTTACTACTCCAGCTACATGAATAATGTAGCGGTAGTTGACGTAGCTTAGGTCAACTTACCACAGTGTCTTCACTGCACTGCGTCAAGTGGAGATGCTCTCCCATCAACTTACCTTAATCTTCTCAGGGAGCTGGAATACCTGGGTTGACCAGAGAGCGCTCTGCTGTCAATTTAGCGGATCTTTACTAGACCCGCTAAATCGACCTCTGCTGCATTGATTGCAGCAGCATGATCTCCCTGTAGTGAAGACCAGCCCTTAGAGTAATTGACTTTTATGTCAAAGATGTGCAAGAGGTAGGAGTGGGTCTGAGGAAGATGAAATCCACTTACCAAAACAGGACCAGGGCGCAAGGGTGCAGCGCAGCCCTCTCAGAGATACTACACCACTCTATGGGCTGGGATAGTAGCTGCTGCTGCTGCCTGTCCATGCCACCTGCCTGTATAGTGTATGTTGGTGCCACTGGATTGACATGATTGTAGATCCCATGGTTTCTCGGACCTCAATGCCTTCCTACACACTGGCTTAGGCAGTGCAGACCCTATTCACGGCATACAGGGGGTGCTGAGGCTGTCCCTACACCTGGTGTTAGTGGCTGGGAAGGCCTTTTATTGGCTCCTTACACCACAGTGAATATCACCCAAATTGAATTTTAAAATATACATTTCACAGCCTGATTAGAAATCCAAACTACTACAAAAATATAATATGTGTAAACTAACATAGCTATGAAAAGCTTAGGTCAAATTCATTGTTAGTATAACCCAGTACAGTGTCACTGATGTTGTGCGCATTTCACTTCATTACTTTTTAAATTCCAGATTCAAACTGTAACATTGCATTAGCATAGGTTTTTGCATTTCATTTCCAGGGTTTAATTGAAAAAAATGTAGCTCTGGCACTATGAAGTTGCACACAACAGAAATGCAGCATTCTGTTAGATACACAAAACCTCTACCTTTTTGATTATGCAATTATGCAACTGTTCTTCAGCAGCAACGTAGATTTTGAACTACAGCACCCTATAGATTTCTCTACAAACACAGGAAAACCCCGCTCTTTTACTGTGAAGTCTTATAATGTGGCATTAAAAAGGGTTTTGCAGCTCCACAGTACTTCAGGCAATAATGTAACTAAAAGACTATTAAAAATTTTCCTGTGCATGTATAAAGGACAATTTTAATTGCATACAACTTTGATGTTATAAAATATCTTTTTCTCAAATTTAGTAGGCAACTCCTCTTCAGAGACTAACACACTTCAGTGCTTAAAGTTCTGCTACTTGTGAGCTATTTGTGAAAGAAGATTTGTAACTCTTTTTTTAATGGCCAAGTATTCTTTGCCCACTCCCAAACTCAAAAAATGACTAATGATATTTTTCTCACACTTTTCTACAAAAAATATTATACTCAAGTTGAGACTTTAAACATTTTTTAGATATACTTATGAGTGAGTGGTAACAGGGTTATAATGAAAGTTGAATTTCAACAAAAAGGCCCCATCCTGCTCTCACTGGCTCCAATGAGAGTGGACTCAAGCCCTTAGTTATACACCTTTTTCTGCCAGTTAAGAACATCACTGCAGCTTTTCATTATGTTGTTATATGTTATAGGACAGTTTTTGTTCTAGCAGGTTCACTTTTAATCGGACTAGATCATTTTTAGTAGAACAACTCTCAATCTATCAGACACCAAACTGTAAAAAATCTGACCGTTACCATGTCAGAAAAATGAGCACAATTGTAATAGAACATGGGGGGTTGATCCTGCAAGCTCTGCATGACTTTAATAAGAACTGCATGCACTGAGGGCTTGGAGGACTGGCATCTAAATTAATGAAGCAGGACTCATCTAATACTATCAAAACAATTTCTTAAATACAATTAGGGTTTACTACAACCCACTTATCACAATTACATATTTTTGACATTAATAAATTACAATAACATAAAGTAAGATATGCTAGTTCTATAACAGCCAGTGCTAGAACTAAGATGTAGGACATGATACTTGATAATGGATGGTTGAGAGCTGTAGTATGTTGGTGAAGCACAATGTTTTTGTTTCTAGACTTCTTTTGAAATTTTAAAGGCAACATGATTTAAGTCAATAAAATGCCTTTATATTTCATCTATGAAATTTCACAAACCCACTTGTATAAAATACATTTAATTTTTTATTCCTAGATAATTTGCACTCACTGTGAAGTATTTACATTTGATAGCTGGCAGATTATTATGTAATCATTTTATAGATCCTGTACACATCCATAAACAAATTATTGTAGAAGAGCTGAGGGGTGAAAAAATTGTCTACTGTAACTGTACTGTTATGTCCATAATAATTGTTTCCATCTGTGAAATGTCCCAGTTTTTCTCATTAAAAATAAACTAAAAGGTCAATTATAAACACTACAAAGCAATATTTTTTCCTCAGACATATTGGAAATGAACAATTACCAAACACAATGTTGATATATATCTATATATCTATAGATATATATATCACTGAAAATATAGATATATACACACACACACACACACCCAAAGATAGGAAGTCAAAGACTCATGTGCTCTGTTCCCACAACTGTCATATTCTTGGATACTTGCAAGATTTATTTTATTTTATGAGGTTAAACAGAAGAAAAACTCAATGTATTTTAAAAAATACCCCTCTTATTTAATCAAATGTTATCTGAAAAGAAGAGTAGAGAAAGCAAAGAAAAACAGATATAAAAATGCTTAGAACAGTCACTGTGGAAAATACCTGTATGAATGTGTATTTTGTTATTAATCTAAGGAGTCAATGTTATCTTTGGGGGCAATAAAAAAAAAGTAAAATTAACTTTAAACCAGATTTGATTTAAAGAAAGAAGAGGCCAGATTCTCTCAGCTGCTGTAAACGGACATAGTTCCACTAAAGTCAGTCAAGCCACACCAATTCAAACCAGTCAAGGATTAGGGCCAAAAATATATTTGGAAGGATACAGATCATTCTATGTAAATCAAATAGAACAAATATCTACACCTAGAAAGTGCAGAGTAAGGTGGAATGCAGTAAAATAAGTTAAAACACCCAGTACAGGATCATGAGTGAATGATATAATGAGGCAAAAGTTCAAGTTGACTAAATAAAATGTAAAGAACTATCTAAAAAGCTTTAAATGCGAGGCCAGCGTTATGGCACTTTAGAGCTGCTCCCACTTATGCCAGAGGTGAATTTGGCCCATGATAAGCAATATCAAACTATCGGTACATATAAATGTATCAGGAAATTCTTTAATGGTTAAAAAACTTTCCCTTACAAAACGTAACTTTATTCTATACCATTTATTATTGTAAACTAATGTTTAGAATTCAGGAATACATTTGTGTATACACTGGAAATAAATTGCTAAAGCTTTGGGGAAACTTACCGCAGGGGGACAAAAATAAGAACCACAAAGCATGATTAATCCCCATTTCAATAAATGAAAATACCAAAAAGCATCACAATTAGGTTTTCTGTTTCCGTATTTTCTTCCAATGCTAATTTGGTCAGCCTTTATTTAAATGGTATAAGTGACCATTCTGTGAAAATGTTAAGTCAACGGTTATATCACACTATCTGTTTGTGAGTAAAGGGTTCAAGGCTCTTATACCAGAAATGGAACACAACACTACCTTCAGAGATTTTAATAAATGTAGGGAACACTGCTAGCAAAAGAGTTGCTGTCCAAATAGACTGACATACACAGGCCAATGTAGCCTCTAATGACAGAGTAAGATAATGACAGGCCCCACTCAAAATCAGCAGGAAGAGGAAGATCAATCTTGGCAGAGTGAAGGAAAAATGCTGGCTTTCTTCATGTTAGCTCATCTCATACATATCTGTCTTCAGCTGCTGCCCAGTACTGTGGTGCTCTGCATTAACTACACAGTGGATCAATAACAATTACACCTTCTCAAAAACATGACACATAGCAGGATTGGGTTGACATTTCACTTAGGCCAACATTGATCTCAGTGCATCTGATTCCAGCCCTAAATTCAAGTCAGGCCTGGGTCTAGTTGGAATAAACACAGAGTTAAAAACAAAAAAGGAAACCAGCTGCTTGTGCCTTGGCTTAGAAATAAACAGCACATCCATCTGTGCATTCCACATTTTCAATCTACTGCTCTTCCTGTTGCTACTAGCAATTGTAAAGTTGATCAAAGACTATTTTTTATATGAATTACTCACTGTGACATCAATGTTGATAATATCTCCATCCTGAAGAGGTCGACTGAAACATAAACAGACAAAAAAAAATAATGGTGACAGACAGTTCTCAACAAAGGGAATATAAGAACAAACACCTAATGACACACACATACAAATCTGGGGGTGGAGAGGGGAGAAGATATTTTTTGGTGGAGGAGGAGGGAGACAAATGGAATAACCTTTTCTAATCTTCAGCTCTTGCTACTTAAATAACAAGTGCAGATGAATATAATGTAATGACAAACAACTGACAGAAAACATTATCAGTGTCTGAAAATCTACCACTATACTTACTCTGATTTATAGTGAACTGATTTTACTTTGTGAGCAGCCTAGTGTATTGCCAATAATAAAAATTTACATCAATTCAAATGTCTTCAATTCCTTAAACTACATGTATTTTGCTGAAAAATTAGAAGTATTTACTGTATTGTATTTTTTCAGACTCTAAACTCCGGAGGCATTACACCACAATTTATGAGTGTCATGACAAACAGTCGATTATCTTTTTATTATTATTAAACAAACTCCCAAGTGCCCATCACCACAGTATCGTAGCATGCTATGTAGCTGCAATAGGTTTATAGGTGTTTTTTAGTTAAACTGAAATATGTTTAATATTAACCTCTAAGTTATGAACATTAACGTAACATTTTTGTTTGCAGTGGTAAAATATGTGTTATTATGGGAATACCTGTCAGGAATACCGTGACATACCACGTTGTTCACAGAGGTACAAACAGATTTGGGAAAACCTCCATAGCCTAGAGGTGAAGGATAGGCATTTTGTCTGATTATTTCGTGATGAACAATGGAATCTATTTCTTCGGTTGTCATGCCAACCTAAAATATAAAATAAAAATTGTGCTGAAAAAAAAATTGAAGACATTTTCTCTTATTTACTGAATGTGATCACAGTCATGCACTTCAGTGAAATCTAGGATGATACAAATCAAATGCTTTGATACAAAACACTAAACTGTTTGATACATTATGTTTTATTTAGAGAGAAATCAAGCATGCAGTAAAGGGAGCACTTAAAGGCTTTGAGAAAACTGAAAATACTGTCTACTTTCTTTCTTTATCCACATTTGCTTTCTCAAGGCCACCATTTTCTACTGGCTTCTCTTTTCAGTAGCTGCTATAGAAGTGTCTGCTTTTTTAAACTTCCTTCCTCTCTCTTTCCTCCCCCTTACATAATTAAAAATAGCTTGAATTTGTACTTACAATATTGCATTTAATGCTTTCAACCTTTTTAAAACATTTGCAGCCATTTGCAGATAAATCCTTAATTCTTATGACTTGCAAATAAGATTACGGTCATATTGTTGTCAATTATTTTTTCCTTCAAATTATTTTTGAAACCATTTTAATTCATTTATACATCATTTTAATATTATGGGAGCTGTTTAATACCTGGGAGCTGTTTGTATTACATTGGCACAGCAGTGACTTTAACAGTGAAATCTGCATTAGAATTTCCATTCTAGCACCCTTATTTCAGTGACCTACAATTTTCAGAAACACTTATTTTTTGACTGAAATTTCCTATACTCAATCCCTTTCTGAAGGTGAATCTTTTTTGTAAGATTAACAGAAATGGTTTAGCCATTTCTGACTTGTGAAAAAAGGCCGCACACTTTAAATATTATTATTCCAGCTTTTCTTTTGGATCAGCTTTAGCTCTGAAATGGTTCAAGATGAAAGTTGAAATTTGGTAGAGAAACCTCCCTCATTGAGAAGAAGTACCTTGGAGTGTTCCTGTGAAAATTAGTTTTGATTTGAATGAGTTTTAAGCCTTTGAAAATCACACTTCGCACATATGCACTACAGTGGCTACGATTTTTGAGTACTTTTTAGTATCGTTTGGAATAAAGGTAGGCTGCAGTGCAAGTGTTCATATGGCTTTCCTAGCTGTGTAGTGAAAGATTTAGCGATTGTGCGTCGTGAATGAGGCAGTGTACATAGCATGCAAGGAATAAATAAATAAGGGCTGTTGTGGACCCCTTACTTTATTCATGATGAACTTGTGGTTGGTCAGCTGAAAACTACTGCACCTCCCCTCCCCAAGGGCAGGGTACAGGATGCTGTGTTGTTCCCCTATCCCACAGCAACTATTCCAACCTGTGTGCTGGAATAGAAGTCACAGCCTCTGCACACAGACTGTATTGGGTACTAGGGCCACTGGATCAAACACAGACCCATAGCTACCATCCTGTGTCACCTGCATAACACCTTTGGTGCACACGCAGCATGGGCCTTCTGTACCAGTTGGTGCCCAGATCCTTTCTGTGGTGCCCAAAGAGTGCATGGGCACCTGTGCATGGCCATTCAGTTGGCAGATCTCCCGCGTAGCGTAGGAGTGGGGCTTATGTGTTCCAAAGAGCCTTTCGCCACCACTCCACAAAGCGGTCAATTTTGCTTTAATTGAAAATACTGTCCAAGGGGCAGTAACAGCATCCTCTGGTGGACCATTTCTGCTACATGGGATAGGGTATTCTGGTGGTCTCTTGCCACATAGTTCCATATTGTGGAATTTGATTTTTCTTTCCAAAAAACACTACAAAATTCCATCAAATATAATGTCAAGAACATGTTATGATTGCATGGTTAAGCACAAAAATGTCAGGAAATTACAAAATTAAGACCATACATTCAGCCTTAACTCTGTCCCCCATTACAATATAGCCTTTAATTTACATAGTGACATACTATTTCTCAAAATATACTCCCCCCACAAAATGTAACACACACATACCTGGCATCTCCTATTACTTTGTACATACTAGCCAACAAGAATAATCAATATGAAAAGTACACCATAAGCTACACTTACACAGAGCATTACACATGAATATAACAACATCAAAGAGTAATAGTGAGAAACTGCTGTCATTTATAGTCCAAGTAAGTTTGGTGCTAAGTCCCTGAGTCTGCAAACACTTATCCATGGGCTTAACATACATATGAGCCGTTCCACTGCAGTCAATGGGATTACTCACATGGAAGAACTTAAAAACACCCACAAGTGTTTGTAGGATCAAGGTCTAAGTTACTTTTATTATTTGCTGCATCATGTCCTGAACTGCCCCTCAGGAAAGCTGTATTGGTGGCTGAAAAGCAAATGTATTCTGATGAATTCTGACAAAACTTTTTTGAAAGCCCTGAACTAAGAGTAATATTCATATAAACATTTTAAATTTATAAAGATAATCAGGAAGATTACAGTGATGAAATTAATGTAAGTATAAATAATGAAAAAATGCTACACATACACTTAAGGTTGCAGAAAAATAATATATTATACATTGTTGTTACAGAAATAGTATGTAATGATCACGTAATTAAAAACTGTATTATAATGCATATCCATGAGGAGAAAGGGTACATAATTTTGTCATTTTCTAACTTTTGAATGCTTAACTGTGCAATATTAATCTTTTCTCAGTGTCTTTTTTGATAAAATATATTTTGTACCTCCACATGCTCTGAACACCCCTTCTATACCGCCACACTCATATCCACTAACTATAGAACATATTTCACCCTATCTTGTATGTTATTCATGAAAGAAAGGGAGAAGCTACCAAAGCATTTTTCCATCTCTAAAGACTTTAAGGAGGTCCCCCTTTATTATGTGGGAGGCAACCCACAAAAGTGTCTGAAGAAAACATTATTGAAAAACCAAGAGTTTTCCTTATCAGTGCACTCTGGCAAGGGGCATGGAATTTTGCAGCTGCACCCTTTAACAGTGGTTCTGTAGTTTGTGACGTATCTGATCAATTGGCCAGAGGAGAAGGAGCAGCAGAATGGAAGGAACAGCCCAATTCATCAGATTTATGGAAATGTAGAGCTGGAAAGCAGAAAGTGTGAATCACAGGATTTGCTGTGTCACAAATCATATAGAATCCCATGTGCCTTATGACAAACCCATGCAACTTGGCAGGTCAGAATGCAGACCTGAAAGGATTACACTTCTAACACTGAGTAAATGTCAGGGGTGAAAGTAAGGCGGTATGGCCTGGTACGGCATACCGGTAAAAAGTAGCCACCAGTACCGGCTGTGGCAGCGCTTTAATGTCACTACCCCTTTTAACGTTGCTACCCCTTTTGCGCCCCCCTTGGCGGCCCTGCCAGGCAAAGGACCCTGCTTAAAGTGCTGCCGCGGCAGCGCTTGAATGTCATTGCTCCCCCACTCCGGCCACCAATGGGGGGGCAAAAGTAGCTGCCCAAGGGCCGCGATTTAAAAGGGCCTGGGGCACTGGCTGCTGCTGCTGTGCGACTGGAGCCCCAGGCCCTTTAAATTGCCGCTGGAGCCCCAGGTGGCGCGAGCCAGGCAGCGCAGATGGGCTGGCTGGGGGACGCTGACCCCAGTCCCGCCCCTTCCGCCCAAGCCCCTGCCCCTTCCGGGGGGAGGGAGGGAGAGGAGGAAGAGGAGGACAGAGGTGGCCCCGTACCAATAAGAGCTCAATTTTATTTTTACCCCTGGTAAATGTAATCACATCCCACACACAGATTTCAATGATAAAAGAAATTAAACAGGTATGTTATATAGCAAAAAACCCATTAAAAAGTTAATAACCCCCCTTTATTCAGTATGTAATTTAATAGCAAGTTAGATGTACATTAAATAAAAACAAAAAAAAAGGCACAGAAAGCATCCAAGTTGTTACAGGACCTCATGTGACTGTTACCTTTAAACTCTTTCCAGCTAGAAGTAGAATATGACAGGCCAGTTGACAAGCCTGACGAAGCCCTTGAATCTGATCTTCATTCTTAATTTCTATGTAGTCTCCCCAGTCTGGTACAATGCCTGTCGTCACATAGTCTGGCTTCTTTATGTGCTTGCAGAAGAAGGATTGAAAATGAAGATCAGAAAACTGAGCATGACAATGGGATCATTTTCTCAGAAAGTGCCTCCTGCTTCATGGCAGTTTGCCCTTTCTGTCATAGTATTGACCTTCCTAAGCCATCAGGGCAAGCCCTCAAGGCTGCCTCAGTATTTCTTCCAATGCCCTTTTGAACTTAACATTGCCTGTTACTATTGACTTAAATAGTGCATTAACCGTACAGTACTGAAATCCAAGATACTGCAGAAGTCTTTCAGTCCAAATAGTTGTGAGCTTTAAAACTATCAGAGGAAGACTTAAAAACTCATTATTTTATTTTTAAACAAAGGTAAATTTTACATAGAAGTCCATTACACACACTCGCACTGAACAGATATATGTACAGTAGTACAGGAAAGTCCTGAGCTTCTTACTCAGACAAAATTCCCATTAACTTCAATGGGAATTTTGTCTGATTAAGAATCTCAGTATTTCTAGCTGTCAACCTCATTCATGTATGAAGTGTAGTTGTAGCCATGTCAGTCATAGGATATGAGAGAGACAAGGTGAATTTGGATATGGGTGTATAGTATTATAAAAAGAAAAATGTATGCGCAGCATAATAGCTATGAATGAGATGGGTAGATATGAATGAGAGACAAGGTGGGTGAGGTAATATCTTTTATTTGACCAACTTCCGTTCTCTCTCTCACCAACAGAAGTTGGTCTAATAAAGGATATTTCCTGACTCACCTAGTTTTTTAATCTCATTCATATCTATTATGTTGCACACATTTTTCTTTTTAACAGATTTAATTTTTTTTTATTAAAGCTAGTGTTAATAAAAATATATAATACACAGGTTAGGAAAAGAGTGTCTGGTCATCTGTTTCTTCTTAGATTATCCACAAATACCAAGTTTGTTTTAAAAATCATAAGATTCATATAGTACATAATAAGCAATAACCCAACTGTACCACCATGTCCTAATTCATTGTCTTTTAAGCAACACTATAATAAATATATTTTTATTTCATGAAAAGGTCTCAGGCCTCATGCATGTAAAATTCTATTTCTATTAAAAAAATATTATAATTCTAAGACAAATATATAGTAACAACAAAAATAATATCATACACATATATACAAGCACATTTTATCCTCCTAAGGATTCCAGAATATTTACAAGCTATACATAATTATCACTTCACCCATCACAAAGGGCCTGTCAAGTCATTGCAAGAGTTTTACAACTGATTTCAGTGCAAACAGGATCAAGCCCATAATGCACACAGGACCCAGGCTGTAGGGTAGTTACACAGCAGCTGTTTAAACAGCACACAGCAAGACTACACAACATTTTAGTGTAGGAAGTGAAGAAGAATGGCGTATCCAATTAACTCTATAGGGGACTTTAAGTAGGTAGACTACAGTTACCCCAACTGGTGTTTGGCCGCCCCAATGCTTACAGAAAGTGTCATAGGATCTTTAATGATCCCAAGCCATCAGGATTTTAGGTTTACATCTCATTCAAACACACAGCACCCCCAGAAGCATAGAACCTGTTCACACCATACTAGGACATCAATTTATTTCTGAATTGGAGGGAAAAATCCCACCTCCTAAGTTACCAGCTCCATGCCTTGCAGCACTCTGAGTTTTCCTTTGGAGAACACTCATCCAATAACTGCCTAGACCAGACACTGTTTAGCTTGTGAGATATGATGAGATAGCAGCTCAAGATGGTATAGCTGTAGACATTTACGTCTACCTTTTCTCACCATTTCTCCTTTCCTAAAAAAATCTGTAAAATTAATAAGCCATTTTGAATATAAAGATTATTTCTGGGATATTCTGTAGAAAAAATGCCCTTCCCCCCAATTATATATATTCCTGTAATAAGTTTCCCTTGTTATTTAGATATTTCCTAAATTATTCATATATCCTAGTTAAATTGTAATTCTGTAGGCAGATGAAAAATGAACAGATTATTAGACATGAGCATTGTTATCTATGAAGATTAGTTTTCAATATGACAGTTTATTTGTTTGTATTCATCCTGAAAGAAATATCTAAAGATACAAAATGTTTGAAAGTGCTACCACAATTTTTCTAATCTTTGAAAATATATAGGGTCTTGATCCTATATTCATTGTGTATCCAAAGCTTCTATAATGTTTTAGGCTTAAGAACTCTATAGTAAGCATCCTCAGTTTATTCCCTCCATATCATTCTTTTTTACTATCACCATAGGATAATGTAAATATTTTGTATTTTGTATTAGAAGTCTACTTTCTAGTAAAAGAAATAAAAAACTGCTTATACACACATCACTATAAAATACTATCCAAAATTATTTTCATTAAATAAAGGGTAAGAAACAGCCAGAGTTCATACTGCAATTAAAGCAGAACCAGGGAAAGCGCAATAGCACACCTGTTAGAACAGCTCTAAATAAAGTCATAATGGATTCAAAAGCAGACAAAAATGTATTTTCCAAAAAACAACATTTAGTCAATGACAGCAAAGGTTAGTTCATAAGTTACATAGCAGGGCAGCTGGCTGACATTTTGATGTATGCTTTCATCTAAGCCTGAAATCACCAAATCACCAAAACTGCAGGAGGATGTAAATGTTTGAGGCTTAATGTGTTAGAAATTTACATTGAAAGGGCAACATTTTGCCCTCAGATGAGCATGTGCATCTCATGTTGACTTCAGCTAGAACTATCTGCTTGTATCAGAGGTGCTGCTAACTCACTGCAGGCCCTAAGCAGGAATATTTTTCCTCCCCCCTTATCTCCTTCACCCACTCCCTAAAAATACTAATTGCATTATTTTCACAAACCAAAAAATACACCAGCACAGCACATACTAATACATTGGTTAAAAACTCCATATTAAATTAGGGGCATGGTATTTTGGGGGTAAAACTAAATCAGGGCCCCCCTGAGCTGCCTGGCAGCTAGGCAATTGCTTTGTATGCCTAAAGCTGCCACTGCCCATAGCCAAAGGGAGAATTTGAATCTAAAAGTGTTAAATGTTATAAGGTGATCAGTTACAGTAACAAACATAATATATGAAGAACTGCCAGTTTTAAACTCCCTAATGGCGTATTTACATTACTCTAAAAAAACAGGAGTACTTGTGGCACCTTAGATTACTTACATTACTCTGTTTAGCATGGCAGGGAGCTGAAAACTTCTCACACCACTGTTCCTATTTCAAATCCCAAATCAACAAGACCATGATTCAAACTCCCAGCTGTCATAGGATGAATGTACTTGACCACTCGTGCAGTCAATCTTTATATTGACTGGAAAAAGGATCAGATAATAGAAATTACAGTACCTTAGGAACTGGGTGAGCTAAAGAAACTATAGCTGGCCGAACTATACTGTAAGCAGTATTTCTTTGTCTCTGGAAAAAGAAATATCTTCTTTGTTGACTGCTTGACTGCTTGTGTAAGCAGATATGATTGACCGGTGAAGAGAAAACTCCACAGCAGTGAGTCACACACCCTGTGAATAGAAATGTTTTTTTAAAATGGTTCAAGAAGTCTTTTTCTAACTACCAAATTACTAAGTGGTGACTATGCCAAAGAAAAAACCCTAGATAAAAAAGATAAGTAGATTGTATACAATATGATTTTGCTAACATATTTATTACTTATCTGTAGTTTTATATAAATCTTGCATAATGAAAAAAAGTGTGTTAACATTTAGAAGCACTGAGAACAAAACCACATATCAAAGCCTTATCTAGCAAAATACTAGATCTATTTTGGTGCGATGTATGAGAAAGTTGTGTAAATCCCCAGAGCATCAAGAGTAGAATTGACCCTATAACTGGGCCCTGTTCTCAATGACTTGAATTACTAGTCTGGACAGGCCAACGCTTGGGGCAACAGTAAAACAAGGGACAGTATCTAGAAGTCAGGGGAGAGAAAAGGATGTAGAGATGATAGTACATACAATTTTGTGTTTTGGTTTGGATTGTGTCTGCATCAGAGTTAACCACAGGCCGGTTCAGTGTACTTTACCATTAAACATTCAATAACTCATACAAGAATGTTTGAAAGCACTATGGAGTAAATTTCACATAATAAATTAATTGATCTTGAAAGGGTCATATATACACGAATACACTAGCAACACTGATGTGGCAGAGAACCAACACGGACAATGACTTCACAATAAAGGGGCAGTATTTTTTGTTTTGTTTTTTAAACCTGAGCTAATTATTCCCGTTAGATTCAGAGAAATTAGTGATGGAAAAATCTCTTGAATCATCTAGTTCAACTCCTTGTCAATGCACCGTTTTCCCGTACTGCGCATTTCCTATTGTCTTGTATAATCTAGTTTTAAATGTCCAAATTAAAATTCTTTATTTTTTCTTAGAAAATACCCATTTCTTCCATATCAGGGATGCATGCAATTTTGTTCTAACCCCCCACCAAATGCACTTATTGTGGCCAGTGCATGGAAATTTCAGTCTACATTTATGTTTTGCTTCTTAGATAGCCTTTTTACAGGGTTCCATGGTATATATGAAGTACAGGACTAGTAGGACACTCTTTCAGGAGCCCAAAAGTATAGAACACATGGAATTATTGCATAAGCTCTGCCACAGAAGGGCTCTTAATGACAAGTGACAAGGTTAATGAATATTGTTCATATCTTTATAGCACTCTGAAGGGGTGCAGAGGCCCCATTCATTACTAACAGGCTTCTACTTCCTGTTTAGATCTCCCACAGGGGTACAGGATGAAGTAATGAAGCAGTGTTGCAGGCTGAAGGTTCAAATCAGGCTCTCAGAGGAAAGCCAGGGAATTCTGTAAAAGTTGTTCCACAATAGTTAGAGCATAGAGGGGCCTCTGAGAAGGCAGAGCTTCACTGTTCTTAGATGGCTGGATTGTATCCCGAGCTGGGTTCATTCTGTTTGCTTTTTTGTTTAGGTAAAATGCTTTTAGTTTTTTAGGTTTTTTTTTTTATCAGCTGTGGACCTTGGATTCCAAGAATGGTACCTAAGAGAGAAAAACCTGCTGGCTTTTTTTTTTTTTTTTTTTACTTGCTGGACCATTTAACCCAGCCTATCAGTTGACACACAGAGTTCATCCCCAAAGAGCCAAACGCACAACTCACTGGCCCAACTTGCATCAGTTTCCAGTGGCACTAAGTGCAGAGTCTGCAGAAGCAGCAACATTTAGGTCATCAGAAGTAGCAGCAATGAGTCTACTATGTGTGATTAGCGTGATCAGATCACAATAAGACAGTTCTTCTACACAGCGTAATGAAGGTATCTTGCTCCTTATATCCAAATAAAGGCTCTTTCAGTGCAGTTTTATACAAGCATAATAATTTTCCAATACATTTAAAATCCACCCTCATTGATGTGGTCAGCTAGAGTCCATCCAGATATCAGGATGTAAATGTGCATTTCAGATGCTCTCCTTCATGAATGGCATGCTGCCAATGCACCTGTCCTGCCACATAAAAGTTTAATTGGGGAAAAAAGATGCAAGTGCACTTCTCAATTATTTGACAATAGAACACTAAACGTTACAAATGCATGCTCTGAAATACATCAAATCAATTTATATTCACAGGTGCACTCCTATCAACAACCCCAAAATCAAAGGGATACCTCTTTATTTAGAGTGAAATTTTTACCTCTGACCCATAAAAGACATACTATAGGTGTTGTCACAAGATAACAGGATAATAAGGTACTTTACTGTGTTGTTATTGCACTAACTATTCATTACAAACCAGAAATTTTTTTTACTTGCACTGGTGAAATGCATAAACCAAATGAATGCCATTAGAGCATTACAAGAGCTCTAAAATAAATTGGTAAGACATACAAAGATAGGACAACGAAACCTTTATTTAAAGGAGTAAATGTAATATTAAAATATTTTCTTCTAAGATTTCTTAAAAAAAAATAGAATGGCATTACAAAAATAATGATCAGTATTTGTTTAGGGGAAAAAATATCTAGTTACTGTCACCATGCTTCCTTTACAAAGAATGCATTTTTAATGTCTCTACAACTACTCTTAATTTTTAAGCTTCCCTATTCACAGCTAATTTGATACACCAACATCATCAATCACTAGACACAAGAACAACTGGCTGTGTTCCATAACTCTTGTCCACAGACTCCCAGAGCCGCTGACACACATGGAGGCTGCTGTCTGTCAGAGTCCTGTTTACTTCTATTATTCTACAGTTCACAGTGCATTTTCTCTGTTAAGCTGTTTTGGGACATAAGTGGGACATAAGTGTGTATATTAATTCTTAAAATATATAATTTTATAAATGTAGAGTTTATGATGTTTCCAGTGGGAATTATAAACATCTGAGAGATCTCAGAGTGAGAAAGCAGTAGCCTTGTAACACACAGATCATCATAGCAAGGGTGTAATGTTGACTATTTACAGGGTTTCTTTTCCCCCAACACTAAATCTGTGTTATTTGCCATGAATAACAGAATATTTACTATCAGCTGCAATAAGGAGACTTATTACCAGCACATAGTTTGTGCTGAGCACAGAAAATTATAGACAACTGCTTCTTTGACTCCATGGTGAATCACACTGTGCAGCTTGTATGTATGTATGTCTTCGGAAGCTGTTGGATCCCCCAGCATATCTTCCATGCTTTAATTTGTATTAATAATATAAATATGCACTGTGAGTTATTGCAATTTACCATATGAAATTATCTTTTATGGAAACTACATTTGATTTTAACTGATTCAGCCAGAAAGGTTGAATACAGAAATCAAGTATGATGATGGGAGGGAAGCATTTTAAGTGACTAATTTTGCAGCACAATGTGCCCCACATTTATTAGCCTTTTACTCCAGGTCTATTTTAATTGTTATCTGTTCATGCATGCTACACTATATAATGAAATGTTCCCATCTCACCCACTGAGTAGTGAGGTTTTTTATATGTACCTCTATTAATGACCCTTAATTAAGTTGATTTTAGTAATTTAAATGTAATTTTTCTTCTGGTCAACAAGTATTTTTAAGGGAGAGGTCGGGAATGAACTGTCAAATGACTGCTTTTAAAATGTTCCTTATTTAATAGTAGAAAGAATAAATGCTGTATGTTTCAATGACTGTGGCCTACCAACACCAAAACCATAAGTCTACATTATTCAACAGATTTGAGTGCCAATACTCTCACATCATCAAGTTTTTTAATACTTGTTTAGCCCAAGATTTCAAATGTACCAATTAAGAAGCAGAAAAATTACTACAGCATAAGCTTCAGTCTGGTTCTACTGTACAACTAAAACGTACCTTTACAAAGATAGACACTATAAAACACACACACACACACATATATATATATATATATATATAAAAGAATCTTTTCAACTATTATAATTATCAGTAGACTACAGAAGTTTACCAGCAAAAATATTTATGGGATATCAGAATTAACATCCAATTGATTTAACAAATATAGGCAATTAATTCTTGGAGAAGTGAGTCTTGCATAACACAAAATAATTAGCAATTACCAACATCAAAACCAGTGTTTTGCTAACCTATTTTCAAATATTAGGCAATTTCATCTGAATTCAAAAGGGAGTTTGGTGATTTACATGAAAAATACATGAGGTTGGGGGGGAGTAAGAAATGAGCATTTTAAATTTTTTATTTGCTCTATTGGATAATTTTAACCTTGGTACATAATTTTGCTGCTTCTGCCAGTTTTGATTTTTAAAAGAAAGGATGAAGTTTGATTTAATAGCACTATAGCTAACAGTATAGGGACTTCAACCGGCGTAACTGGAGTAAGAGTACACATTTTTTTATTGTTAATTACAAAATGTTTAGATACACATTTTCAATTACCCTATCTAAAATACTGGAGTTGCATTCCAACTTTTTTTTTGGCAGATCACTAGTGGCACAGATTATTGTAATAAAAATGTATTCACACAACACTGATTTTGTAATGCTTGTGTTACAGAAGTGCACATGTGCTTCAAAAATAAAATGTGAAAGATTAAAGGTTCTTTCCAACGCTATGTAACCTGTACAACAGAAGAGCAACTCAAATTTCACAAGCAATAACCTGTGCATTTGCTGAAGAAAAGAACAACACACAAGAATGCCTCAGGCAGAAGTTGAAACTGATTGGGCAAAGTAGAAGAACAAGAGCCCTTGAAACTAAACAAAAGCAAATTCATTCTGTTGACAGATGTTGATTACATCAAAGCAATGAAGGACTTTTTTATTCAACAAATATCTTTGCATTATCTGTACATGAGAGATATAACATGTCTTAATCAACATAATCTAACGTAATAATTTTTAAATTCAGTAAAAGTATATTGTAATGAGGTCTTAACTACAGGCTTCTGTAAACAACAGTGTATTCACATGGTCACGTCTCCATACCCTTGCTGGTGACGCCATCATCAGTTCCTTACTGCCAGGGGTTAACTGCTCTGGCAGCCAAATAAAATACAGAGAGAGACGTATAATTATGGAGACAGTCAAAGGGCAGGCTCTATTTTGAAATCTATTTGCACAGACAAGGTCTTCCAATTTGGCTTACAGGAAACTAGCTGGTAAAGGGAGTCTCCTTTTCTCCAGATGCTTTCCACACTTTTTCCCCACATCAGGAAATCATGGATATGGAGACCATACACCACTGTTTCCTGGATTACAGGCCTATGTGTCATTACAGGAAGAAGACCAAATCCATAAAATAAGCTTGTGAGAAATATTTCCCTCTAATTGACAATATCAGGAAAAAACAAAGCATAAAAAGACTACTGAAAATGTTAATCTAGCAGCAGTTCTACACATGATTTAGCCAGAGCTGACTATAAGGTGTTGACAAGGAAAAAATAAAAATGCATGATAAGCATGTCTGTGTTTTAAATAAAATGCCTGGGGGAAACATAACATTCATCAGCATAGATATGCCTTTGGTTACAATTAACAATATATTAGTATAAATATCTACAATTATGTGCTTCTGACTATGCAAATTATTGGCAAAACCCCCAAAGTTCTTGAATACATACCACTAAAACAGAATTTATTTTTATTTAATTATTGAAATGAAATAGAAAAATATGACAGAAGTTGGTTATTAGATACTGTAACTAGCAGGCTTCCTGTCCTCCTTACTCAGACCCAATGAAGATGTCCTGTTTCCATCAAAATCAATAGCAAAACTCTCACTGACTCCAATGGTGCAGGATCAAGCCCCAATCCTGGAATCACAGGGATTCCTCAAAGGCATGAGGCAAGTTGGATATTGTCTTTAGGGCCCAATACTACTCCCCACAAATTCAAAGTTTTGCCAGTGACTTCACTGGGAGCAGGAGTAGGCCTTCTTTGACAATATTTGAATTTGTAAAGAATTATATTAAAATTCAGTTGGCATTTTCACAAGTATTGACACTGCTTATTATTTCTTTATACATCTTCCATATCCATATTAAAATAGTTCAATACTATCTTTTCTGAGATAATACAGTTCTTATAATTCTTCACTGAGCCCAAACCTAAAGCCAATAGAATAGATATCTTAGAAGTAGGTAAACTGGGAAACTATGAAGAATCAGAACCTCTTCCATGTACAGGAAGGATGACAGCCTGAGGGTACTCCAGCCCAATAATAACAACATTCAAGTACTAGCACCCAGGTCATGACAAGCCATGACCCTTCCCTATTGCTCTTTCAGGAAGTTGGCTCTGTGCCACACTTTATCAGTAGCAATTAATAGTGTGTAACGAGTAAAGAGAAAGAGAAAAACTTCTAATTTTACATGTTAAAAACCAATAGCCATACAACAAAAATCCCCAGATCTTCAACTGGTGACGATTCCCTGAGCAGTTGTACCAAAAAAAGTCACACCAAAAAGCCAGTAAGATCAGATAAATTTACTGCTTCACTGATAAAATTCTGCTATAGTCAGAGCATATTGCCACTACATACTAGGGTTTAGGAAATACAAAACCAATAACTGAGTATAACTATGTCTGAGTATTACAACCCGGGCTCACTCATTCATTCATACCCCAAAGGAATTTCATTGTCCATTAAAGTGTGACTAGATTCCATATGCTTCTATTATTAAAAGCAGGATTCTTAACATTTCTGCAACACACAGACAGGGAGCTTCTTTGACAAAGAAATATTTTATCTTCCCTGTTGGGATAACTAGGTTTATTAAGACTGTACATTTTAGTGGGGTTCTAAGAAAACAACAGAAGTAATCTTACATCTGAATTTTTCTGTCTCCAACATAACAACATAAACAGAAAGCAAAAGGCAAGTGTTCTTTATAGCAGTAACAGCAGCAAAATGAAACAAGTCAGATCCAAAAGCCTGGACAAAGCAATATTAAGAGTTTCACACACAGTTAATTCCAAGGAAATATAGGCCCCGAATCAGCACATGACATCTGGCAAATTTCAACTTTTCTGACTAAGAAATGAACCATTCCCATTAACTTACTACATTCCTGTTAAGATGAAGAAAATAAATGAATTCATCTTAACATGCACAAATTAGAACCAGAAACATATTTGCTCAGGCTTACACATTGAAATACACCTTAAGAATGATTTCTAAGAATTTTATAAATAGTTTAGTCCATTTTGAAAGAATAGTTGATATATTAACTACTTTGATTTTCTCAAGGAACTGATCATTGTTTGGATTAAGTATTTAACTTTAAATAAAACAAAATACCAAACCCAGTTCTGATTAAAATAAATGATTAAAAAAACACACACACACCCAACACATACACTATATAGAATCTCATTGTTAATATGCACACAGCCACAGCTATAACATTTATTGAATCCTACTGTTATAAAATAATTTCAGATAATTTATGGAACACAACTGTTTTTCAAATAACACGTTTCTGACCTGTATACTGTAACACTATTCTGATATACTATTAAATATTACAGTACTAAAAAAAATAAATCTTCCTGTAAACTCCTTGTTTCCCATTGAACTGCACAAACCTATATCCATATCCTCACAAAAATGCTTTACACATCATTTCTTTCATTATACAAAACCATGAGAAAGATTGATAAAATAAGAGCATAAGTTTGCATAGAAATTTTGTGGACTATCATAATAATTATCTGAATATTCTCTATGTAGTCTCTCTAAACTGCAGCAGTGAGAGCTTGTAGTTGGTAATCTTTCCCCCAAATAAAAGATACCACCCACTACAGTAATGTGTCATCATACTAATGTAGTTCCACATTTCTGCAGTTGAATCTCTGAGGAGTTAAAACAAAAGGATTCTTGAATCATAAGCCAGTGTTATCTCAACAATGAAAATAAGTATAAATTATGTTAGCAATTTCTTCTGATAGAAATCTTTCCATAAAATACTTATAATTTTACACTTGTTCAGAAATAATGACATCTAACCACAGGTGTTTCCTGCTCTATGTCAAGTTTCGTTAATTATCTGTATTATCATGTTTTATAAGCAGTGGCTGCAAGCACCTAAAAACATGATTTATATATTATAGGGGATAGTCCCTCATTGAGAGACTTTACAAATGTAAGTTACATGCATCCATCCCTCAGCACATCTATGATGGAGAATAGACTTTAGGGTATCTGTCTTTCCACTACCAAAACTAATATTAATGTCACCAGCTTATAAACTATAAGTCTGATTCTGCACTCCTTACTCAGGCAAAGCTTCCACTAAAGTCAATGAGAGTTCTGCCTGAGTAAATATTGCAAGGTTGGGCCATTACACTCTATAACTTATTCTTCCAAATATATGAGCAAATGTAATATTGTGCAGTATTACGAAGTTATGTTGGTGAGGGTTGGGAGGCAAGCTCTTATTTTGTTATGGGAAGATACACTGTAACAAAGATGTCCCAATCAAGAGGTCACTATAGCTAAAACTTGGTAGCTTTATCACAGTATTTATTTTTATGCTAACTATTCATTAAATGCACTATTATATCACTGCATAACTAGGACGTTTATTCATAAATGTGACATTTGATTCACTGAGCGAACCTGAATGACAGGATTATAGATCCTGTTTAGAAGAGTGTAATAAATATTTTGTTTGTTGTTGTTTTTAAATAGAAGATTTCACCTTACCTTCTTGCTTAAAATATACAAAGATCTCCTTAGCATAAAAGTGCCTGTTTATCAAACAGTGATACAGGAAGAAGTTGTTTACATTTTCAGCACAACCAACATACATCATTTATGACAAAAAAAAACCCCAAGCACTCCATAAGAAATGCTCAATCACTGTCAATCAGACACATTAAAATATACATAAACCAAAGCATACAGTGTGAACTGTATTAGATTCAAACTGAACACAGAATTACTAATATAACAAACAAAAAACAAATAATTATAAGTGACTCATAGACCTATCTGCACATCTCACAAAACTGCTGAAAAGGTGGGTAACCATAGAAACCTTTTGACAGCCTAAACTAAATATTTTTAATTTTGTATTTATTTTAAAATGCTGGAAATGATGTCCCTATTTAATGACATTAATATTTTTTCAAAAGCCGCAACTTACCTTTGTTTCCTAAAGTGCTCAAAATGACTTTCCAACTCAATTACTAGTAATTTGCCATTTAAATTTGATTTTATTCAAGTAAAGAAACAATTTAGCATCATTGTGCTATAAAGCACATCAATATATTTTTAGTCCTGCAAATTAATATTTCTGACTTCCTTCTTTAATGTTTGAAAGTAAATAATAAAATGATACAAAACAAATACTAATTTTAGTGCTTTATTACAAAAAGTGTTTTGACATATAGACTTTTTTAAACTGCACACTTGCAAAAAATAAAAAATAAAAAGACTATGCAAATTAACTGTTATAGCTGAAATGCTAATAGCCTTTTCAATTTATAGTTCTTTCTCACTGACAATTACAATTTGCATGGCTTCATATTTAATACTATGATTAGTACTAATGTCCTATATTTTACTTCATAATCTAGATGAGTAAAATATTATTTTGTAGTTCACTGGTTCCTATACTTAAGATGTAATGTTCAGTGTATATTTCATTATGCAGATGAGCAATGGATGTTGTCTGACATGATTTAAATGGGTCAACAGTATTTTCCTATTCACATTAATCATTCAGACAGCTAGAAGAAAAAAGCTTTGAAAACTAAACTAGAAAATCTGTTTTACCACTAATACCTACCACTAGTTGGTTTACCAACAGTACAGATGTGCTGCATGAGACCAGGGCTACAGAAATCAGACAGAGGTCTGACACTGCTGTTCTTGCTCAGGAAAAACTGCCATTGAAGTTAATGGGACAAATTCACTCTTGGCATAAGTGCATTCAACTCCGCTGAGTTCAAAGGAGTTGTGCCCATTTGTGTCAGAAGTGAATTTGGCACAAAGGATGTTTTACGTGAATACAGATTGCAGAAAAACTCCCATTGAAGTAAATGCGAGCAGGATCAGGCCATTTATTAGCAATTGTTCCCAGAGTGCATGAAGACCACAGGCTCTATTCTCAAACTATGTAACCATCATCTAAGGCCAATTTTGATATATGGCAAATTGCAAGGAAAATTGTAATTTATAAATAATGTAGTATTGCTGTGCAAAGGGAAGATTTTCCACTAAGTGCTAGGGGAAGTGCATAAGTACAAAACAAGGTGGAAATTGATGGGGAAAGGAGGATTAGGTACGAAACACTAGTTTCAGCCATTCAGTGAATGAAGAATTTACAACATTTAAAAAACCGGAGAGAACAAGCCAGTTTCCCCGGCACGCAAACAGCATTACATGATGGGAAGTGCACACAGAGCCAGAGAGAACATATTTGGTCTCATCACTGTGTAACAGCATTGTCTGAAAATCCTGCTGTTAAAAGGAGATGATCCTGCTGATGTAAAATGGGTTTTACTGACACTCTGTTGCAGCTGGCTCTTTATCCCACCTGGATATAAAGGAAAGGGGAGACCAAGATCTAGTGTGTGGATTGAGTAGTCCTTGTTGAGGAACCCTAGAAGCAACCACACATGGGGAGAAGGCTTGGGCTGCATTATATATTTTTTCAAATTCCTTGGGTGAATAAAGCCAAACCCTAAGATGGAGATAAATGTTGAGTCATTGAAACTTGTATGGCCTGTGTTTTGAGCATCCTGGGGGAAGCCATCTACTCATACTAGGGTTATAATTTATACAAGAGTTAAGCTGTTCTTATACATTTTCATTAACAGTAGAGACAAATAATTTTTATTCTTGGGAGTTGCAGAGTGAGACTTGTGTTGGTTTTCATTTTCTGGTCAATGTTTTTAGTGCACATTTTATGGCCATGAATCTGATGCTGCATGAGTCTAACTAGTGGATCACCTCTTTTTAAAGGCAATCAAAGCACAGATGTCCAGGCTGATTTTTTGTAGATCTATTAGTAATCTTTGCTACCACTGACAAGGTGGTGTTGAGTCATCTGTGGACACCAGGTGGGATACATCAAAGTGTTTTGATTCTTTCCTATCATCTGGTTGGTAACTGTTCATCAACTCAAAGGGCTCTTGCCTGTAGGGGTATGTGCTGTGACCTTATCCTGTTCAAACATATATGAGGCAACTGGGGGAGCCTGTTTTGTGCTGCAATGCAATCAATATGCAGGTGACATACAGCTCTACCTCCCCCCCCACCACAAAATGGGGGAGTAATGCAGTCTCTTTGCTTTCCCAATGCCTAATAGATGGTGGGGCTTGAATCAGGGTAAGGGCACATCTACACTACAACCTGAAGTTGACTTCAGTTAAGTGGACATCCAGTGGCCGCAGTAATTAATTCGGTTGTGTCTCCACACCACACTTCTTGTGTCGGTGGAGTGTGTCCTCACTGGCAGCAGTTGCATTGATGCAGAGAGCCAGTGCTTAATTTTTGCCAGGGCTTACCAGGGCTGAGATCTGGCACCTCCAAACTTGCTGCATCAGTAAGGCCCTTCGTTTTCAGTTTTTATTTTATTTAATTTTTCCCAGGAATTCATCAGTATTTATTACCACAACAACAACAAAAACAGGTGAAAATCAGTGCAAAAAACTATTAATAATTTTTCTAGGTAAATACTGGGGTTTATTTTGGTGGACGGAAAGACAGGTGGAAAAAGTATTCCACAGATTAATGCTATGAATTCGTTCATCAATGTGGCTTGCTACAGAACTCAAAGCACAGTGCCACCTCTAAATTTAAGAAAACAATATATCTCTAAACTCCAAATAAAACTTCTCATTTAAATAAACAGTGTACTGTTTTAGACTTAGAACTATTAGCCTATAAATATTTACATTTAATAATCGGGCCACACCATTTGCAGCACATACACTCAACTTCATCCTTTTCTCCTGGTGTTTGTTTTTTCAAAACTTTCGAATACTTCCATGTGTTCTGAAACATATTCTCATACAGATTTTCCTTTTCTTCCCACTTTGGTGTGTCAAATCTTTAAACCGTTATCTGCTAACAGCTTGAAATCACAGTTGCCAACTTTCACACAGTAAATAAGCACCTTGACTTTCACAATAAGCCAAAAACCAAGCTAATCCCATTTCAAAACAAGGCCAAAACAAGCCAATCCCTAAGAACCCCAACACTCTGTGTCTAGATCCCCCCTGGTGTGCAGTCTGGGACTGTGGTGGGTCTCTCTCCCCCTCTTGCCAGGAGCCGATCAAAAAAAAGAAGCAACAAGCCAAAAACTAGCCAACAAGCAACTCCCAAGCCAATTAAGCCAAAAACAAGCCCAATTTCTGCGGGTTTTTTTGCGGGTTTGGCATATCTGCTTGAAATACACCGCTACCTCGATATAATGCGAACTGATCTAACACGAATTCGGATATAACGCGGTAAAGCAGCACTCCAGGGGGGCGGGGCTGCGCACTCCGGTGGATCAAAGCAAGTTCAATATAACGCAGTTTCACCTATAACGTGGTAAGATTTTTTGGCTCCCGAGGACAGCGTTATATCGAGGTAGAGGTGTATATATGTGGTGGGTATGAGATTCATCAGTACCTTTAGATGCGCATGCACTTCAGAGCTTGCGTGCATGCCTGTTGGTTTATTGCGTGTATCTTCCAGACTAATACATAGCTTTACTTCAACAGGCACATACACATAGACTAATGTATTATCATAATACATCTATCTCATGCAATGTATTGTATTTTTCTAATAAAACAAATTATTTTAATATATTTGAATAATACAAAAGTAGGGTGAAAATCAGAAAAACTGAATAATACACCTCTACCCCAATATAACGCGGCCCGATATAACACAAATTTGAATATAACACGGTAAAGCAGTGCTCTGGGGGGGCGGAGAGGCGGGGAGGGGAGGGCTGCGCACTCTGGCAGATCAAAGCAAGTTTGATATAACACAGTAAGATTTTGTGGCTCCCGAGGACAGCGTTCTATTGGGATAGAGGTGTACTTTTTGTAAAACCTGGGAATTTTTTTGGTAACAATTGGTTTAAACTGAAAATGAAGGGGCTTTTGCATCAGTTATGAATGTAAAAAAACTGCTTGAGCCCCAGCACCTCTTTCATTACAAATTAAGCACTGCAGGGAGCGGTGCACCATGGATAGCTATCGCACAGCACAACTTGCCACAGAGGGTTCTGGGAAGGGCTTGGAATGCCTTTTGGTACTAAAACATTCAGGGGGGACTAGAAACATGGCTTCAACATCCCATGACGCAGTTTTGTCCCTTCCTCCCCTGATATTAACTGCAACCCATAATATTTCATGCCTTTTTTCAAAAGGCTGGCATAGCCACGTGTACGCCATATCCTGAGAAGCATGGACCCCACTCAACTGTGCACTCTAGTTCTGAGCATTACAAACACCACATGCTTAATTCTGCAGTATTTCCAGAGCTGGGAGTGGAGCAGCCACGCAGAATATGACATCGTCCTTCAAGCAGCCCTGCTGGAAGCCACAAAATGAAACAATTCCTAGTTGCTACTAGCAGTCCCAAAGCAGCCGAACATGGTTGAGCACCATGTCTGGTCCCGAGAAACAAGCACTAACTGGTGGAATCGCATCATTATGCAGCTATGCAATTCTGATCAGTGGTTGCAGAACTTTCATATTCACAAGACCACTTTCCAGGAACTGTGTGTGGAGCTCTCCCCAGCCCTGCAGCACAGCGACACTAAAATGAGATCTGCTTTGACAGTGGAGAAGCGAGTGGCGATCGCTGTGTGGAAGCTTGCAATGCCAGATTGCTACCAGTCAGTGAGGAATCAATTTGGAGTTGGTAAATCCACTGTGGGGGCTATGATAATACAAGTATGCAGAGCCATTAATCACCTTTTACTAAGAAGGGTAGTGACTCTTGGCAATGTGCAGGACAAACTGGATGGTTTTGCCATAATAGGGTTCCCTAACTGCAGTGGGGTGATAGATAGCATGCATATGCCTATCTTGGCACCAGACCACCTTGCCAAAGAGTACATAAACAGAAAGGGATACTTTTCATTGGTGCTGTAAGCGCTGGTGGATCACCAGGGGCGTTTTACTGACATTGATGTGGGATGGACAGGGAAAGTGCATGATGCCCAGGGCCTAGGGGCGGCAAAATCATTAATTCACCACTGGGGGCGGGGGAATATGGAGATACAGGAATGCCATTCTGCAGGGGCTGCAGAGGGAGTCTAGCCTCAGGTGTTTCTCCTGAAGTTCTGCTAGATGCCTCAACAGAATCCTTGCAGAATCCCCAGCATCTCCTGCTGCACACCATGCTCACTCTCCTGGACTGGTCTCCTGCTCACCATGTCCATCTCCAGTTTTTCAGAGAGAGAAATCCACAATGCTCTGCTCAGTGTCTGCTGTCCCAAAGACGTTCATAATCTCATTGAACATGGCGTTCACTTTCACCTTCTTCTAATCTGGGACAACCTCTCCGCCAGTGTGGAGAAAGAGCTCAAGACCACACTGGCATCAAGACTTGAATCTTGTTCACCTGAAAAGTACCATCAGTGCTGCTGTTAAGCCCAGGAACACACATTGCAATTTTATGCATCAGCCATAAAGTTTCATGTTTATATTAGACACATTAACTTTGGTTGGCCTATGTGCCAGGGTAACTCCTGCAGTGGCAGTTGATCACATGCACTTCGGTTAGGTTGACACACCCATGACCTATTATGGAGCCTCTTTTTTTTTTTTTTAATGCTACCAACAACAGGAAGAACTCCAAGAAGTCGATGGTCATGACTAAACCCAAGGCTGCTATTTGGATGACTACTGTTTTAGCATATTATTTACCCTAAAAATAAACTACCAAGTCAGTGTTGATGGAGGTTTCACGCTGTACCTGCATATCTTTCTGGATCCTGGACTCAATTCATTGTAGTAATGCCTCATTAATTTGAGCAGGAATATATTCCACACTTAAACAATAGAAATGAGGGGATCTTAGTATCATAATAAAATGGTTTGCTTATGGTACACTCCTGGTGGTTGTGGAAAGACAATGGCAAAACACCTGTACTGGGGCAACAATGCTGCATGTGAAGTGGAGTTATCAGAGAACTAGCTATAGCTGGTGTAGAATGACCGTTAGCATCTCTAGGGTGGGGCAGTCCAGGAAAGGAAGCTGGATAATACACCACCACATGCAGTTCGATGTACTGGAGAACTAGAGATGGTTAATGAAAGCACTGCAGTAGTTCACTAATAGCCATGGTCCAAACCATACAGGCTTTTATAGCTGAAAGACAAAAATCACAGAGGAGTGGCCAGGACTACCAAAGGCCTTCTACCCTGACGATCTGGACAACCCCCTACAGACCCAGGTACAATCCAAAGGGGAGTTAGGAATTGGCCCAGGGGCAGCAGACCCTAGTCTGGCTGCAGCACTGCCAGAGCTTAGGTCAGTGTGTTGCGATCAGGATCCCCTCTGACCCAGTGGCAAATCCCACTGCCACTGTTAGGGCCCTGGACTGGGGCGCAGTGGAGTGGGTGGCCTGCACCCCCCTTTCGCCCCAATCCTGGGGTGGCAGTCTTCCCCTCTCTAGGCCAAGAAGCCAGTGCTTATCGGCCATCCGCTGAACCCGGTGCTGCTCGGCCCTGAATACAGGCCCGAGCCATAGATCTTTGTTGCCTGCCATGACTAAGGGACTGGGAGGCTTAACTGTGTTTGCTGCTCAGCCTTGAACACAGGCCAGAGCTATAGACTCATTGCCCTGTCCTGACTGGAATGGCTCCACCCACCAGGGCTCCCCCTCCAGGTCCATGGGAGGCCACTCAGGCCGCCTCACTACAGGTGGCAAGTTGTATATTGCTCCCTTACAGGGACAGCGGACCTTTGTTACCTGAACTGTTAAGGAGAGGGCTGGACAGCGCAGTACAGAATACACATTTTGGGGGGGGAAATCCAGGATTGGGGGTGAGTTGGGGGTCACCCTGCATATGGTAACCAAGGCTGCTGGAAGCCAGAGTCTGGCTGGTGTTTACTGACAGGATGCTGGAGTCAGAATTGCAAAACCAGGCCTGTGGCTATACACAGACACTCCAGGAGTGACCTGCTTGCCGTCTGTGAGGCGCTTAGGTTGGGAAAGTCGAAGCACTGTAAGGCATCCAACGCTCCAAGGCAGGGGTGCCACAGTCCCTCACTCATCTGGATTGCACCCTGGAATGTCAGATCTTCCCACATTGTTAAGATCATATGCAAGTCCAATATATAAAATATTTCACATCTTTTTGTTTCAAGAGTGAGGGTTGTGTTATTAAACAACATCAGATGAGCTATAGTTGGCCAGATCTTTTTAGAGAATGGGCTGCATTTATAAGACATGGGGACTGATTATAACTTTAATGAATATCTGTGGTTGGTGACAAGTTTTTGATTACCCACCAGGAATCAGTGGGAATCACAGCTGTGTTTTGCTGACAGTGTGGAGGGAGACATGTTGTCTTAGCCCCATCTCCAAACTTGAGTATTGTTTTTGGAATGGGAGACCTTGTGGTATGTACAGAGGTGGGAAATCGAGCACGGGAGCAGGCACAAGTACAAGGGTTGTCCTATCAGAGAACCTAATAGCCCTGGAGGAAGGCTTGACACAAGGGCTGTAGCAGAGGACCACAACTCATGCTACTTGAGTTAGTAACTTACAGTGATTGGTTCTTTACTTTGCAGTGATCTTAACTGTGACAGCAAGACTAAGAAGTGTTTGGGAAACTTTCTTTAGGCTTTAATAAAGTTGTCCTTTTGTACAGGCTTTAATAAAGTTATGCCCCCAGACCTTGAAACTCAAGCATCTGTCAGTTTTTAATGGTGATATTAGATGCAACAACAATATTACTGAAGTCATTTATTTAAATTGAAAAAGTCAGTTCAATAAAGTCATACATTAAACACCAATGCAATTATCTGAGTAGGATTCATCATGTCCTTGCACTTACTTAAAGAGCATAAAACAAACTGAATGGAGAGTTACAAAGCATAGCCTAGAGAGTGCTAGTATTCTTGGTCTCTCAACTTTCCACAAATGAAATGAAACAATAAAACTTCACTAAGTAACAGTAAGTGTTACTCCAAAGATGGTTACTCTTGTACGTAGTTCATTTAAAACACATTAAAGACTGGAAATAACTAAGTTTAAACAAACAATTTTGACACTGCTTAATAGACTATATAGTAACACAACCACAGACTTGAATTTTTTGTTTGTGCAAAAATCCAAAGAACCTTAACTCTGCTCAGTAGAGATACTTACTGCCTTCTATTCGACCCACCTCCAGTCCTGAAAGAACTTACACAAGTGCACAACTTTGCTCACAAGTAGTATTAGAGAAGTCAGTGGTACTTCTCAGATGAGTAATTGTAAACATGTCTTTACAAGACTGGAGCATTTGTTTTGTTGGGTTTTTTTTTAATACTTACATCCTGATCCTGAAAACCCATACTTACAAAAATAAAAGTTTGCAAGATGAGTCCGCTAAGCTGAGGAGTTTACCATTTAAATTGACAGACCATACAGTGCAAATACATAAAGGTGATCAAGGACCAGAAGGTCCAGTCTCAAAAGTGGTGCAGTGTTGCTTTTGGTTTGAGTTTTGTTGTGTTGTTTTCTTCCTGGGTAGATTACTGTCGGCAGGATATCCAAAAGAACTGCGTCTCAAGGAGGGATCCTAACGAACTGAATGTGGTCATTTGGTGCACTAGAAAAGGAAGACGGTTCCAAGGACAGGATGCATCATGGAAGAAGACACAAAACCAAGTGTGGAAGGAGGATAGAAAGGAGTCTTGGGTGGAGCAAACAGCATGAGGTGGTGGGAGTGAGATAATGTGGAAAGTGACAAGAAGACAGTAATCAGTCATGCTACACCTCCTGGACCTAGAACTGTGCAGGGGAGACTTCCCACATATGCTCTAGGGGCATTAGGATCCAGGTGGTGCTTCTCCCGCACACAACAGCCGTGGGGAAAAGGTGCAAAGAGGAGCCAGCCAGACCCCAGCCAGTAGCAACAAGCAGCCAAAGCAGGGACTTTTTTCACATTTGGACATTCCAGTCAAAACTGTAGAAACGTCTCTGACTTTCTCTGCCCTCTGTCGATTGGCTGCTTCCTCCCTCTCCATCATCTTCTTGGTTGGCCTTTAAGCACTGCCATAATGATAAACATGGAAGGTGAGGAGAGAGCCAGTGAACAGACATGATGCAAGTGACAAGAGAGGAAGAGGATTTTAGTAGCAGCCTTTCAGACAGACAGAAGGTGAGCTGGCCATTGGGGTGGGAAAGATTACAGCAGTCATGGCAAGAGGTGGACAAGGCTTTTGGCAGAAAGGAAGGAGATGAGACATTTGAGAGATGTTAGAAAGGAAGAAACAAGAGTGTGCAGTGAGGGAGAAAGAAGGGAACTGAATGAAAATAGATCTAACTTTCACAATTCTGAAAAAGAGTTCCTATTGTTCAATTTTAAAAACCATTATGAAGTTCAGATTTTTGCTATAGACAGCAGAGAAGGGAGGTATGGACTAATTTCCATGTTAAAAACTCCTGGACACAAAATATGAGAGAACGTTTGTAAATGACAACCGAAAACTAGACTTTGATTTCATGTAGTGCCTTTCATACTTGGGGTGTTACAAATTGCTTTAAATATTGTGCAGGCAAACAGCCATTATGCACTTATGAAGAGCTCACACATAATACTACTAGTTAGCATTTTTACAGCGCTTTTCATCTTCAAGTACTTTACAAACAAATCATTAACCTTCACAGCACGCTGGTGAGATAGGTAAACATCTCCATTCTGTAAGTGGAGAAACAGACAAAGAGATTAAGTGATTTGTCCATTGCCACATACTATCAGAGCTGGGATCAGAATCCAAGGACTTTCAGATCCTAGTCCTGTGCTCAGATCACATCTTTCACAGATGTACAGCAGTGGAAAGGAGAACCTGAAAGGAGAAGAGGATGCTGGGCAGGATAATAAGATCTCCTATCATGTCTGAAAAGAAGTAGGGTGGTCCCATAGACATGGTAGTGGAAAAGGACTTGGGAGAGCTGATTTTTATTTCAAGCTCTGCCCTGATCTACTGTGTGACTGTGGTCATGGTCAATTCATCTTTCTGTGCCTATATTTTCCCTCCCATGCTTTGTCTGCCTTGTTTATATAGAATATAAACTCTTCAAGGCAGGGATTATATGTTCTTATAGGGTTCAGTGCTAGAGGCCCCAATCTAAGATAAGGCCTCCAGGTACTACCATACTACAAATAATAAAGTAACTTCCACTTAACGTCTCAGACCTCCCGTAATTATCCACAGTTCTGTGATGAGCATGGCTCTACCTTTATCTAGCAGCCACAACAACTCCCCATTATTGTACACCTGCAATGGATATTTTTTTTTTAATGGAATTATGGCCTCTTTGTTGTTATCCTGTTTTTTTACCTGAGAAACAGGTATTAAGGACATCAAGACTGGTCTACTTGAACGGGTGGGGAGGCGGGTGTTAAAATATGCTCCAAAATGTTTGTTAGACATTGGAGTTAAATATGGAAAAATAAAAGTTTTAAGCAGTCTGACAATTCTTTCCCCTCCCAACAGCTCAAATTTCAGCCTCTTGCCTCATGTGATACCATAACTTCACAAGTGCTCCAGCCACTGTAGAGTCTTCCAGAATAAATAAAACCAAAATTTTTTAAAAAGCTTTTTTTGTAAATAAATATATATCAAAGAAGGAAAAATGGGCACAAGCCCAATTTTTTTCCATCACAGATCACCTTTAGCCTGTCAAATGTTATGGTGGTTGCTGTAATGAACACTTATTTCGATATTTCTCAGGCTATCAGAAAAGCTCCTACTTAATTATTACATCTCTACTCCAATATAACGCTGTCCTCGGGAGCCAAAAAAATCTTACTGCGTTATAGGTGAAACTGCGTTATATCGAACTTGCTTTGATCCGCCGGAGTGTGCAGCCCCCCCCCCCCCCCCCCCCCGGAGCACTGCTTTACCGCGTTATATCCGAATTCGTGTTATATTGGGTCGCGTTATATAGAGGTAGAGGTGTATATATACAAGTGCACAATGAGATAAACAGTTAGTGCAATGAATATGTATGAGAAAAGATAAGGGAGTAAGGGGATTAAAACCTGTTTGGCAGTGCAAACCAGGAACCTCTTGATTTCATCTGGCAGAGGGTTCAAGGAGCACACAGAGTTTCACAGGGATCCTGGATCAGTTATATGCATAATAATTCACTGAAGGATGCCATGTGAGGTCTCTACTGAGAGGCAGTAACATCCTGGTAATCATAACCATTCCAAAATGTATGCAAAGATAGTATTTAAGGAGTTATGTACCTATATTTCAAATTGTGTTATTTAGGTCTGTGAGTTGAAGCAGGTCACCAGGAGACATACATGTTCCTTTCAGGCAGGCAGGGTCTGCATATCTATCTGTGGGCTATATGCAAACTGAGTATTGTATACTTTGCAATGGATGCCTATCTGCATATTAATCCACCAGCTAATCAAGATTCTGAAATTAACAAGAGATGATAAAATCTACAGGAAGGAACACACAGCAGGAGGGTGTCCGGTTTATTGACAAAGCTCAAAGGACAGTTTTGATATATCTGGGGTTGCAAAGGACCACCCTGGTATCTTTTACCTAGGAAGTAAACAGACAGTGGGTTTGCGTCATGAACAGAACATCCCAGCCAAACCTAGCTATAATAAGCTGGAAGGATTTGGGGTGAGCTTTTGCTTTTATAACATAATAATGTCCTATTACTGTAGTTAAGTTTGGGCTCTACTATGTATGTTATGATTTTATTTTATATGTAACTCTTCGTTTCAAATATTTCTGCTTGCTATCATTTCAATCTTCTTTCTTTGTTAAATAGACTTATATTTGTTTTAACTCTAAACAAATCTAAGGTTAAGCCAAGATGTGGTCTAACCAGTAAGCTGTGGTGACCGTGTACTATTCCTTTGGGAACAGTATAAGTAACTCCTCACTTAAAGTCGTTCCAGTTAACATTGTTTCATTGTTACGTTGCTGATCAATTGGAGAACATGCTCCTTTAAAGTTGTGCAATGCTCCCTTATAACACTGTTTGGCAGCTGCCTGCTTTGTCCACTGCTTGCAAAAAGAGTAGCCTATGGAGCTAGCTGGTGAGGGTTTGGAACCAGGGTGGACCAGCAGCCCCCCATCAGCTCCCCGCTCCCCTAAGTTCCCTGTGCGGCAGCTGCCCAGCAGGTTATCAATTGCTGACAGTTCAGCTGTCCCTCCCCCCACTGCCATGTGCTGCTCCTGCCCTCTGCCTTGGAGCTGCTCCCTGGAGCCTCCTGCTTGTTGTGCAGGAGGGGAAGGGGGGGGGGGGAAGGAGGCGCGAAGAAGTGGGCTGCTTACCCCATCTCCATAGAGCGGGGGGGGGGGAGGGAAACGGGGACGACACGACAGGGCTCAAGACAGAGGGAGCTTGCGGGCAGCAGTTGCTGTCTCAACTTGCTGATCTACTTAAAAAGGCAATGTACTTAGAACGGGGTCAGCGTACTTAAAGGGGCAATGCAGATCTCTCTCTCACACAGGGTGCGTGTCTCTGTCTGCCAGGCAGTCTCCACTCCCTTTATTTGTGCTGCCTTGTAGAGTGTGAGGCTACATTAACAACAATGGGTTAACCCTTGAGGGCTCAGCCGAGTGCTAGTTCACCATTTAGCAGTAAGGCATTCCCTGGGAAATATCCCACCCCCTGATTCCACCACCTCAACCAAGCTTCACAATCATCATTGCTGTGTACAGTATTAAATTGTTTGTTTAAAACTTATACTGTGTGTGTGTGTGTGTGTGTGTGTGTGTGTGTGTGTGTGTATATAATATAGTCTTTTGTCGGGTGAAAATTTTTTTTCCTGGAATCTAACCCCCCCATTTACATTAATTCTTATGGGGAATTGGATTTGCTTAACATCGTTTCACTTAAAGTCACATTTCTCAGGATCATAACTACAACGTTAAGTGAGGAGTTACTGTACTTCTGGGAATGTTTAGTGGATTAGGGGTTGGACACTGCAGGGGGATTTTCGGAAGACTCAGGGGTTGGAGTGTGCCTATCAGTAGCCTGCAAGAAGAAAGAGAGAGGGGCCTGTGAGTGCTAGTGTTGCCAGTAGCTGGTGGAGTCAGGGAGCTGACCCCAGCGGGAACAGACAAGGTGTCCTCACACTAAGGGCAGCACTAAGGGTAGTAGCAAGATGCCTCACAACCAGGGATTCTAGAAATCTGTTTGCCACAGAAAAATGTAGAATTTGCATTTTTACAAAGAATCTTTAGTTTTTACATTTTGTGAAAAATAATAACCATATACACTAGAACCCCGTTTATCTGAGCCTCATTCTCCAGCTCTCTGTGCTAACTGAAGCTCACCCCAAATCCTTCCAGCGTATTATAGCCAGGCTTGGCTGGGATGTTCTGTTCATGAAGCAAGTACATGATAGTCCAAGCCCCAGTCGAGGGAAACTAAAGTTCAGTGTTTCATTTTAATCACGGAAAAACACAGAGAAATTTGGGTTTTTTATATGTACAACTAGGATCCATGCTCAAACCCCTGGGCATCCCCAGGAAGTGTCACAGGCAGAAAAAGTAATGAATGTTCTCTGAATGGATGCCTGGCTCACCTGGACAGAACAGTTGATACAAGGAAAAAAGGCCACTTCTTATTGGCCCTCTAAAATTTTAAATAAAAACAAAAAAGAAAAAAAAAACCCAGCAAGGAGACAGTCTTAAACAACATGAAGAGGCAGCTGTTGAGTATGCAAACAGTTACAAAGCATCCTCTAAAACGAAAGTGGTTTTTATTTTGTTTTAAAGTAGTATGGCCTGAAGTTATAATTATGGCTTATTTTTAAACAAAATCTTATGGCTTCTGCCTCTGCCATACCAAATCCATATTTTCCTTATATATGCACAACAAACTTGCAGCCCCAGGTGAAAATAAAGGCATGTAGAAGCAAACTAAAAATAAACCAAACAGGAAATGCAATTAAGTTTAATTACATTGAATGCTAACACTCAACCTGCAATCATAACAAATTTTAAAATATTTTCTAATGAAAGATCCACCAAGATAATATTATGCAGCTAATAATAATATATATGTATAATGCCTAAATAGTATACTATTATAAAGAGAATATGAACCAGACTAGAGAAATAAAACAAGAAATAAAACATGTAAGAACAAAATTAATGTAGTTGTGTCTACCAGTTAAATTCTGTTAGTATAAACAATGGTAGTAATATTGTCAAAGATCAGCAGGATAACACCAGAGCTACAAGTAACATATTTATTATTGTATTTAATAATTTGTCACTTTTTCGGTAAGCAGTAATCAAGAGATGTCAAAGTAACTTCTTTCACTGAATAAACTGTTGACTGTTTTTATATTTATTCTATTTTAAAAGAATCCTTTTTCCTTAATTACCAAAAACCCAAAAGAGGTTTCACTAGTGGTGATGTACACTAGCCCATGGGTATAACATGATACCATGTAACACCAGCAAATAAAATAATAAAAGCAAGAGCCAAAGCTTGAACACAGTTTTCTTTCAACTTCCTTGGGAATTCTGGTAGTATAGGTCTTGGATTCCTTAACAGAGGGGATCATGTTCATCAGTTACAACAGTCCATCTGGGCCTAGATCCAGGTAGACTGCTTGATGAAGTCTAGGCGCCACCAGGTAACAGCAGTGGTCAGGGATCCTGCCAGACATGTGTAACTAAAAGCTAAAAAATGAAATTAAAACACTACTTTAGCCGAACAGTCTCTTTCTACAGGATGCCACAACTGTAAAACAGAGACTGTACACAACACAGACAACTCCTTGTATACTTTCAGTAACTTTCTCATGTATTTAATAAAACAAGTTAGCCACTAACACTTCATTTTAATTGCAAAAGCCTATAATAGCAACAACCATAAAAAACAATTGAAGCCTCGAGATCTCACCATCCAGTAAAGTGGCATGAATAAGCAAATAAGCAATGGAATCTACTCTTCCCCTCCTTCATTAAAATATTTTAAAAACAATTTCTAATGCTATTAAAATGTGTTCATTTGAATTTTTTTCAACAAACTGACAATTATGAAAATTACCTGCAGCTATGGATTCTAGAAACAGTTTTAATATAAACGAACATCCTTTGAAGATACAGATCATGAAAAATAACATTTGTTGCTTTTAAAAGAGTATCTAATTTGTGTTGGGACAGCAAAATTGTGACTGTTAACACTCCTCATGTTGAAAATTGTGAGCTTTTGTTTTCATTTGCTCTTGGTTCAAGACAGTCAAAAACCACAACCTCAAATCCAAATCTTTTGAATTTCAGGGGGTGAGGGAAGAAAATTTAATTCTTACATCTAAAACCGATCTCCCTCACCTCTCCCAAGATTTTGGTATTGGATTGGATCCAGGGCCGGTGCTACCATTAAGGCAAACTAGGTGGTTGCGTAGGGCGCCAAGATTTGGGGACGCCAAAAAGTGGTGCCCCTAATTTTTTTTTTTACAGCGTTCCTGGCTGGGCTGCCGGCGGCGCGCTGACACGTGTGGCTCAGACTCCCTCTCCCAGCGCAGTAGCCGCTCCACTTCTCCCGCCTCCAAGGCTTGCGGCGCCAATCAGCTGTTTGGCACCGCAAGTCTGGGAGGGGAGAATTAGAGCAGGGACGGCGTGCTCGGGGAGGAGGCGGAGCAGAGGTGAGCTGGGGTGGGGAGCTGCCGCACGGCTCCCCAGGCCAGGGGGGGTGGGGAGCTGCCGCGGAGGAGGGGTGCCTCAGGGCAGGGGGGGAGCTGCCGCAGGGCTCCCCACCCCAGCTCAGTTCTGCTACGCCCCCTCCTGAGCACGCCGTCGTTGCTCCACTTCTCCCGCCTCCAAGGCTTGCGGTGCCAATCAGCTGTTTGGCGCTGCAAGCCTGGGAGGGGAGGAGAATTAGAGTGGGGGCAGCGTGCTCGGGGAGGAGGCAGAGCAGAGGTGAGCTGGGGTGGGGAGCTGCCGCATGGCTCCCTGGGGTGGGGGGGAGCTGCCGCAGGGGAGGGGCGCCTCAGGGCGGGGGGGGTGTGCCTCAGGGCGGAGGTGGGGGAAGGGAGCTGCCGCAGGGCTGGGGGTGGGGCGCAAGGTGGAAGTTTCGACTAGGGCGCAAAACTTTCTTGCACCAGCCCTGATTGGATCTAAAACAAGAAAACTACTTTCTTTCTGGTTCTACTTCAGCTGCGGCCAGATTTTACAGCGAATGTGTGGAAATACCACAACAATACCACCATTTAAAGACAAAAACTTCAGACTTCAACCTTACCAAATACAAATCAGAATGCTGGCTTTTTTGTTTGCTTGACTTATTGTTTTTTGCCTCTTTCAGCCTTGAGAGTGCAGAAAATGAACTTGGAATTTTGTTAGAATGAAACAGTTTTCCAGGACTACACAACATATGTGACATGGTATATTAGAACTCCTCTGGTACATATATTGTGATATTTTTGCCTACAACTGTTATAAGTGACTTCAGGACTAAAGAATGAAATTCAGTGTGAAAGCTAAAGTGAAATGAAGATACTATCAAAACGCAGAAAGCTGGTCTCTGTTTTAAAGGGGCACAGTCATCTTACTTTAAGCCCATTTTACTTTTGTTTAAATGTCAGTAAAAACAGTTGTTTGTTCATTTTAACATGGCCCTGTAATGCTGGAAACACAAACATCATTGTACTAGGTTAGGAGAATCAAAAAATTAAACTGAGTGATCTAGTTTCATCATTCAGTCGAGCGAGATGGATGTAATAAAAATGGGCAAATACCTAAACCTTGGATTCAAACACTCCTAAATTTTGAGGAAGTTCAGATTCTAATCTGGACAAGTTGGGCCTATCTCTATCAGAAAGTCAAACAACAAACAGTGAAGAGTAAATTAGATATTTTATTTTTTCAGTTTTAATAATGTAAAATCTAAGCCAGGGATCAGCAATCTTTGGCCCACGGCCCACCAGGGGGCCAGTTTGTTTACCTGCCGTGTTCGCAGGTTCGGCCGATCGCGGCTCCCACTGGCCACAGTTTGCCGCCGCGCTGCTTCCCGCAGCCCCCATTGGCCTGGAGCAGCGAACTGTGGCCAGTGGGAGCCGCAATCGGCTGAACCTGCGGACGTGGCAGGTAAACAAACCAGCCCGGCCCACCGGGGTGCTTACCCTGGCGGGCCGCAGGCCAAAGGGTGCCGATCCCTGATATAAGCACTGGTAAGGGGATATAATTAGAGGAAAATATAGTTTGTAGCTGCTTTATTTTCCCAGCTAACCTTAGCTAACAGTAGGAATAATAGGTTTTCAGAAGAGTAATTGGAGCTTGCAAGTTTCCATGCCTGTTAGGTAAAGATAAATATGGATATGGGCATCCTGTAGAAATCAGTCTGTTTTCCAGCTGCATAACTATTATTAGATGTGACCATAACTAAGCATTTCATATATGCTGTATCTTTAGTATTACACACTGTATCTTCACAATATATTGTATCTTCACAATATATGGTAGCTTAAGTAGAATATAGGAATCTGATCTATGGATACTACCACTGCAAGATACCCTCAAATTTTCTTCATCTAAATTAAGACAAGTACGTGGTGAGCATACTAGAGTTTACAGGAATATTCTGTAATAGTGTCACTAGAGGCAGGCGCTGAAGTCAAACCATTAATTCTCACTTGCCTCAGAGAAATTAAGCAAAAGCCTGTGGTAGGGAGGAAAAAAAGAGGGGTTGGGGAGAGTGTAAAGGAAAAAAAAAAAAAAGCATTGGAGATAGTGTTGTTTTTTCCTTCTTTATAGTGCATACCGAAGGCCTGGTTTTATTATTATTTTAATTTTAATTATATCAATTCCCTACCCCTATTTTTTTAAATTAGAAATTCAAATCTCTTCCAGCCTGAAAGGCTCTATGGTGACTGGATAACTAGTGAGAAGACAGTTACCTTTTCCATAACTGGTGTTCTTTGGGATGTGCTGCTCATGTCTATTCCACAATAGGCGTTGGACATTTTTCCCCTAGCAGTACTCATAGGGGAGCACCCCTAGCGACGCCTGGAGTAGCGTCTCCATGGCGTGGTATAAGGGGCGCTGCATGCTCCCCCCACCCCAGTTCATTCTTACCAGATAACTCCAACAGAGGGGAAGGAGGGCGGGATGTGGAATAGACATGAGCAACACATCTCGAAGAATACCAGTTACGGAAAAGGTAACTGTCTTTTCTTCTTCGAGTGATTGCTCATGTGTATTCCACAATAGGTGATTCCAAGCTATATCTGTTGGAGGTGGGTAGGAGTTCACAAATTCTCGGGATGGAGCACGGTCCTGCCAAACCCGGCGTTCTCCCTGGTTTGGGAGATGATCACATAATGCGAGGTGAAAGTGTGAACCAAAGACCACGTAGCAGCCCTAAAAATGTCCTGGATGTGGACATGGGCCAAAAAGGCAGCCGACGAGGCCTGCACCCTAGTTGAGTGTGCCCTCACATAGACGGCAGGGGGATTCCCACCAGGTCATAACAGGAACAGATGCATGATGTGGTCCAGTTGGAGAGCCGCTGAGTGGAGATCGGCCAACCCTTCATGTATTCGGCCGAGGCGAAGAACAGCTGCGAGGACTTTTTGAACGGTTTTGTCTGCTCCAGGTAGAAAGCCAGAGCCCGTCGCACATCCAGTGTGTGGAGACTGCGCTCCTCACTGGACACATGGGGCTTGGGGCAGAGGACCGGCAGGAAAATGTCCTGACCCATGTGGTAGGCAGAGACCACCTTCAGGAGGAACAAAGGATGTGGGCGGAGCTGGACCTTATCCTTATGCAACACCGTGTACGGTGGGCTCGGAGGTCAGGGCCCTGAGTTCTGAGACCCGCCTAGCCAACATGATTGCCACTAGGAAGGCCACCTCCCACGAGAGGTGTGACCAGGAGCACGTAGCTAGTGGCTCAAACAAGGGGCCCATGAGGCGGGCCAGCACCAGGTTTAGGTCCCACTGTGGGTCTGGGGGCCTGACATACAGGAAGAGATGATCCAATCCCTTAAGCAATCAGCCAGTCATAGCAGGGGAGAATATCGTGTGCCCCTGCACCGGCAGGTGAAAAGCTGATATGGCCGCCAAGTGCACCTTGATGGACGAGGGCGCCAGGCCCTGGGCTCAAAGGTGAAGGAAGTAGTCCAGAATAAGCTGGATCGGGGCAGCCACGGGGAAAACGCCCCGCTCATCCGCCCATTGAGAGAACCGAGACCACTTATCCAAGTAGGCTCGGCGCGTTGAGGGTTGCCTGCTTTCCAAAAGGGCGCACTGAACCGCTTCTGAGCATGTCCTCTCCTCCTAGCACTAACCATTGAGCAGCCATGCCATGAGGTGGAGTGCTGCTAGGCTGGGGTGGAGGAGGCGGCCCTGGTCCTGGGAGAGCACTTCCAGGCAGGACGGCAACGGCCACGGCGGGGCGACTGCCATGCTCGTGAGGGTTCCATACCAATGCTGCCTGGGCCATGCTGGGGCAATCAGTAGGACCCGGGCCCTGTCCGTCTTTATCTTTTCCAGGACCTTGCCTATCAGTGGGAATGGGGGAAAGGCATAGAGAAACCTGCCCGACCAGGACAGGAGGAAGGCATCGGAGATAGCGCCCCATCCCAGCCCTGCCCCGGAGCAGAACTGGGCACAGCAATGGTTCTGCCAAGTCACAAACAGGTCCACCTGTGGAGTTCTTCACTCTTGGAAAAGTCTGTGCACCACCTCTGGGTGAAGAGACCACTCGTGCTGAGAGGAGAAGTCCCTGCTCAAGCGATCCACCCACGAGTTCCGGAGGTGCCCGGTAGGTGGTAGGCCTGTAGGCAAATGTCGTTATAAATGCCAATATATTTGCCAAAATCTCCAAGGGCATGATGGACAGAGGCTACAACAGGGACACACAGCAGTGCCACGTGAAAGTTAAGGAGCTGAGGCAAGCCTACCAAAAAACAAAGGATGCAAACGGTTGCTCCGGGTCAGAGCCCCATACACGCCAGTTCTATGATGAACTGCATGCAATTCTAGGGGTGGTCCCTACCACTACCCCACCACTGTCCATGGACATCTGCAAGGGGGTAGTCTCATGCAACAGGGATGAGGATTTTGTGGATGATGATGAGGAGGAGGAGGTTGAGGATAGCGCACAGCAGGCAAGCAGAGAATCCCTTCTCCCCGGCAGCCAGGAACTGTTCATCACCCTGGAGCCAATAGCAGCGGGCTCCCGGACCATGAAGCCAGAGAAGGCACCTCTGGTGAGTGTACCTTTGTAAATATAATACAGGGTTTAAAAGCAAGCGTGTTTAATGATTAATTTACCACGCCAAGCCAGTAGCAAGTAGTCTGGAATCATTGCAGAACAAAACATTGCAGCGAATGGGCCCAGGCTTTGGTGGGATCAAGCAACATCCCCGCTGTTAGCCACATGGTGGGGGGAGGCCTGTTCATGCTGAGCTGTTCGCGTTTGGCTGACAGGGACCTTCCCTTCTACTAGCCACACGCGTATGTGTGTGTGTGTGTGTGAGTAACGATCATCCCAGAGAACTGGGTATGTGGGGGGGTTGGATTGTACTGCACATTCACCCTAAAACCGCAGCCCCTCCTTTTAAATGGCCAACCCAACGGGCTTTGCTTGGTATGGGAAAGGAGGGCGCTGCTGTTTGAAACCGGTCCCACATGTTATGAAGGCTGAAGAAGCCAAAACCCTTTGCTTTACCATGGCTGCCTGCAAGCCGAATTCTGTTGCCCAGCCGAGCGTGTGTGATGTCTCACACCAAACTGGCAGGCACTCAATATAAGAGGCAAAATGCGACCTTGTACCAAAAGCACATGTGCTATGTAATGTGAATTGCTTGATTCAATGTGAAATAGTCTTCCCTTTGTTCTCTAAAATGTATCTTTTTGAATACTACTCTCCCTTTTTTTCCTCCCGCAGCTGGAAATGTTTCTACGCTCCCCCTATCATCTCCGTCCCAGAGGCTAGCGCAGATTAGAAGGTGAAAAAAACCCACTCGCGACGACATGTCCTCAGAGCTCATGCAGTCCTTCCGCACTGAAAGAGCTCAGCAGAATGTGTGGAAGCAAACAATGGCAGAGTCGAGGAAAGCGTTAAATGAATGCAATGAGAGGAGGGAGAAGCATGCTGAGAGGAGGCAGGATGCAATGCTGAGGCTAATCGGGGAGCAAACTGACATGCTCAGGCATCTGGTGGAGCTACAGGAAAGGCAGCAGGAGCACAGACTGCTGCTGCAGCTCCTGTATAACTGCCTGCCCTCCTCCCCAAGTTCCATATCCTCCTCACCCAGATGCCCAAGAATGCGGGGGGAGGAGGAGGCTATGGGCACCCAGCCACTCCACCCCAGAGGATTGCCCAAACAACAGAAGGCTGGCATTCAATAAGTTTTGAACTGTAGTGTGACCTTGTCCTTCTCTCCTCCCCCACCCCTCCCAAGCTATCTTATGAGTTTTCCCCCTATTTGTGTGCTGAATTAATAAAGAATGCATGATTTGGAAACAGTAATGACTTTATTGCCTCTGAAACCAGTTATCAAAGGGGGGAGGTCGGTTGGCTTACAGGGAAGTAGAGTCAACCAAGGGGGCAGATTTTCATCAAGGAGAAACAAACAGAACTGTCACACCGTAGCCTGGCCAGTCATGAAACTGGTTTTCAAAGCTTCTCTGATGCGCAGGACACCCAGCTGTGCTCTTCTAATTGCCCTAGTGTCTGGCTGCGCATAATCAGCCGCCAGGCAATTTGCCTTAACCTCCCACCCCGCCATTAACGTCTCCCCCTTACTCTCATAGATATTCTGGAGCACACAGCAAGCAGCAATAACAATGGGAATATCGGTTTCGCTGAGGTCTAACCTAGTCAGTAAACTGCGCCAGCGAGCTTTTAAATGTCCAAATGCACATTCTATCACCATTCTGCACTTGCTCAGCCTATAGTTGAACAGCTCCTTACTACTGTCCAGGGTGCCTGTTTATGTCTTCATGAGCCAGGGCATTAAGGGGTAGGCTGGGTCCCCAAGGACAACTATAGGCATTTCAACATCCCAATGGTAATTTTCTGGTCTGGGAAGTAAGTTCCTTCCTGCAGCTGTTCAAACAGACCAGAGTTCCTGAAGATGCCAGCGTCATGCACCTTTCCCAGCCATCCCACGTTGATGTCAGTGAAATGTCCCTTGTGATCCACCAGTGCTTAAACAGCACCATTGAAAAGTACCCCTTGCAGTTTACGTACTGGCTGCCAAGGTGGTCCAGTCCCAAGATAGGGATATGGGTTCCATCTATCGTCCCGCCACAGTTAGGGAACCCCATTGCAGCAAAGCCATCCACTATGACCTGCACATTTCGCAGAGTCACTACCCTTGATAGCAGCAGCTCAGTGATTGCATTGGCTACTTGGATCACAGCAGCCCCCACAGTAGATTTACTCACTCCTAATTGATTCCTGACTGACCGGTAGCTGTCTGGCGTTGCAAGCTTCCAGAGGGCTATTGCCACTCGCTCCTCAACTGTGAGGGCTGTTCTCATCTTCGTATTCTTGCGCTTTGGGGCAGGGGAAAGCAAGTCACAAAATTCCATGAAAGTGCCCTGACGCATGCGAAAATTTTGCAGCCACTGGGAATCATCCCAGACCTGCAACACTATGCGGTCCCACCAGTCTGTGCTTGTTTCCCGGGCCCAGAATTGGCGTTCCATGGCCTGAACTTGCCCCATTGCCACCATGATGTCCAAATTGCCAAGGCCTATGCTTTGAGAGAAGTCTGTATCCATGTCCTCATCACTATCGTGATTGTGCTGTCGTCGCCTCCTCGCCTGCTTTTGCAGGTTCTGCACATACTGCAGGATAATGCACAAGGTGTTTACAATGCTCACAGCAGCAGCGGTGAGCTGAGCAGGCTCCATGCTTGCCGTGGTACGGCGTCTGCAGGAGAGCAGAGTTGCAGCGGAAGCAGTTGAGGACGATGGTTAGCACTGCGCGCATTTCCCGAGGAAGAACACACGTACCTGGGAGCACATGACAGACAACATGGAGAAATTCACTATCAAGGCAAGAGCAGGAGAGCAGAGTTGCAGCGGAAGCGGTGGAGGATGATAGTTAGCACCGCGCACATTTCCTGAGGAAGAACACACGTACCCAGGAGCACATGACAGACAACATGGAGAAATTCACTATTGAGACAATAGCAGCAGAGTTGCAGCAGAAGCGGTGTATGTCGACAGTAAGCAGTCCTACTGCACTGTCTGCTGCCAGCAGCACCCAGGACACAACAGCGGTGGTGTCGGTGAGCTGAGCGGGCTGCATACTTGCCGTGGTATGGCGTCTGCGCGGAAAAAAGCCACAAAACGATTGTCTGCCATTGCTTTCACAGAGGGAGGGGTGACATGTACCCAAAACCACCCGTGACAATGTTTTTGCCCCATCAGGCATTGGGAGCTTAACCCAGAATTCCCATGGGCGGCGGAAACTGCGGGAACTGTGGGATAGCTACCCACAGTGCACCGCTCCATAAGTCGATGCTAGCCATGGTAGTGAGGACGTACTTCGCCAACTTCATGTGCTTAGTGTGGACATATGCAATCGACTGTATAAAATCGATTTCTAAAAATCAACTTCTACAAAATCGACCTAATTTCGTAGTGTAGACATACCCCCAGTATCCTGTCTTGCGACAGTGGCCAATGCCGGGTGCCCCAGAGGGAATGAACAGAACAGGTGACCATCAAGTGATCCATCCCCTGTCGCCCATTGCCAACTTCTGGCAAAAACATGTTAACTCCTTCTGCTTAACAATGCGTTCTACCTTGTATTTAGCTGTGACACTCTCAAGTACCTTTCCCAGACCTGAAGATGAGCTCTGTGTAAGATTGAAACAGCATGTCTCGTTCACCAACAGAAGTTGGTCCTGCGAAAGGTATTACCTCAACCACCTTGTCTCTGTACTCTATATACATATAGTGTCTAGCACCAGGATTTTAATAAGAGTATCTAGGTGGTGCTATAAACACAAAATAAATAATTTTGGATCCAGTATGTCTTTGTTAAAGACCCAGTACTTTCACCTTTTCTATTAAGTTGTTAAACTGGCAAATACAATTAGATCTTCTCTTCACTGACTGTAAAACTCTCATTAAATATGGTTCAAACATACTTGTAGCAAAATTGAGTTTAGGACAATTGTAAGGCTAGTCTCAAACAGTTTTTTTAAAGTGTACATCTAATGCATCTGCCCCCACCTGCATTTGTGCAGGCCACTCATACTATTGTAAACCAGTTCTCATTGCACAGGGGTTTGAATCATGTTTTAAAAGTTTTAAAATGCAATTCTGCAGCCAGTAAAGCAGGCGCTATTTGAATCAATTTATAGTAATGTTTACTTTTAGAATATAAAAGATCTTTTTATCTTTCCACAAGCATACCTATCACAATAATTCAACTTTTATTAACATTAAAAAATACATTTTCTAAAGTTAAAAAAAGTATGCTCCCCAATCAAGTTTCTTTGATAACTGGTGGAGGGTATTTATCCAGCATTCAAATTCCCAATATCCAAGATTTTCAGATATGCTTATTTTCCCAGTTTCTAGAAACAGTTCCATCACAATGAACACTCCTTTTTCATAATTTATCAAAAAAATTTAAAAATCCATGAAAAGATATCAGTAAGGCACAGCTGACCAAAACAAGGTAATTTATATTCAACTTAGGTGGAATAGATTCCCTTAGCTCAACTGCAATCTTTTAACATATGCAAATTAAGTTAAACTGGTCTATCCAGTTCAGGGAAAATCAGCCCTACATAAACTGTTTGGTGGTTTTGCTTTACAAACTTCTCATAAAGCAGAACTGAGAAGGAAACTAGATAAAGTAAGATGCCCTGAGAGGAGGTTTGACATCTTAACAAAATAAAAATAACTTGGACAATAAAACGGATAACAGACACAAGTTTGCACGCACAGGGAGAAAGAAAGTGCCAAGCAAAATGGCAGAGGTCCCAGGTGCAAAAGCAGAATTGGTGAAACAAGCACTCAAAGCAAGACACGCTAGACTAGAAGCCCTGGAAAACCTTGCCAAGTTTTGAAGCTTCTGAAATTTAGAGAAAAGTGATAGTTTAGAGGGCTTCACACTGTTACACTAACACCCAACCCATTTGAGACTGAAGCCGAAAAATTATTCTTTATAGGCAGAGCAGCGCTACTGCATACTTCAGGGAAAAGAACGGATGTGAATGACAGAGGGAGGATCCAACAGCTAGCAGGAATAAAAATAAATAACTAAGAGTTTGAATCTGAAGGACAAACAGTATGACTTTTTATGGACTTGAGTAAAGTAAAATTTCCTTACCGATACAAACATTCATCACTGAAGAAACTGACACTTCTGCCCTTCAAAGTTCATGGTTATATCTAAAGACTTTTATATTTTCAAACTCAAAACCTGCACCAAAACGGTTGGATAGACTCAAAACAAAAAGTATGGCAGAAGATATGGGCTCCTTATGCAAAAGAAAGACTGAACTTTTGCTATGTATTAAGCTCTAACCTTATGCTTTAGTTGGAAGCATGCAGAGTTTGGCTTAATGTCACAGTTTAATGGTTTTAATATTTTCAGTTTATGCTCTGTTATTGTAACAGATTATTGAACAGACTTTTCCAGATCATGAAAGTACTTTTTCCTTTATGAAAGACCATTATTTCTCTCTCTTTACAGATTTAGAGACCAATTCTTACTCAAGCAAGTACTTTGATGGGATTATTAATTTACAACCCTCAAAAGCATGCTATGCCTGAAACAGCTTCCAATCTTTTATCATGTGACACAATAAAACAAAGGGTTCAGAGAGAAAAACAATAGAAATCACAGCAATAACATTATACAGTTACTCAGCAATGGTAAGTGGGTAGCATGTCTGAACAATTTTTTAAATAGTTTTTAATCAAAATGCTACTTAAATAAAAATAAATTGTCTTGGCTGACACTTCTTGTGGGCTACATGGCAGAAGTGGTGCTTTTAGGAGGGATTTGTACAAGGGGAAAGTTTGGGGAGCATATTCTGCACATAGGTGGCAGTGTGGAAAAAGGTATGGAGTGAGGACTAATCATAAGGTTTTCAAGATTGGACCCTTATTAAAGAGACAAGAGGTAGTTGGGATGCATGCACACACTTCTGTCAATATATTGAACCTATTGCTGATACAAACAACAGCTAAAATTATAACTGAATGGTTACAACAAAATAATTATGCTGTGAATTTATATTATGCATTCAATAGTACTTTGGGCCTGATATGATTTTAAGACCGCATAATCTAATCCTGCTCAGAGCTAGTTTAATAAACTCAGACATTAGTACCTAATATGAAGGCTACCATTTTATGTGAGGGCTCCAAAAGTTACTAATTCTGGTAGAGCTGATGCAGCACTAGCAACAGAATAACTTTTTTGAAAGTTATCCTGATGCAGACTGGGATCTTCTGTGGGAATGGGTTTGTTTGTGCCTTGTGTGTAGTAGTGCGTCGGGAATGGTGAGTTTGCTATATCTGTGAATAGTTTGTCTTGTAGGAATGGGTTATTTTGGGTCACAGTCTCTCCCTGCAGGGATAGGAAGAAAGTTCCTCCCCTTGAAAAGATTTTGGAAAAGGGATATTTTCCTGTGTGTTTTATATTCCCTAGAATGTATTGATAGGATTTTACTCCCTGTATGTGTACATCTATAAAAAGCCTTGTCTGCTCTAGAAACTCACAAATAAAATTTCTATTGGTTCAGCTAACGGGGTGTTAGCATGACAGAGGAAAGTGTACACAAGCTTCCCATGTCAGGACCAATTTTTACCATTGTTCAGTTACACTTGCTTTTGGTATTAACTACAATGGCGGTAAACAGATCCAGACACTGAAACCTTGTCTACACTACATCCTCTCAAGGCTGTTAAACCTAGTGGGATTTTTTCCTCTAAATTTCTACAGCATAGACACAGTCTCTCCATCAAGGGAAAGAGGAAAAGGAGGAAGTTGTTGCGAGTTACACCACGTCTCATCGGAAAAGGAAAATGACAGTGTTTATTACAGTCTGTCTCCCAGGGATCAGTGATTTTGTTGTGTGTGTTACACCTTCTTCCCATGGGGAGCCCAACAGTGGATGTTAGCGTCTCTCGAGCAGGGGAGTGTGAAGAGAAGAGCATTTTGCTGTATAGGCTTATTACAGTCGGTCTCCGGGGGGGGGGGGGGGGAGAGGGAGGATTTTGCTGAGTAGTGTTTTAGGTAAGGCTGCCGCATCCGGGGAAAAATACGTTAATGGGTTTTACAAGGAAACCGTCACACCACGCCACCTCCCCTTCCCTACACACCCATTCACTCCCCCCGCCGCCGGGCACAGAGCGGGGAACTTACTCACCTCCGCTCACCAGCGTGCGGACAGCCCTGGGCGCAGCCATCTTGAACAGATGGGCCAGGGTCACGTGGGCGCGGGCCGGTTGTGGCCCAGGCAGGGGCCTGCCCTGTAGCCTGGCCGCGGTAACCTACCAGGGGCGCTGGGTTCCAGCCCCGCCGAGCCACTCTGCCCGTCGGGGCTTGGAGTAGGGAGCGGCTGGGGCTTTGCTCCGCTCTCAGCCGGCCCTGCGGTCACTGGCGCGCGGCTTTCCCGGCCGAGCTTCCTCTGAGAACGGAAGCGGGAGAGCGAGGTGGGAGGAGAGCCGGCCCGCCCGGGGCTCTCCCCTCGTCCGACCCGCTATCCCACCACCACCCGGCCCGGGGCTCTCCCCTCGTCCGACCCGCTATCCCACCACCACCCGGCCCGGGGCTCTCGCCTCGTCCGACCCGCTGCCTCCCCCACCCCCCGGGCCTGGGGTTCTCCCCTCGTCCGACCCGCTATCCCACCACCACCCGGCCCGGGGCTCTCCCCTCCTCCGACCCGCTATCCCCCCCCCCCCGGCCCGGGGCTCTCGCCTCGTCCGACCCGCTATCCCCCCCCACACCCCGGGCCTGGGGTTCTCCCCTCGTCCGACCCGCTATCCCACCACCACCCGGCCCGGGGCTCTCCCCTCCTCCGACCCGCTATCCCCCCCCCCCGGCCCGGGGCTCTCGCCTCGTCCGACCCGCTGCCTCCCCCACCCCCCGGGCCTGGGGTTCTCCCCTCGTCCGACCCGCTATCCCCCCCCCCGGCCTGGGGCTCTCCCCTCCTCCGACCCGCTATCCCCCCCCCCGGCCTGGGGCTCTCCCCTCGTCCGACCCGCTACCCCCCCCCCCCCCGGCCTGGGGCTCTCCCCTCGTCCGACCCGCTATCCCCCCCCCCGGCCTGGGGTTCTCCCCTCGTCCGACCCGCTATCCCCCCCCCCGGCCTGGGGCTCTCCCCTCGTCCGACCCGCTACCCCCCCCCCCCCGGCCTGGGGCTCTCCCCTCGTCCGACCCGCTACCCCCCCCCCCCCCGGCCTGGGGCTCTCCCCTCGTCCGACCCGCTATCCCCCCCCCCCGGGGCTCTCCCCTCGTCCGACCCGCTGCCCCCCCCACACCCCGGGCCTGGGGTTCTCCCCTCGTCCGACCCGCTATCCCACCACCACCCGGCCCGGGGCTCTCCCCTCCTCCGACCCGCTATCCCCCCCCCCCCCGGCCCGGGGCTCTCCCCTCCTCCGACCCGCTATCCCCCCCCCCCCCCGGCCCGGGGCTCTCGCCTCGTCCGACCCGCTGCCTCCCCCACCCCCCGGGCCTGGGGTTCTCCCCTCGTCCGACCCGCTATCCCCCCCCCCCGGCCTGGGGCTCTCCCCTCGTCCGACCCGCTATCCCCCCCCCCCCCCCGGCCTGGGGCTCTCCCCTCGTCCGACCCGCTATCCCCCCCCCCCCGGCCTGGGGCTCTCCCCTCGTCCGACCCGCTACCCCCCCCCCCCGGCCTGGGGCTCTCCCCTCGTCCGACCCGCTATCCCCCCACCACCCGGGCCTGGGTCTCTCCCCTCGTCCGACCCGCTACCCCCCTCCCCCGGCCTGGGGCTCTCCCCTCGTCCGACCCGCTATCCCCCCCCCCCCCGGGGCTCTCCCCTCGTCCGACCCGCTATCCCACCACCACCCGGCCCGGGGCTCTCCCCTCCTCCGACCCGCTATCCCCCCCCCCCCGGCCTGGGGCTCTCGCCTCGTCCGACCCACTGCCCCACCAGCCTGCCCCCCCCACTTGAGGGCCACGGTCAGGTGTCATCATGTCTCCTGGTCACTCGTCTCCTTGCCAAGGCCTCTAGCACCTGCTGCCCTCTCAGACAGTCGGGGCGGCTCTATGTATTTTGCCGCCCCAAGCACACCCGCTGGTAACGGGGATTCGGTGGCATGCCTGCGGGAGGTCTGCCGGTTCCGCACCTTCAGTGTATCCGCTGCAGGACCAGCGGACCTCCCACAGGCATGCCGCCGAAAGCAGCCTGACTGCCGCCCCGACAGCGACCAGCAGGCCGCCCCGACGGCAACCAGCAGGCCGCCCCAGGCGTGCACTGGTGCCTGGAGCCACCCCTGCAGGCAGTGCTACGCCTTGCAGGGCAGAACTTCCCCAGCCCTCTGTACAGACCCCAGCTGAACGGGTTGCTTGGGGCCCGTTGCCCTTTCACTTGCTCTCCCTGAGACCACCTTCCTCCGCACCCCCCCCCCCATTACTTCCAGTGCTCACAGGGGAAAGTCAGGAGCCTGCTGGGGCCTCCTGGTTCTAATCCGCTGTAGCACCAGAGTCAGCTGGCTTGGCCTCTCCCCTGTTACAGCCCCTTTTGCAGGCATCCAAGCTCCTCTTGATAATAGAGAGGTTGGGCAGCTCTTAAAGTGAGGAGGTGGAATGAGCAGCGCTGGGACCTGCCAGACCATCTCCAAGCTCCATTCAGAGAGTGCTTTGCAGAACAGGGCTTGAAAACGTCTCCTCTAATATACACTGCCAGTAGTTGGTTGCCTACAGAGAGGCAAGCTTGGCCTGTTAGGAGCACTGGAGTCTGTTCTAAAGCTGATATTAATTGAAAAGGACTGCTGAATTTCTCTTGTTTGCAGTAATTTAAATCCTATTGAGTCTTTGCTTCTAACAAAGTTAGCTTGATTAGGGACACTGCTGTAAGCTGTATGAAGTAGTCCCACTTATTATTCGAGTCATGAGTATTCTCCCTTTTTTTTCATAGCTTTGAATGGCAGTGATGGGAAGTAAAACAAACAAACAAACAAACAAAAAAATAGTCTAGTAATTTTTAACCAGTGAGTCAGTGTGGCGGAGTGATTCCTAAAGAGAAATTACAATCCACTGGTGAGTTGTGGCTATACCACACTCTGTAGTACTCGAAATGATGTATTGTATAATTTCCACTTTTAGAATTTTCTCTATCTCATTTGATTATATCAAGTAAGAACAGGCTATGGAACAAACCCTGGATATGAAGCAGTCCCATGGCGGGGGGGTCTTCACTGGAGCCACAGTTGTACTTACTGCTTGACTTTGCTTAATCCATGCATGCAGAATCATGAAGGAGATGCCTAAAACTAAAACAAGTTAGTTGTATTTTAGTCCAGCTAGTTCCTTCATCTACAGTCACTTACTGCAATACAGTCAAACATCATGCAATAAAAATTAAACACCTAGAAAAAACAAACCAGGTACTTACTATAGAGAATGAACCCAACAGTTCTCAGGCAAACATCAAGCACAAAGGGATCAAATACCCAACTAATAAGAGGATTGGGGGGCAATTATGGTGTGATGTTGTGCAGTCTATATGGTTTTATAAAAATTTGATAATAAGTCAATATAATGTAACAGATAGTTTTAGAGAAAATACGGTAATAAGTGAATGTAAGTAACTGGGATATGCCTCATGCAAAAGGTCTCTTGTAAGGTATCATTACAAAGCTTATAATCTACTGAGTGTGATCATCTGATTTGTATAAATGTACCACTCTTGTATCTAAAACTAGAAATATAAAATGTAACTCTGAGGGCCTATTGTAATTGTGTAAAGTGTAGACCATTAATGATGGTTTGGAATCTTGATGACTCCCATTGTCTGCAGATCCAACCCGTCACAGTGGCGTAGTCGGCAGGATCTGTGCACAGCCCACTGTGATGGGTTGGATCACAGAAACCCCCTTGGGAGCTGCCACCCGATGTGCAAAGACTACCCCTGCTTCCGTTTTCCCTGCCAGCTCAGGACTCCAGCACCCTGTCTTGCTGAGCCAGACACTCCTGTTTGGCTCCAGACACAGATCCAGGGTCTGAATCACTTGTCCCAAAGCTGCAAGTTTACCTGAAAACAGCTCGCAGTAGCGTGCTTGTCTTTAGCACTCAGATGCCCAACTCCCAATGGGGTCTAAACCCAGATAAATCCGTTTTACCCTGCATAAAGCTTATGCAGGGCAAACTCATAAATTGTTCGCCCTCTATAACACTGATAGAGAGATATGCACAGTTGTTTGCTCCCCCAGGTATTAATACATACTCTGAGTAAATTACTAAATAAAAAGTGATTTTATTAAATACAGACAGTAGGATTTAAGTGGTTCAAAGTAGTAACAGACAGAACAAAGTAAGTCACCAAGCAAAATAAAATAAAATGCGCAAATCTATGCCTAATCAAACTAAATACAGATAATCTCACCCTCAGAGATGCTTCAGTAAGTTTTTCTCAGACTGGACATCTTCCAGGCCTGGGCACAATCCTTTCCCCTGGTACAGCTCTTGTTGCAGCTCAGGTGGTAGCTAGGGGATTCTTCATGATGGCTCCTCTCCCTCTCTCTTCTCTTCCCCCCTTTATATATCTTTTGCATAAGGCGGGAACTCTTTGTCTCTCTGGGTTTCCACCCCCCCTCACTGGAAAAGCACCAGGTTAAAGATGGATTCCAGTTCAGGTGACATGATCACATGTCACTGCAAGACTTCATTACTCACTTGCCAGCACACACATATACAGGAAGACTCACAGGTAAATACAGCCATCTGCAGACAATGGGAGTCATCAAGATTCCAAACCATCATTAATGGTCCACACTTTACACAATTACAATAGGCCCTCAGAGTTACATTTTATATTTCTAGTTTTAGATACAAGAGTGGTACATTTATACAAATCAGATGATCACACTCAGTAGATTATAAGCTTTGTAATGATACCTTACAAGAGACCTTTTGCATGAGGCATATCCCAGTTACTTACATTCACTTATTACCGTATTTTCTCTAAAACTATCTCAGTTACATTATATTGACTTATTATCAAGTTTTTATAAAACCATATAGACTGCACAACGTCACATATGGTAGCAGCTACAAAAGCAAAGGGGGGGGAGGAACCCAAAATTCAGACATGAAATAAATAGGCCGGGGGGTGGGAATCCAAAAACTTGCAGTATGTCTTAAAGTCAGCTGTGGAGGAAGGTGGTTCGGGGGTGGGGTTACTCCTGCAAACGTCCATCAGATGAGAGTAGATGGCTAAAACTTTGTATTTATTTCCTGGCTTTGTACTTATTGTCTCTGGGTACATATACAAATGTTTAAAAAGTAGTTTACTAGAAATAGGTTACAAATCAGAGAAACACCATCAATGCAATTGGGCCCAAACCCACTCATGGAAAAATATATGAACTTTACACTGCACTCTGAAGGATAGGCTACCTACTGAACTAGCGAGGGGGCAGATTCAAAAGGCGAGGTCCTCCTATTAGAAACAATGTGCAACCTATCACCCACATGCTCCTGTATAAGGACTGTTAGCTAAAGTGTATCAGTTGATCATATACCTCATATGCAAACCATGTAGTTCTTTAAAGATCAGTAGCAGTACCTTGTATTGCCCCCAGATATGAACAAGTAAGCTAATCCATTCCTTATATCAAGACCCACTAAGCAGATGACCTGCTACATTCTGTATCAGTTCAGTTGTAGCCTGTGACTTGTCTTCAAGGGTAGCACTATAATAATCCAATGTGGAGATTAAAGTGGCAAGATCCAAATCAAAGAGAAATTGAGCTAAATAGATTAAAAATGGCACTCCTACCCACTGCTACCTAGTGGGACTCAGGGAATTCCCCTACTCATAGGGGCAGAATCCAACACCTCCATATGGCTGCTCCTTCAGCCAAACTGCATGATCTCTCTTTCACTGGATTGAGCTTCAGCCTGCTTGCTTCATTTTGGCAAGGCACTTGGGAAACCAGACAACTCACATTTGGTTCAATTAAAGAAATTCAGATCTTCATGCAACCTGGACAATGGCCACCCAGCTCAAAGTATCTTACATACATGCTGAAATGTGGGGAGGGCTGCATGCTAGAATAACTACAGAACTTCACAATAAAATTTATGAACGGCATTACATGGTGGAGTTGTCTGCAGTAGCAGAGGACTGGGCCATCAGGTCCTATATCTTTATGTTCCTATGTAATCCCTGGGGGGGAGGGGCCTGATGGGTAATTAGCTGTCACTATTCTCTGGACTTTTTCTAATGGGTAGAAACAGACACTATTCAAATGCAATTCTGTGCTTTCTTGCCAGGGGTCATAGATGACTCAACAAAATCTCATAGTCAGTGTTATCAAGGGATGCTGTCACAGGAATTAACTTGACTGTTGACCATTGCTAGTAGACCAATGACAAAGGGTAGCTTGATCTCCATGAGCCTGAAACCCAACTGACAGAGACCAAGGAAATCCAAGGATTCCAGATATGCCAGAACTGTCTTGCCACCACCTTTGCAATTACCTTGCCAATAGAGGTCAGATTATAGAAGTGGTACATATGGTTCTATACTATTGCTAAGACTGAATTGTTTCAATTTTTGTATGGAAAGTCAAGTGTGGATCAGAAGACTGGCATGGCAGCTTCTTTTCTATTATCCTAAAGAACAAGTGAGCAACTGTTGCAACCTCTGGATCAGTTTCAAAGGAATCCCAATTAGTAGATCATTATAAGTGTCTTAAATTTGTGCTTAGATGAGAGAATTTTTGCTACTCAGTAAGAAAGCACTTATAACTTGCCAGATTTAAGTATAGTCAAAACTTTTATATGGATTCAGATAGAGTGGAAATCTAGAGTGAGGCCAAATCTAGTTGTAGTCAGAAAGGAAGTGCCCACTAAATCTAAGCACAATAAACGTAAGGATTTGCATCCTGCTGTGTCCAGGTACTATTAGTAAATCCACCCCCGGAAAACTTTGATTTTGCTACTCTGTTCTTAGATATGGCTTTATTCACAACTCACTCAAAATCTTCCAAAACCTTTGAAATGATTAGTCAACTTGCTGTGGGAGGAGTTTTCCCCAGGAATTGAAATTATAGGTGGGGCGTTCAAAAACCACTAAATTGGTAACACTAGACTTGACCACTAAAGGGAGGATGGGGGAGTTCACGGGAGGTGTAGGGAAGTATTTAGTCTTGATGCACATGAAAGTTACATCTGTTAACATCAAGTGAAAGTCATATGTACATGGCAAGGAAAGAATATACCTATGGTGAGACAACTTTAGATAGTATTGGTATATAAAATGATTTTTCTCCTAAAGGCACTCAGTATTGAGATCTCAACATCATTTTAAAATTATATTTTCAAAATGAACTGCAAAGCGTTTCTAACAGAAATTGTTTCTAAATGAGTGATAAACCAAACATATAAAAGAGACAAAATTACAATAAATTTCTACACCACATCAAAAAAAAAAAATCACTTTCTTACTACACTTTCACTTACCTAACAGGTTTCAGGCTAAGATTAATGTTTCACATGAAATAGATAAACTAAGCAGGGAACATGTAGATCTTAAAATCATGCTTTATTTAAAAAGATAAGCAAAGGCTCAGTGGGAAAGGAGATGAGCATCTTCAAAAATAAATTATATTAAAACATGGAGCATCTCCATTATATTGCATTTAGAAACAAGAAGGCAGATGCTGAGCCTTCCCCTCTCCATTGAACTAGATTTCATTTATGTTCACTCTGATTTACTCAGAACAGCCCTAACTGGAGCACATTCTTCTTATTTGAGGCATGTTAACAGCATTACATTTTCTCTGATGGCTAAAGGAAGAAAAGCTGCAGCTGCTGCAGGAACAGACAGCACACAGCCCTGCTCTGCTGTCACCCAGAGCTTTCACAATGAACAAGACAGAACACTGAGGCACATATGTGATCAACCCAAGGCTTCTGTATGTAGTCACCTGCCACAATAATTCTTTTTAAAGGATCTTCCAGCTGAACTGAATTTGTCTAAATCAACATTTTTCTATAAGCTTGCAAGATTTTGAAAGGGGTGAAGGGAGGAATGTCCCTGCCCTTTTAGATCTGTTTCTCTGTGCTGGAGATTTAAACATTTTTAACCTGGGAACCTGAGAATTGTCATAATAGATCAGATCAATGATCCCTCTAGTTATATGGGCTAACAATGGGGCTGCAGAGAAGCCTCATAGATGCTCATAGTTAGGCTTGGCAGAATTCAATTTTTGTATACAATTTTGATGGATAATATGGATGTAAAAGCATTTTTTCAATTTTTATTGATTTAAATTTTCACAGTTGCATGAAATTATGGGGGGTTGTCAACATCACATATCTAAATATACAAAATAAATACCCTTAAATCAAACTCTAAGTTCTCAAGCAGCATTCTTCTTACTTTGTCTATCTGTAAATTACCATTGATGAAAATATTTTTTATTGATTCGGATGTACATAGTGAAATCGATGTTTACCAACATTTACTGATAAAAATCAAATCCTTCCAAGCCCACTCATAGTCCAGTATCTTGTTTCTGACAACAGTTAGTATCAGCTGCTTCAGAGGAAGGTGCAATGGACCCCATGATAGACAATTATTGGATAGCTGGAGTAGTTTGAGTAGACATGGTTATTTATATTGGCTCTCCACTTTATTTTTCCTCTTGTATTGTGAAAGGTTTGGGTGGGGAAGAGAAAGCAGCATTCCTATTCCTTCAGCTTTTCCTCCTTAGAAATCAAACAAGTGTGATGATGGATAGTGTCCTGTAAACAGAATGCGCATCTATTAGTATTGCTTTGAATAATTAGCCTTCCATTTTCAACCACTGCTTGAGATTTTTGGTTGATGGATATCAATGGGAGCCAATTATGTGGCTAAAAGCCTGTGCAAACTAAACATCTGGATAAATGGAAATTAAGTACTGAAGTCTTTTTCCTCCCCAGTCATTGGTTCAGGACTAGTGCTTGGAATAGCTTACCAGTCCTGAAGGCACTTGTATTCATCTGTCACAGTGTTCCTAGCCAGTGTAGAGATATCAGACTTTAATATTTTATCATGCTACCTTCTTTGCTCCACTTAAAATCCAACATTATCTTAGTGACCAATGTTTTACAAATCATTAGCATTAGAGAATATTTTGCAGTTTGAAAGCCTCGGTTCCAAGTTTTCAGGTGGTCAGCTTACAGCCATGTATTTCAGCTCCAACAGTTTGACACACTGCTGAAATCAGGTCAGAACTGATATAGGGAGAAAAGGCAAAATGGTAAAATATACCAAAGGTAGAGTATCTTGCCCACAAGTTAGAGGCAGAGTTGGGAAATGAACCCAGGTCTCCCTGTATTTAGCTGTGACATTCTGAGTACATTTCCCAGACCTGCAGAGTGCTGTATAAGCTCAAAAGCTTCACTCTCTCACCAACAGAAATTGGTCCAATAAACAACCTCACCCACCTTGTGTCTCTAGTATCCTGGGACCAACATGGCTACAACACTGCATACAACCTATGCTTAGTCCCTTTTAAAGTTTGGTATTGTGTAACTATTCAGGGTAGGAAACATATGCTGTTTACCTTGAAAAGCTGAAATTCTGAACTTTACCTACTAGTATACAGTTTTCTTTACTAGCCCTGATAGAGAGGTTCAGTTTCAAAACTGTTGCTGGTCCCCTGTTCTAGCAGTGCTTTTGGCACTGGTTCAGGATCATGCCAAGTCCCAGATCTCAAACCAGTGTAATTTTCAGCCCCTGCAATAAACGAGAAAAGTTATGTCCACATTTCTGCATGTATGTACTTACCGAGACAAACCCCGATGCCAACTCTGTCCACATATCTATTCAAGTGACATCATCATAGGACCTAATCACATCAGCCATACCATCAGGGGCTCGTTCACCTGCACATCTACCAATGTGATATATGCCATCATGTGCCAGCAATGCCCCTCTGCCATGTACATTGGCCAAACCGGACAGTCTCTACGCAAAAGAATTAATGGACACAAATCTGACATCAGGAATCAAAATACTCAAAAACCAGTGGGAGAACACTTTAACCTGTCTGGTCATTCAGTGACAGACCTGCGGGTGGCTATATTACAACAGAAAAACTTCAAAAACAGACTCCAAAGAGAGACTGCAGAGCTAGAATTGATATGCAAACTAGACACAATCAACTCCGGTTTGAATAAGGACTGGGAATGGCTGAGCCATTACAAACGTTGACTCTATCTCCCCTTGTAAGTACTCTCACACTTCTTATCACACTGTCTGTACTCGGCTAGCTTGATTATCACTTCAAAAGTTTTTTTTCTCTTAATTAATTGGCCTCTCAGAGTTGGTAAGACAACTCCCACCTGTTTATGCTCTCTGTATGTGTGTATATATATCTCCTCATTATATGTTCCATTCTATATGCATCCGAAGAAGTGGGCTGTAGTCCACGAAAGCTTATGCTCTAATAAATTTGTTAGTCTCTAAGGCCTTGTCTACACTACGAGAGTAGTTCGATTTTACTTAAATCGAATTTTTGGAATCGATATTGCAAAGTCGAACGTGTGTGTCCACACTAAGGACAGTAATTCGACTTTGTGAGTCCACACTAACGGGGAAAGCGTCGACATTGGAAGTGGTGCACTGTGGTCAGCTATCCCACAGTTCCCGGAGTCCCCGCTGCCCATTGGAATTCTGGGTGGAGCCGCAAATGCCTTCTGGGTAAAAAAAATGTGTCCAGGGTGCTTTTGGGTAACTGTCGTCATCCGTCCATCACTCCCGCCCTCCCTCCCAGAAAGCGCCGGCGGGAAATCAGTTCGCACACTTTTCTAGTCAGTGACAGCGCGGACGCCACAGCACTGCGAGCATGGAGCCTGCTGCAACCATCACTGCAGTTGTGGCCGCTCTCAACGCCTCGCAACTTATCATACACCTTTCCCTGAGGCAGATGCAGATAAGTCAGGTGAGGAGGCTACGTCAACGCGGTGATGGCCTGAAGTCTGAGAGTAGCACAGACCTCTCAGAAAGCAGGGGACCCAGCGCCGAGAACATCACGGTGGCAATGGGTCATGTTGATGCCGTGGAACAGCGATTCTGGGCACGGGAAACAAGCACTGAGTGGTGGGACCGCATAGTGCTGCAGGTCTGGGATGAATCCCAGTGGCTGCGAAACTTTCGCATGCGGAAGGGAACTTTCCTGGAACTTTGTGAGTTGCTGTCCCCTGCCCTGAAGCGCAATGACACCCGGATGCGAGCAGCCCTGACTGTCCAGAAGCGAGTGGCCATAGCCCTGTGGAAGCTTGCAACGCCAGACAGCTACCGGTCAGTCGCGAACCAGTTTGGGGTGGGCAAATCTACCGTGGGGGTTGTTGTGATGCAAGTAGCCAAGGCAATCGTTGATGTACTGCTGCCAAAGGTAGTGACCCTGGGAAACGTGGAGGCGATCATAGATGGCTTCGCAGCGATGGGATTCCCAAACTGCGGTGGGGCCATAGATGGAACTCACATCCCTATCCTGGCACCGGAACACCAGGCCAGCCAGTACATTAACAGAAAGGGCTACTTTTCCATGGTGCTGCAAGCACTGGTGGACCACAGGGGACGTTTTACCAACATCTACGTGGGATGGCCGGGCAAGGTTCATGACGCTCGTGTTTTCAGGAACTCTGGTCTGTTTAGACGGCTGCAGCAAGGTATTTACTTCCCGGACCACAAAATAACTCTTGGGGATGTGGAGATGCCTATAGTCATCCTCGGGGACCCAGCCTACCCGCTAATGCCCTGGCTCATGAAGCCCTATACTGGCGCCCTGGACACTGAAAAAGAACTCTTCAACTACCGGCTGAGCAAGTGCAGAATGGTGGTGGAGTGTGCTTTTGGCCGTCTCAAGGGGAGATGGAGAAGCTTACTGACTCGCTGTGATCTCAGCGAAACCAATATCCCCATTGTTATTGCAGCTTGCTGTGTGCTCCACAATCTCTGTGAGAGCAAGGGGGAGACCTTTATGGCGGGGTGGGAGGTTGAGGAAAATAGCCTGGCTGCTGATTACTCACAGCCAGACAGCCGGGCGATTAGAAGAGACCAGCGGGAAGCGCTGTGCATCCGGAAGGCTTTGAAAGCAAAGTTCCTGAGTGAGCAGGGTAACCTGTGACTTTAAAGTTTGTGTATTGAGAAGCTAAACCTGCCCCCGTTTCTTTGCCCAGTTAATGTTGACTATCCTATCCAGTTACATACCCCCTTCACCCCACTTCCAACACACGTTTCAAAATAAAAATAGTTCTACTTTGTTAAAGCACACCGTTTTCTTTAATACTGTATTCGCGGGAATTTTTTAAAACTGGGACGCAGACTGTGGTGCGGAGCGGGTGTACTGTAGTGGCGCGAATGCAGCTTCTAAACTCAAGGATTGACAGGCTCCGCTGCGGTGGGATGGTTGTTTCAACGGAGCCTGTCACCCCTCCTGATAGGGACTGTGTGTATGGGGGGGTCTATGTGACTTTGTGGCAGGGGGAGGACGGTTACAGATCCCCTGCTGTGTGGCTCTGTGATCCTGCCTAAGGACCGCCGCTTAAGATCTGTAACTGCCCTCCCCTGCCACAAAGTCACAGAGCAACCCACCCCCCACCACATAACATGAAAACAACCTCCCAGACTAACCAGGGTAACTAGTCACTGCATCACTGCACTATGTATGTGCCCTGCTGCTGTGCCTGCCCCCGACTATATACCCTGCCAAAGGTGACTGTCCTGTCGAATTACCAACCCCCTATCCCCCCCTCCTCCAAAAGAACATGATGGAAACAGTAGTTAACAGAAACGTATTTTTTATTATCAACCAAACATGGAACTGGGAAAGTGAAACTTGGACGGGGGCTTGTGTCAGGCGGGAAGGAAAGAACTTGTCAAATTTTGGGGAATGAGAGCCTTCTGCTGCTCGAGCTCTCTGCAGGGGTGGAGTGAGAGTTAGCAGGGACTCTGCCGCCTCTCCTTCTGTGCACTTTGGGTGAGGGGAGTATGGGACTTGGTGGTGGGGGAGGGCGGTTAGAGATGGACTGCAGCGGGGCTCTGTCCTCCTGCCTCCGTTCCTGCAGAACATCCACAAGGCGCCGGAGCGTGTCCGTTTGCTCCCTCATTAGTCCAAGCAGGGTTTGAGTCGCCTGCTGGTCTTCCTGACGCCACCTCTCCTCCCGATCCATGTTGGCTTGGTGCATTCGGGTCAAGTTCTCCCGCCACTGGGTCTGCTGTGCTGCCTGGGCTCTGGAGCAGGCTATAAGCTCCGAGAACATGTCCTCCCGTGTCCTCTTCTTCTTATGCCTAATCCGCGCTAGCCTCTGGGAGTGTGATGACAGGCTAGGTTGTGAGACAGTCGCAGATGGGGCTGTGGGAATGGGAAAAAGGGAGTGAATTCCTCAGAAAGATAAATGTAGTTGTGAACAAAGAACATAGTCTTTCTCTGTTAACAAGACCATGCACAGCACCTATCACATGCGCACTCAGCACAAGGTCGAATTCTCGGCCTTCGCATTCAGTGCCTGGGGTCTTCTACAGCACATTTGAGAAGCCTCTCAGGAGAACGGAATTTCTGTTGCAGGCAGACATGGTAAGCCGTAGACTTGTGGCAGCTTAAAACTTTAATATTAGCAATGGCCTCATTTCACATTGAAATCAATGTCGGTCCCTGCTGCCAGCAATTCGGCAAGCAGGAAGTCTGCTCCTGTCCCACACCCTCGCGGCTGTCCCCGGGAACGATCCCTTTCGGCTGCCCCTCTCCCGCCTCCACCGCGTGGCTGCAAACCAGCGGTTACAGTTCTGTAAAGGAACGGCAAAGCAGTCCCAACACTAACATTCCCCTACCTCATTCAAAGCAGGTCATCATGAGCGACATCACCCTCATGAGGATCTCTGACAGCGAGAAAGAGAGAATGCTCCGGGAAAGCCTGCAAAGACCAGGGCCGTATGCCGCCATGCTGTGCAGAGCAATGATTCCAGAGTACTTGATAGTCTCGTGGCGTGGCAACGTGTCCTACTACGGAGGACCCAATAAGGCCGCTCTCCCCAAGAACCTAATGCAGCGGATTTCCAATTACCTCCAGGAGAGCTTCCTCGAGATGTCACAGGAGGATTTCTGCTCCATCCCCGGACATATAGACCGCATTTTACTGTAGCTGCTGTAGCAGTGACTAACCAGTAGAGCGGCTTGGGCAGGACAATCATGCAAAACCGGACATTGCTAGATTTTTTTTCAATAGTTGCACTGCCCATGACTGAACTGTTAAGCTAATCAAACTAATCATGAGAAACCCATTTTTTAAATTGTTAATATTCCTGTTCTGTTACAAATAAATGTTTAGATTTTTACAACACTTACTGGCTGATCCTTCCCCAGATTCTGTGTCCGGGGTAACGGCTGGGGAGGGTTGGTAGGGGATCTCTGTAAGGGTGATGAAGAGATCCTGGCTGTCGGGGAAATCAGCGTTGTGAGCGCTGTCGACTGCCTCGTCCTCCTCATCTCCTTCCTCATCTTCCCCGTCCGCTAACATGTCCGAGGATCCAGCCGTGGACACTATCCCATCCTCAGAGTCCACGGTCACTGGTGGGGTAGTGGTGGCGGCCGCACCGAGGATGGAATGCAGTGCCTCGTAGAAACGGGATGTCTGGGGATGGGATCCGGAGCGTCCGTTTGCCTCTTTGGTCTTCTGGTAGCCTTGTCTCAGCTCCTTGATTTTCACGCGGCACTGCGTTACATCCCGGCTGTATCCTCTCTCTGCCATGTCTTTAGAGATCTTCTCGTAGATCTTTGCATTCCGTCTTTTGGATCGCAGCTCGGAAAGCACGGACTCATCGCCCCACACAGCGATGAGATCCAAGACTTCCTGATCAGTCCATGCTGGGGCCCTCTTTCTATTCTGAGATTGCACGGCCATCACTGCTGGAGAGCTCTGCATCGTTGCCAGTGCTGCTGAGCTCGCCACGATGTCCAGACAGGAAATGAGATTCAAACTGGCCAGACAGGAAAAGGAATTCAAATTCAAATTTTCCCGGGGCTTTTCCTGTGTGGCAGTTCAGAGCATCCGAGCTCGTACTGCTGTCCAGAGCGTCAACAGAGTGGTGCACTGTGGGATAGCTCCCGGAGCTATTAGCGTCGATTTCCATCCACACCTAGCCTAATTCGACATGGCCATGTCGAATTTAGCGCTACTCCCCTCGTCGGGGAGGAGTACAGAAGTCGAATTAAAGAGACCTCTATGTCGAACTAAATACCTTCGCGGTGTGGACGGGTGCAGGGTTAATTCGATGTAACGGCGCTAACTTCGACATAAACGCCTAGTGTAGACCAGGCCTAAGGTGCCACAAGTACTCCTGTTCTTCTTTTTGTGGATACAGACTAACACGGCTGTTACTCTGAAACTTACCGAGACAAACATACTTGCTAATTACTTATCTCCTGTTCCAAGTGCCCAACAAACCTTTGCTAAATTGAGTTGCTCTCCCTTCTGTAGGCTAGAATGCGGATCAGAGCACATGTCCTCAAGCAGTTACTCAGCTTCAGTCTAAGGGAACAGCTGTTAGAAAGGTATACTTGCAAAGCAGTGACAGTACTTAAATTGTTAGGAGATTGACAAAAGATTAATTTGAAATAGAAAGTTATAAGAGACAGTTGCTATCAGACACTCAGAATCAGAAAAAGGACATTACAAGATCATCTAAATTTCTTCCTTCTTCCAGTGTTCAACAATCCTACTATAAGATAAAGAGCAGGGAATAAATGGATAAAGTTATCCGTATAAACAAAAGGAATTCCTACCGAGGCATTACTGTATGCCTCTGTTGAATGTTGCAGAGGATGATAGTAGTATGTTGGGCTGAAACCACACGCAGCAGCTTTTTGTATTTCTTCATAGGAGGCACGGACATCTTCTGCCCAGGATATTGCTTCAGATGCAGAGCCTCAGCTGCACAAACCTCTTATCATATTACTACACCGATTTATGCCTCCTTCTCTACCTTGACATCAGACAGATTTCTTTCTTGGTTCCTGAAACTATTTCCTAGTGACTTTTTTAGTTTTCACTATTTGTTGTTTATCCAGAGGTGGTTTCCTCATTGGAGATGTCGGATAGATACCACTCATGTTATAACATAGTCTCAAAGTACGTGGGAGAGTTTCCTTCTCTCACTGTTCTTCAAACTTCAAAAGCTTTCCTTCCACACATGAGCTACTAGAGTTACTGATCTAAAAAGGGGCATATTTTGAACTCCTCCCTTCCCTTTCTTTATTCCATAGTTCATATTAGGAACTACATGATCTCCTCTTTTTAAATACCCGCTGCTTCCTGGTTGATGGTATTGCTCTCTTCAGGACAGCAAGTGAAAAAGAAGTTGAGAGTTGTGTTGCTCCTCACTTGCCTTTGTCATCATTCTGTAAGTTAGCTGTTTATTGTGACTCAGGATAAAATGCTGATTCATGTTACGCCGCTCATCCAAGACAGACTCACTCAAAACCACCCTGCATCTCAACTTGTGCTTTTTGTGTAGCTGGGTGTTCTTCATTCACCCGCTGCAAAGCCTTTTCTTCATGTCAAACAGAGCCAATTTGGTAGGACAATGGCTAGGGGAAACTGAGAGCAACATAGTTCCTAATAACTGCTCTGCCAAGGTTGCGTGCCCAGGTAGTCACATTTGGAGGGTCCTGTGACGGTTTGGACCCCCCTTCTGGGATGCCACCGATGTACTGGGATTATTAGCCTGGGTTCCCTCTCCCTGTTTTGCTGTTTTAGGCTCTCGGGCCTCTGACAGCACACAGACACACAGGTAGGGATGCACCAGCTATAGAATCACACAGAGTCTGCAAACAGTGCTCTATGAAAAGACAGCTAGGAAATCGCCAAGCACTCAAGTGCAGCTCCCCTATGGATGGTACACCCAAATTAATATTGTCTTGCACTGTAGAGAAATCTATACAACGTAAGCTCATAAATTCACCCCGTCCTTCAATGTGGAGGAAGATACGCACAACTTCTCCCCCACCCATTAGAAATGGCACAAACTGGGTTTAATAATAAACAAAACAAGTTTAACAACTATAAAAAGGCAAATTTTAAGTGATTATAAGGGATAGCAAATAGAACAAAGCAGATTGCCAATCAAATAAAACAAAACATTCATACTAAATTTAAGATCTTAAAGAGACTGGTTTCAAGAAGTAATTTCTCAATCTAAATGTTGTTTTAGGCAAATTGCAGAGTTTCTGTAGCTTAGAGTTCCAGTTATTTCTCTTTACAGACTAGAATCCTATCTTAGTCTGGACTCAGCCCTTGCCTTTCCCTCAGCTCAGTTCCTTTGTCTCTTCAGGTACTTTCAGCAGCCTTTCTTCTTGGGCAGGAAGGCAATGGAGAAGAGTCCTGTTTGCCTTACTCCCCAGCCTTAAATAAGATTTACATAAGGAGGAAATCTTTTGTTTCCCAGTCTTGACCTCCCACTCCTTTTAGTGGAAAATTACTAAAAGTCCAAGATGGCGTTTAGACCACCTGGCCTAATAGTGTCACAGCTATGTCCCAGGATGCCTCTCAGGAAGGAGAGAGATTAGTATCTTCAAAGTCTTACTGTTTCTTCCTAATGGCCCATCAAGGCCGATGGCCTGTTGTCTGGTGGGTGTCTCCCAAATACACACACAGTTGTAATTGTTACATAGTCAATATTCCTAACTTTAGATACAGAAATGACAGATGCATACGAATTGGATAATCACATTAAGTAAATTATAACCTTTCTGATGATACCTTACAAGACCCATCTTGCATAAAATATATCTCAGTTATGCCATATCCATATCATAAGCATATTTCCATAAATAATATGGGGTGTAACATCACAGGTCCTTGCTTCCTCTAAAGACTACAGGGATATGGGATTGGGAACTTGGGGGTAGGAAGAAAGGCAGGTTGTCTGCCTGTAAACTAGCACAGCCAAGTCTCTGGAGGAATTTAGTTTCCCCTTTCTGAGATTCAGGCAGAATCATGGAGAGGAAGGGAGATTGAAAAGACAACCAAGCCCCTACCCAAAAAGCTGGCAGGCATGAGAGTTTTGCAGAGGCCAGGTTCCCTATTCTTGATGCATGTGAACCCCTGGTGTGGCTAGTGCTGAATCTGCTATGGTCAGTAGAACTGAAGCCAGGGACAGGGAGTTACCCTTTTGTGGTACTGTAGGGTTTGAGTAGCCCACCCTTTAAATATAGCCAGGTTCTCACTGAGTTGCTGGTTTGGGGGAAGGAGGAAGAAGCTACATGAGATTTTAAGGATTTTCGCCACCACCAGCAGGGGCGGCTCCAGGCACCAGCGCAGCAAGCATGTGCCTGGGGCAGCCTGCCGGTCGCCGTCAGTCAGGCTGCTTTCGGCGGCAAGCCTGCGGGAGGTCTGCCGGTCCCGCGGTTTTGGCAGCAGGTACGCCAAAGGCACGGGATTGGCGGACCTCCTGCAGGCATGCCGTCGAATCTGCGTTACCAGCGGACCTCCTGCAGGCGTGCTGCTGAAAGCCGCCTGACTGCTGTGCTTGGGGCGGCAAAATCCATAGAGCCACCCGACCACCAGCTTGCCTGCAATATCAGATGGGAGAGAGGTATGCAGGGGCAGAGCACTGGAACATTTTCTGATTTTGTTCCATCTTCTTGCTTTGTCACAAACTTCTTCAGCCTTGGGTGGGTTAGCAGTAACTCAGAAGAGTCACATTCCGTGCCTAGAGGATTTTGTGCTTGCATTTACAAAAAAGTATTTTTTAAAAAAGTTTGTGTTAAATAGCAACACATTTTGCACAGGAAAAAACTTATTCTTAAGGCTCCGTGGTAACCGGTTACCTGGATCACCCTGGTACTGCTGCAGAGGGCAGGGCAGTTCACTAATGCCTTCCTGGGGACCAAGACTAGCAACTGGCTGAAGGACTTGGGCCTAGTCTTTCTCTAAGCCTCATGAAGGGGGAATAATTCATCATAGGAGGATCAGGTACTAGAGGTAGAATGAAATTATCTTAATGGTTTTGGGAAGTGCTCTTCTCTCTCCTCCTGATCCTTTGAAGTTCTTGTATTTAAGGACTATCTTGTGTTTAAGATGCACTTCTTTCCTGCTCTATTTTAGGCATTTATGATGTCCTCCATTGTTGCAGGGGAAACATGGATCTCTAAACTTGGCACTGCTCAGATAAGCAAAGGAACTGGGTTTTAAAATAATAATATAAAATAATGCATTTGCCATGAAATCTACCCATATAATCTGAAAATTAGAGTGTGGCTGTTTTCCAAAAAGCTGTACAAAAAATTGCAATGAGTATTTCACATTTTGATTGTTTTGAACATATTTGCTCCATTTCAAGTAAAAAATGTTGTTTTTTAGTTACCACACGTAACTACGGTCTGACAATCTAGCTGCATTGTCACACATCACTACTAGAATAGGAGTGTGCAACACAAATTCTGTTCTGTTAAGCCTGTGCAATACCACAGATGGCAGTGGGTTTGCTCAGAGGCAACAGAAAAGAATTTGACCCTGCAATTGAACTGCATTAACAATTCTGAAGATGCGAGAGCCAAAATAAAATCTACCTCACTTTCCCATATCTGGTGTTCTCTCTGTATTGCTAGCGGACATAAAAAGTAGTAAAAAACCCTGTTACTGTAAATGAGCAAGCAACTGGGACTCTGAATTAATACAAGTAGCAGATAATGTTGAGTAAGGTGCGGTTTTTTACATAGCGGCTGGTCAGAGTAGAACTACATTTAACGCTGAGTTACTGTAACTTTATTTTGAGACTGCAGGGAGTTTGGCAACTTTTCATTTTCAAGTATTCCAATATTTTTTCATTTTATTTTTTCCCTTTGCTTTGAAGTACTTGCTGAGATACACAGGTTTTCGTACTGGTAACAAGAGACTGTCACTGCTACTTGTATAAAAATTGTCTAGTAAGCGATGAAAGAATACGCCAGAGAGCAGAAATCAGCATTCTGATGCTTCTACAACAAAGAACATCATACACAACTTTAGTTTCTTGACCAATCATGTACAACCTGAAAGTTCAAGAACAGTATTTAAAATTCAGCAAACTCTCCTTTAAATCCTGTTTCAAGAAGTTTAAAGTTTCACGTGGGCTTCAGTTAAAGTAGCAATTTGGTTGTAGCCATAATGGATAAGAAATACATGGAGAATTTTTAAAAAGATAAAATCACTTAAAATAAATCTGTTAATGCTTATTCCATATATAATGAAAAGTTCCCATTAATATTTATTAATTCAATGGAAGAACAGCAACTTCTCAGTTTAGTTTATCCTGGAAAATTTTGATTAAATTTGCTTAAATAGAAATTTGCATTCGGACTCCTTCTAGTTTTCTATAGAATGCTTATCATTGGATTGTCTCACTGGTAAGGAGTAGAAGACATGGCCTAATTCAACATTTAATTATCCAATTTCAGGTTGTTGTTTTTTTGCTAATATCTTCAGCTGAAGTGTAAACTTTTCTTTTCTCTCTCAGCATTTAAAAGAACCAAGATATTTAAGTATGAAAAGTTGACTACTGAATGCCTATATATTATGCTACCAAGTTCATAGCTCCACAAAATGAGATTCCTGTGACAATTTAATAGCAAAGCTGTGCAAACCATGTTATTCTATCAATGCAAATCTATCAGAATGGATGAAAAAAAATCAATGATAAAAAAATAAAATATCACATTTTTAAATTTAAATTCAGATTTTTAAAAATAAACCTATTTAAAATTAAATTTGAAATTGACAGCTTATGTTAAGGCCTAAAATTATAATATATTAAAGTAATTTAAATTAAATACAAGAATAATATTAATCTTCACGTTTGCTTCTGAAGTTTTAAAGAAAGTCAAAGCACTCAGCTAATGGAAGTTAATAGCTAAACACTTGCAACCAGAGTTGATTGAAGTGCTAAATCAATGCTTGACAGCAGAAGCGTCTTTTGCAGGTAGAGAGAATGTTTTCTTCACTTTTGTTGATTCAACTAGTTCAGTACAAATGCAAGTTCATTCAAAGTAAAGAAGCTGACTGGGAGTTGAAAAAAGCAGGAAAGCTTGTTTTCTTCTTCCAATCTGTGAATAAAAACTAGGTGTGAGAGGATGAGACCCAATAGTTCTAAAATCTTGAAGGATGCAGTGACCGGAAACAATCAGGTCAATTCATTAACTACACAGAGAATACTTCCTTTGTTTAGTAAATCGCTGTTAAAGGCAAAATATGTTTTCATATATTTTTTGGATAAACTTTTCTTATGTATCCCGCACATTTAAGGCAGTTTTACTTAATACAAAAAACCCTGTTGTGTTTGTGTCTTTTTAATTGAATTTGAATTTCCATCCAAATAGAACTTGACACAAATCTCAAGTATAAAATTAATCATCTAGTAAATAATATATCATTCATTTATAACAATAAACAATTTAAAAACTAAGACTGCATTAAAATGTATTATTAAGACTGAATAATTTAAATTTAGCTATATCATTGCTTAAATAAATGTGTAAATAGTGTATCCTCCTGGTTAGCAAAAAGAAGCACCACGTTGAGGGTAAAGGCTATACTTAGTTACAAATAACATTTTAATGATTATCAACTAATGAGAATCAACTTTTAAGAAAATAACTAAAAATTACAAATGCAAAACATGATTAAAATTGATTATTTAAATCATTATTAAAATCTGTAATTTAAATTGATTTGATTTCAACCAATCCTCCATGAAATCTATTAAATAAATTGTAAGAGCAAGTCCATAGAGCCTCTCGGTCAGTATAACAATTTCAATGCTAACTATACCATCCCATACATTACTGAGAGAAGGACTATTAAGATTGACACAGGGGCCTACTGCACAGACAGGATTTTGAGAGGGAGCAGTTATGCAGAAAAGGATGATTCACCCTATCAGATTTGTATTTATTTCATTAACTTGAGCAATGTGGATAGTTATAGTTGCTGTGTTTACACTTTGAATATTACAGCACCACAGATGGTTTGCAAGTAGAGTACATAATAATATTAAGCATTGTGGGACTCTCATGGATCTGCAGCAGTGGTAAGTCATAAAGCAAAGTGAAGAGTGGTCTGGTAGCATCAACTGAACTTGAGTGTTCTTGTCATCAGTTCAATTTTTAAAATTTTTGTTCTGGCAAACTTTGCCAAAAAGTCCAGAGATAAGGAGTTAACGGAAAACTGGTAGTTTATGAAAGCTGAGAGTTACAGGAGTTGGTTATGGGATTTCAGGTAAATAGCATCACAAGAATGTGTGGAATATTAGATAAGTAACCTAAGCACACTGACAGGAGAAGCTATGCCTCAATAGGCTAAGCCAATTGCTTACGTGTTAAAACTATTACATAACCACATAATAAATATGTTACTGTTTATCAATGGTTTCAACAGGAATTCCCTCGATAGAAAATGACCATGGATCTCAGTGTTTGGAGCCAAATGTAAAGTCCATTTCTTCAAATTAGCATTCCTTCAACAAATCTTTTCTTACATACTATCAGTCATCTTTCAACACAAACATATTAAAACTTGCTAAACAAATCACTACTATTTATGTTTATTCCTATAGGCAGGAAGGGATGAGGATTTAATATTGTTTAATTAAGATGTGCTCAGATCATACGATGATGAGGGCCATATAACAGCGTATGCATGAAGAAGGTCATGAACAGCAGAGGGCAGGAGGATGAAATAGAATTTTGTAAAGATTTTCTAGTAATTAACTCAAACATTTCATGTTTGAAATCATTTGGTTTTATTTTTAACTTACCTTATGAACAACCGAACTATTTAAGAAGTCGCTAACAATCTCAATACTCCAGGCTATGGTAGTCCAATCTGCTTCATCTCAAGCCTCACTAAGCATCTGAACAAAACTGTACAGAAGACCCGAACACTTGCAGTGATAGTGCATCTCAGAATCTACATTCTTGTTTATTTAAGCAGTAAGTGCCCCAAAACCTAAGTACAACCATCTTTAAATCTACAACACAAAAATAGAAAATATTCAAAATGCACAGAAAAAACACACAAAAAAAGTCATCTTAAATGTGATTAAAACGTCACATGAGATTTTGCAATTAAGTAGCAATTATGGATGTGCTTCACAACACAATGTATAGAAATTTGCAAGTTTCCTGTACAGAAAGGTAGAATCCTCATGCTTGAGCAAGTCGTTCTAGGACCCTTCGGTAATCTGAAACAAGTTGCTGGAAGCTCTCTTCTAACTGTTCATGCTGCATATTTAGGTCTATTTGGTTCAACTGGTTCGTCAACTCCTCTGGTCTCAGACATCTTCTCATCTTGGCAAGTTCTCTTTGCTTTTTCTAAACAATTAAATAAACAGGTTTAAACTTAATGTCATCACCTTTATTGGCAGATATTTGTATTTTTAGAATGAAGTGAACAGCAGTAGAGTCTCAAAGACTTATCCAAAAGGTGTTTATTGATTATATATTCCTTTTATTAGTATGTATTTCTTCCCAAAATGTCCCTACTTTTAAACAAGAGCAATGAGAGGCTGGGTAAATTCTCCTCATAAAACACTTTTTCCCTTGAAAGTCTAAACAACGAGGTCAATAATAAACTAAAAGAAAGTAGTATCCAGATTTCTGTATTTTTTCCTGAAGCTATGAGACTGGTAGTACCACTACTTATTTGTTTTTTATGCCACACAGGTGGCTTTGTTTGTGTGTGGTGTTGGTTTGGTTTTGAAAAAAAATGTTATATTGACCTTAATTTTGGTAACCATCTGAACTGATACTACTTTATATATTACTCCTCTACCAGTATTAACCATGCCTATGTACTGTTATGCTTATCTTCTGCCAAACTGATATATTTCCCACATAATCTATTTAACAGCTACTAAAAACTAACTTTAACCACCCTTCCTCCACTACTTAGAAAATGATCCAAGAATAAGCAAGGAAAGCCTAATAATTATGATTTTTTTTGCATCAGATCTATGTGGATGATCAATATTTGGGAACAGCAGTAAAACAGACCCACCCACACAAACACTAACAGAGGAGAATGATTAGTGGAAACACATAATGGGTTACTTGTTGCAAATAGAACAGACAAGAATGCATCTCAAAAATGTTTCCTCACTAATTAGTAAGCTCCTCCACATACTCCAACCCCATTACCCATCAATAAATTATACCTAACTACTACCAAACCCCCTCCCCAAAACCTATTAGGAATTTAAAATATTGATTAAAGATAATATGGGACTAAGTACTTCCTCAACGCTGATGTCCTCAGTCCACTTCCAGTTAGGAAAGTCAGGGAAATAAAGGAATTGCTATAGAGGAGGAGAGGAGGTGTCATATAATCCAGTACCCTCTGGCCAAAGTAGTGTGCTTCAGAGCAAGTGATAAACCCCCACAAAATGGACCTAATTTTGCAATTATAGCATGAATGCAAACAAAAGGGAATTTCTGCCCCCAGCTGGTGCTCAGTTTGTGCCTATACTGTACCCAAGGATTGAAATGCCTTTTGGTTTTTAAATTGCAGATGATATTCCTATGAATGTCTGTCTGTTCCTTTTATGTCTCAGTGCTACCAAGAGGCAGTCTATTTCCACAGGTTAATTATATGTTGAGGAAAAAAAGTATTACATTTTAATTTAGAGTGGCCTCTTGTTCTTGTATTATAGGGAAAGGTTAAAAAGGAGCACTCAGCTGGCTCACTCTAGACAACTTGCTGTTTTACATACATCTCCTTTCTTGTACTTTTGCCAACGTAATAGAAAAAATATTAAAGAGAAGGAATTCTTTTGGCTGACCTCGAGTAAATAGCCTGAAATGATGGGATGAAAATGATCAATGGAAACTATAGGCTGAATAGCAGGAAAAAATAGAGGTCTGGAACAGTTTCCCAAAGAAAGCCCACATCACTTGCGTTGTTTAAAAACTAGACTGGACAAAGCACTCATTAATAGACCAAGAACAGTCCAGCATCAGCAGGGAGGATGGACAAAGTGACCCTCCCATTTTCCAAGCTCTGACTTCTAATTCAACTTTTTAGTCTCTCCTTCTATGGAGGCCCTAAACTAGATTTTCACTGCCTCTCTCTGGACCTTTTCCTTTAGTGTCTGGGTAATCAAGACCAAAACTGAACATTGCCTAATTCCTTAGTTTTGTTTGCTTCTTTCCAAGTTTTTCAAAGTCCTTCCTAGTTTTGACTCATGTAATCTACAAATGTTACCACTTCACTATTCCCCACCACTTTTTCCACCATTGTCTCCACCCGCTTAAAAATTAAATAGTGACCACCACTAGTCCTATTGATGATCTCTGTTCCTATTAACCTCTTCTCCATCAAGACTCGGCTATTTATTTTCCTATATCAATGAGTTTTTAATCTGTAATAGGGCTTTACCTCTTTCATAGTGGTTATCAAATTTTCTTACTGTCCCTTGGGGATGGTCTTTATCAGAAAACTTTTTAAAGTAAAGATTACAGTACCGTTTTTGCTATCACCATGTGAAATTACCAATTCTGTAGCAAATGCACTTACTCTATATGAAAAAGAGCAGTAAGAAAAAGCTTAGTTTCCTGAACTTTCTACCTAAATGATCTTCTCCCAGCCTATCCCAATAGAAACAAATTGCAAGTATGTCAGAGCTGTCACATTTGGCTGTGCAAGTAGGTCTGAAGTGGCACAGATGGGACATCATCTTCACATGCTGCACTCTGTTCTTCCTGGTAATACATTTTACAGACTAAAAGCTCTTACTTGGAAGCAGGAGTTAAACTGGGGGACTACGTTCCATTCAGTGTTGAAAAAAGGGTCATCACTTTTTTGGTCAGCTGAGCTCAAACATAATACTAGTTTCCACTGATATAAAGTGGCAGCATGTTGTGTCAAAGACACCCTTTCTGAGTGGGTTTTGAGTGTTGCTGTAGTAAGTTTTGGATATATCATCCATAGCGAGGGAGACCATGTTCAATATATGGCATGTTAATATTCTAGTATTTGTGCCACCTGGCATTTGTTTTTCCAGTGGAACAGCACCGTTATTTGTTTTTTTGTTCTTCATATTACCTCCCTACCACTACCAGTACTTTCACCTTTGGGATGGGAATAATTTAGTTTGTTAATGGAACAGTTTGTTAATGGAACAGTTTGTTAATGGAACAGTTTGCTAGTACCACACGCTCCTTGCACTGGCTTCTCCTCCTAAAATACTCTTTAGGACACTTTTCAGGTTTACTATATCCCATTCCTGTTTTTAAGATGTAATTACTCAGATGCACTGACCAATAAAGAGATAAATAATCAATATATGTCAGAGTGAGAGAGCGCCTGCAACAATTTGACTCCATTATACTTCCATGATTACTTTCCCACTGCACTATCACTAGAGAATTCTGATTTTCACTGATTCCCCCTTATACATTTTTTCCTGCAGCTTTTTCTGTATCTGTTGTCCATTAATCTAAGATTTTTGCACACTGCTTTCATCCTCCTATTTTGTGGGGCTAGAAAGGATTGAACCCAGTACTCCTTGCCTTTCTACAGTACTAATGGTCCACCACTTGGGTCATAGCAGTGTTCATACATATTTTTCATAAAGGAACTAGCTACTGCAGTACACAGTTAGAATATTAATGAGTGCATAGATCATGATTTCACAGATCTTAATGTCCAATATGAAAATACCAAGAAAAAACAAGCACTTATTGCTGTTCTTGTCTTTTCCTCAGCTCTACATGGAAGTATATAAATTAGCGATTTTCTTCTAATCAAACATGTATAGTTAAAAATCTAAATGCTATCAGAAGTGAAAGTATTGAAATGTCAGTTATTTAAATGTTCATGTCTGCAGTTCAAGTTTGGTCAATCTTCATGAGCCAATATTTTTACGTTCGTCGACAACAGCTCTGTAAGGACTAAGACGTCAGAGATAGCTGTTCCAGATAAAAGTTTCATGTGAGAAAAATATATTTTGTTGAAAGCAAGTCATTCAGAATTGCAATTCTTTTAAGAGATGTGTTCAGTGTTTTTATCTCCCCATTTGTGTGCCTATGCACTTCTCATTTCTGCTTCAGACAGGACCACTGCTTTGTCTCTCCACCTCACAGTACCACCATTGGTACTTCTACAACAATAGTATCTAGCTGAAAAGAAGGTATTCATGCATCACCAGCACTACAATCATCGTCCTACATGCCTAGTACATTAGCAACGAATCACCCTTTGTGATGCCTATGTAATTATACCGTGTCTGGTAAAACAGAGAAGAAAAATTCTTAAGAAATTTCAGTCTCAAAGTAAAAGCCCTTCTACACACCACATATTGCTTTTACACTCATTTCCCAGAAAGCAGAGAAAGATAACAATATTTTGGATCTTAGAGCCTTTCAAGTAGACCTGGGCTCCCATCCCATGAGAATTTTCAAGATGTCAAAAACTTTTCCCATACCAAATCAAGATGAAAAATCAGAATCTTGAAAAGTTCTGTGAAGCAAAAAAAAAATCAGGAAAAAAAATGTAGAGTAGAACAACTGAAACATTTCATTTTCATAATTCTGAAATGTTTGTTTTGATTTCGATCTTTACATTTTACTATAAGGTAACAAATTTCTAAACAAAAAGTCATTTTGAACAGAAAAATTGAACTTGCATTTCAAAACCATCAAAATGAGGTTTCAACATTTGTGAAATTTCAAAAAAAAAAAAAAAAATCTGAAATGGAAAATTAATTTAAACCATCTCTTTCCTGCAAAGAGTTTAGGTTTTGACAAATTGGCATTTTCTGATAAAAAAAGTTTAGCTGAAAAATTCCAGACCCAGCTGCACTTTCAAGTAATTTTTATTTTAGTTTTTAAAGAAGGGAAGGAGGGAAAACAGTTGCCCATTTCCTTTCACCAGTTCAGTCACCAGTAAAATTGTTGACGTTTTTTCAGTCTCACTCTTCGCACTATTCTTTGCAGCCTCCAAGAAGCTGCTGTCAAAAAAAAAAAAAAAAAAAAAAAAAAAAAAAAAAAAAAAAAAAAAAAAATTCAATCTCCCCTCACACCTACAGATCCAATTTCTTTGAAAGTTATTTAATTGGAACGGTATCACCTATGAATTTAAGCCTAATATTACTCATTCTTAAAACATAATTTTTCAGAAAGGCAGGAAAGTACCTTTAAAGTGTAGTTGTACTTGGAAATAGTGACTTTGTTGAAGTGGCATCATGAGGGTCCACATTAGTTGAAGTTATTTTAAGATCAAATTTATTCACATTTTTTATTTCTTTATAAACTACCAAACTGAGATATTACTGTCAAGTTCAAGTCTTTCTTTTCTCATTGTCACCTGTAAAATTCTTCATGCCAAATTCTGCCTTTACTTATACCTGTGCAACCGGTTACACCTGTGCAATTCCACTATATTCATTGACATTACACAGGTGTAAGTGAAGGGACAATTTGGACTACAACTGAATGTGTATAATGTGACATTTTTGTTCCTTACTTGCAAGCTTGTAGTTTCCTACCAGTATATACCTAATCCAGCTCATAGCTGTTGTCACAAAAGCAACTCTCTAGAAGATTCGAGACATCAATTTCCAATCTATAAAGGCAAGAGGTACCTCAACACACTCCCAGTAGATACTTCAAAACCTTAGGCAAAACATATCCACATCTAACAATAAGTGCCCAGCAACAGCAATCAATAATAACTTCAAGGAGAGAATAAAATAATTGCTGGACTGGGTAGATGATCAATTTATAGTGAAAGGAATTGTTCCATTCTCCTACTATCATCAATCCACCAGTCCTGGCCCAACTGGAAATTAAACAGTAAGGAAAAGAATACAGGAACAAGAAAAGGGTCATCTTGCAGGACCCAGTAACAAAAAGCAGTATCCAACAAGGCTACAATATCAGTTTTGTAATGCTTAGTAAAAACAGCAGAAACAACCAGGTCACAGCCATGAAAAGCTTGTAAGATGCTGTTTCTGACGCTATCATCGGTATAGTTGGTTGTGCTCTCGAAGTGGAAGTTTTTCTGCCGATTGTGAGACCCAAACAATAGCAGAACAAACTCATCTTGCTATATTGGTCTTGATGCTTTGAGGCTTTTCATGATCTCCATAAAAAAATGAAAAGGCAATTCTATCTGCAGAAAGATTTTTGTTCTGTCCAGATAAGAAGGCTAAAAAGTACTAACATCCAGAAGGTGATGGTGAAGCTCCAAAGGGCAACATGGATAGTTGGAACATAAGCCTTTGTGAACTCAACACCCTTAGGGGTGGGGGGGAGAATGGGACAACAACCACCCTGCAAGACCTTGACAAAAGCTTTTTTAAAAATAATATTTTCAAGGTTAATGCCAAAGGGGGCACACCAGGCTGCAAGTGCAGAATACAGTGGTAAATCTTAGTTTTAGAGTCTCATCCAGATTTCAGGATAATTCTCCCAGATCCCTTGAGTAGGCAAGAGTCCAGAAAGTTCAGCTTCTTGGGGTGGGATAGTCTAATCTAAAGTGCTCAGTACTAGCCTGGAATCTGCATGGACTTCAATGGGAGCAGAGTTAAGCAAATACAGAGTGTTTTGGAAAATACCACCCTTCGTCTCCAGGTTTGGGTGCCTGATTAAGCCCAAGACAGGAGATCTCTGGTTACTGGGCAGCTTTAAGAGATCTTGCCTTGACATATGAAAGCCAAAATCTACAGTTCAGTAGAAAAGCCCAGTTCAGGCCACTTTTCATGGCAACTTTGGCTAATGATGGATGGCATGAAGGCACAGAACTTCCCACTTGAAGGAAAAGGTGTCCATCTTCCAAGCAGACTTCTGTCAGTGCTGGGAGTAGAAACAAGAACTTCATTGTTGTAGAAAAAGTTCCATCTTGGGGACCCCACTGGTGGGGAGGATGACCCAGGGGGGATAGGTGTGTAAAATATGTTGGTTTAACTTAATTACTACTCTTTGGCACGGGCACTTATTGAGACATCCCTGCACATAACTGTCTGCTTCTTATGACGGCCTTTCAATACAAGACATAATCCTGATCACCTCTGTACAAAGAGGAACTCCAAAGTGCCCCCACATCTGGCAACACTGCCTAGGGTAATTCTGTAAGAATTTATAGATTCTAGGGAAAGAGTAAATTTCTTCAACACATACCAGATGAACCCAAATTCTAGTCAACTGATTCTCCAATGACCATTTTCCTGGCAACACTTTGGCCAGCACATCAGGGAACCTAAGTGGGTACACCAGCTTCTGAAGTTTGCTGCTTTGGAGATCCTGATGTCAGTTCCAAGAGTGTGTTCCCCTGGAACAAGTTGTTTGGGGAAGTAAATCATTGAGGAACAAACTATTTCTGTTGAAATAGGAGACAACAGTAGAAGTTATTTTCTTATTGGTCTCCTAACAAGAGCATTGATTGATGGATCCTGTTACCATCAGGCATGGGTGGAAGGAGAACTGAAGAGATGAAGGGAACAATGCCCAGTAGAGAATAGGCCTACTAATGAGCCTGAAATAGAGAGTAAGCATCCACAATGAAGCTGTATATGCAATGTACAGGGACTGTGCTGATACACTCCACGTCTATACATGCTGGGATGTTGGCTCCAAAAAACTTTTATAAAGCTGCCACCATAACAGCAGCTGCGGGCTGTACCTCCCTGCAGTTGGTGGCTTGGGTACAATATGAGGACAATTCCACTGATGTCTGTGAAGAAACACAATTCCAGCTCACTATTGCATGCTGTGTGTTGGTTCTGCAGGGCAAATAAGAGTTAAAACAAACAAAAAATTATTCTTTTGACCAAAGTAAGCAGATCTTACTTTGAATACTCACATGGAGCACCTCAGCTGAGAACGTACTGTTTTTACATAGTCACTTTTCACAGCAGAATCATATTTTACGTCACAAATCCTTCAATGGCACAAAACAAATCCTCTGCTTATTTTGCTGATAGTCTACTTCCACGCTCTTTTAATATCCTAAATAGAACACTTTAAAAGTTATAATTGAGTCATCAGCCCTCTCTCTATGATCTCTCTTGGAGAAAGTTTTCTTCCCCCTTTTGATGCCCTACATGACTTCATAAGTAATCCACAGCCTCAACGTCAAACAATTATATTCTCCTGTTCATTTTCATACCAAACCTTTTGCTTTTTAAAAGAATTGTTAAGAAAAAAAGGAATGTCTTTAATTATAGCAATTATATTCATCACAACGTTCTCAACTTCAGCAGTCCCTTCAACTCGTGGACCAGTAAGAACAGATGTGGTATCTTAGTTCAGTATTTTCAAAATGATCTCTTTGTTAACATGGACAATTCTAAAGGAGTGAAAGTGTTACAGAATTTTTTGGTTTTGATTTTCTGCACTCACTTCATTAATCTAGGAGACAGCTGTACGATGGAATAGGTCTATCATGAGACTGAGTTGTGGGTAGTTTGCAATATTCTGCATTTATATAGCCTGTTCAACTGAAGATCTCATAAAGCTTTATAAATATAAGACCTTACCACCAGTAAAAGAAAGGTATTAAGAGTGTAAGTTGTATACATCTCTGTGGTGTAAAGATGAGAAAATGTTTGACAATATGAAAAGCTGTTTAACAACAGGTTATAATTTGGAAAGTGAGGTAGGTACAGGTGAGTTAGTTTAACTGCAATTGTTTTGAGAAGTGGTTTTTGGAAACAGCATGGCTGGAATCTATTTATTCAACTACAGAAGTAATGCACTTGTTATTTCAAACTATACTTATGACTAAGATATACAGCAAAACCTCAACTCTTAATTAGTGAAAAAAGGGGTATGCAAGGGTGGTCATGTTTCAAGAATGTGAAATGTGAAAACTAACTTAAAACTTACGTTAATTCAGTACAGAAAAAGTATATGAACCCCAGCACACGGATTTACAGAAACAAAGCAAAAAACATGTTTCTTTAGTTCTGGAGTAAGTGTTAAAAGGTACTTAAGACATATACACCTTATATGGGCCAATCAATCTTTTTTTGACATCCAACCTATAGCCTCTGGACTGTTCTGGATCACCCATGTCTGTTGCACGTAATCGGAGAATTTCATAAACCCGTCTTGTGTGTTGCTAATCAAAGGGAAAAAAAAGGAGAACAGTATGAATAATAATGTTATAATTTCCAAGCTTATTGCTGAAAGATTTAAGAAATGAAAAGATGTGAAAATGCTACATGTTCAATTATTTTGCTTAAGATGTTACATGTATCATGAGAGATTCAAAGGGCAGTGACAGAGACTTGATTTTCCGCCCCCCATCACTTCCTTACTTCTTTGGTACTTCCTAACTAACAAGTTTGGCAGCTCACTCAGTCTTCTACCAATGTTTCTTCTAAAATAATTACCGCCATGCAACCAATGCCTTTAATGCACCCCAGAATCCTTTGTACCAACTGCAGTAGCATTTCAGAAGCAGCATTGCTCAGTTGCAAAGGATTCTACCACTCAGAGTCACAAAGGCATGAACTGCACAGGAGTTCATCTAATTAATTGGCAGAAACCCTGCAGCCAGAGTTGAAAGACAGTTTGGGACTGGTCTGTTGGTGGGCAATTCATAATACTGTGGTTCCATTGCTAATTTGGAGCTGCTCCACTTGCTGCTTTCCTTAAAGCCACCTCCTCACAGTTCTGTATCTAAGCATGGAACAGCAATTTTTAAATTAAACTATTTAAGAGATGGGGAGAGAGGATCGGACAAAAACCCCAAACCAGTAAAGTGGGGCAAGTCAAGGTAGCGAGGCAATTGTATTTAGCGAAATTCACAAATTTGAAAATAAAAAAATAAAATAAAATAAAAAGAAGATTCCTGTTGCCATTACACCATTACATTTCTGTTGCATCTATTCTATAGCTTTTGGGAACATTGTTCTAGAGGAAAATGTTTTTGTCAGTCCCAGAAATAATGGGCAATGAAGCCTTATTTAGAGGAATAGAGCAAATTTCTGGTTATGTTAACGGATTTTATTAACCTTTATTAACTCGATTTATTAACTTAAGAAATTAGTTAAGAAATTTCTTTACTCAAAATGAATAGTTTAATAAAATTGCCTACTACCTCCTAAAGCCTCACAAACCTACAACAAAATATGTGCAATCAAGTTACATATTTTCAGAATTTAAAAATAATTTATTCTGCCTTTATTGTATGTTCTTTAAATAGAGATGGAGCCTTTGATACGCTTATTATTTCTACATGTTTAGCTAAGTTTTCATTTAAATATTAAATATTTATCCATTCAAATGTAATGTCCCATAGACATGCAAAAGGTCTGCACTCTGCTCTCCCCTCTCCCCTTACACCAGTATGTAGTTTTAATATGTAAAATATGGATACACTTTTCTTTTTTACTTAGATCTCAGTATTTTCAAAGACTTCATAAAAATCAGAGGTTCAAATAAATCAGAGTATCCAGAAAAAGTTAAGGGAAGAAATGGAGTTCCTGCAGAGCTCCTAAGCAACTCTGCAGCTCCTCTCCTGCAGTTTAAACACTCCATAAGGAGTTTACCACCATCAGTCTTCAGCAACTTAGAATCTGCCTTTTAGTAGTTTTTTCTACATTTTAGTATTTTATTATATATCCAATTAAAACATATTTTATTTGTATAAACACAGTTCCTCCTAGTCAAGCCTTATGTCAAAATACTAATGGTACCGTACCAAAGCATTGTAGGAAAGACTTTTTTTTTTCTAAAACCATAGTAAGCTAGGAAATGTTTCATTTCCAAATGCACTCCAGAAATATGCTGCATGTAAACCAGGAGGTGTGTGTTAGAAACTTGAAGAGCAGAGTAGATGTGTTTGTGAAAACTTTTGAATACTAAGCACTAGATTTGATTAGATTAGGACTGAGTATACTTGTACAGATTTTAAAATACCTTATTTATTTTCAGTTTCTGTTGAGCCTCTGTCACCATTTCTTGACTGAATCCTTGCATTAGCTTCTCAGGGGAAAAGCAAGGCAGATCTTGGCAGAGCTTCACAAGTACAAAGTCTCTGAGTTTTACATAGTTTTCAGATGGATCTTCAGCTGGAAAGAATATAGAACTATACAGTAACTATGAACTTTCTGTAATCTGTTCTTTTTTCAAGCATCTAATTATCTGATACTTTGGGAAACTTACTAAAAGTAAGGACAGACAACATCCTTAAAACACAGAAACAAAAGTATACATAACTGTACTTCATTATTCACCCATATTTTGGGTACTACCATAATATAAACATACCTAAATAAGAAAAGTTTAAAAAAGATCACAGTGGGCCACAGATTCTCAAAATTTTGTTTTAAAAATGTATCTAAAAGACCTAGTATACAATGTCCTTACACATTCAGCTATTGTCCAACATAAATTCTCAGTTTCTTTTTCTGAGGTTAAGACTAATTTCATATCTGACTCTCCTTCTATCCTACAGAACCTATATTGTATGAGTTCAATGGTGATTTTTCTTACAAAATCTGTTGTAATATGTAAGGCACTAAAAGGTGAGTTGGACCAAATATTGATCTCAGTTCTTCCTTGCTTTAAACTCAGTGGCATCTGCCTCCCACTGCCTGGAGTCTGACCATTTTTTGTTATTTAAAGGTGGTTATTAGAATACAAGTCATAAGAATTGGATAACACTGAGTGAAAATAACCTCCAAAATATACCAATTATAAATGTCAGCTATAGAAAAATAATAAAAGCTGCATGGAGATGAGAACTGTGAAATGGCCAAGACAGCCAACAGCTGGTGTAAGGAACGCAGTGTCTATACAGACACTGTGTCGCCCTAACCACTTGTGGAGGTGGAGTTATTATGTTGGTATAATAGGGCACTTACATCGGTGGGACAGAGCTGTAGTGTGTACACTGATATAATTAGGTTGACGTATGATGCCTTATGTTGACATAACTGTGTAGTGTAGACCAGGCCTCAAGTTGTCAAAAAAATTTAAAAAGCTAGCTACCTAATAACAACAAATATAATCATAACAGCATTGGGTTTGTTTTCATTATACCTCAGGCTATGATAGGGTATTCAGGCAACTATAGTGATATAGACAGGAACACACCTACTCCATTTCAATGAAGGATAGAAAACGGAAAAACCTCCGGTGAGATTCTAATTTAAAAATGACTCACTATTAGTGATATTTTATTTGGAATCTGATAGTCTATCATGATACATGCTTCTCTGTAAGCAAAAAGGAGTTAACTCTATTCAAATCATAACTCTGGAGAGCTAACGGGAGTAGGAAGTGGGAAGGAAACTTAAAAAGACATGAATCAGCTACAATGCAAACCAGCATGAAGTCATTTGTGCAGACTTATTCCCACCTATGAACTACTCAGCAGGAAACATTTACAAAACCACTGCAAGCAGTTTTTACTCCCTTACTAAACCTTCATAGACAGGTCTCTGACAAAAAGTTTATCTGAAAGAAACACTAGGCTCCCCAGAGCCTGGGAGCTGCTTTGGATCTCTAACCTGTGGAATTCAGGGCTACAGGCAGCCAGATTCACATAATAATTGGATTTTTAAAAGGGTTGATAAATGTCTGACCATTAACACTCGTGATTTAAGGATAATCAAGTGTCATGCTTCAGGGTATAAACTGACCACATAAACAGGGTCAAGACAGAATTTTTCCATCACACATACAGTACTGCACAATTGGCTAGTTATTTTCTTGGAACAGGAGGGGAAAAGGCTTCTGATCATTACCAGCGAAAGTGTATCAACTTGGTGGACTAATGGTCTACATTTGTATGGTGAGCCTTATGAGCCTATCCTCCAAGGAAGGCAAGAGGATATGCAGCAGAATTAATTTTGATGAAAAGGAAAAACTGGAGACTGATTTTTAAAAGGACAGTAAAGGTGAAACTGGTGAATAAGGCCTGGTCCCCACTAAGTCCCCACTTCGGACTAAGGTACGCAAATTCAGCTACGTTAATAACGTAGCTGAATTCGAAGTACCTTAGTCCGAACTTACCGCGGTCCAGACGCGGCAGGAAGTCTCCCCCAGTCGATGCCGCGTACTCCTCTCGGCGAGCTGGAGTACCGGCGCCGACTGTGAGCACTTCCGGGATCGATCCCAGAACATCGATTGCATGCCGCCGGACCCTCCGGTAAGTGAAGACAAGGCCTTAGAGTAAGACAAAAAGAGGTGGGAAATTCCTCCGTAATGAGCACCGTTGGAAGTACCTTTCACTTACGTGCGCCATGACTGCAACTTAGAATCTGGCTTCTGTGACTGAAACTAAATGTAGGAATGGACTATTCACAAAAAATGCCAAGTCCAAGTAAAATATATATGCAAGCTGAAGACAAGTTAACTGCTTCCAACTCACTCCAACCAAGCAACAATTTTATAAATCCACATTATCTTGTACTTCTCATTGAGTTTGAAGCCCCTTCCTTACCCACCTTATATTAGATTCCATCTAATTTTCATAATTTCCTACCCATCTTATGCCTGTCCAGCCCAACTTTTCCCTAGCAGCGGCAATGAGAAATGAATGAAAAGATGAATTTCTCTCTCTATACCCTTTAAACTCTGTGTAGAAAGCACCATGGTTCCTAGCTGATTATTCCACAGGGCAATTTAAAATCTGTTTTGGAACAGTTTCACTGGGTCAGAACACATACTACACTGTGCGCACTGAGGGACAGACTGGTCATCTGCCTTTTACATCCTGGTTCCATCTCTTATGTAATGCTATGCTGAACGCCTTTTGTCAAATGTTTCATTTGCTTTGCCATAATCAGATTTACTGGATCATATGAAAGGTTTTATTGTATAACTAGAAACCACAGCATTTTACATTAACAGGAAATTAGATACACATTTTACATAACAGTAAAAAAAAAATGTTTGTAAGTGTTTGTGATGCTTCAGTGAGGTTTCTGTGACTTGTATTGAAGTTCAGAGACCAGATATCCTATATGTATTAGTTGATAACCCTGCAGCACTGTGTAGAAGGAAATCAAACATGTCTTATTGTACTTAATGTTTCTCTTTGAATATTTTTTTTAAAATATCACAATTAGATGTTATTTGTACAGCAGTAGCACCTAGAGTGGAGTGTTATTCTACTTGACATTGTTCTCACAGTTGTTTATCATACTGTGCACTAATATGTGGGCTACAGATACAGTATTTCTCCTGTGGTTTCCTATGCCAATTCCCTTCCCTGTTATAAGCAGCACATACCTCTTCTTTTTATATTCTTTTTCTTTCTTCTCCACCCTGCAATCCCATTAATATTTTTCAGGTATTCATGCAAGGTCATCACTGACTTCATGCAGATCTTCAATCAGTCTACTACCCGTGCTCCTGGGACACCAGACTGCTGTATATGTTTTCCAGTGGTTGAAAGTCTCTGGCCTTCACATTAACATGAATATTTTACCATCAGTATATTTTCTGATTTGCTGTTTTGTTTAAAAGGAACAAACTCATCAAGGAGTTTGAGAAAGCTCAATCTCTTGGCAAACTCAGCTGTGTACCTCACAATAAAATAGCTAATTAACTCGTAATCCTTTTATGCCAGGGATTGGATTTTCCTGGTGTGCTGTTCTCTGTAAGTACAGGATTTAAAGAGCTGCATTATACACAGTTCTTCTGTAAAACAGGGTAATATTAACCCTGAAGTAAACTGAAGCTAAATCTTCAAAAGACCATTTGATTCTGACAGATGAATGCAAAAGTTAGGTTGCAGGCTAACAGGCAGCAAATGCTCCAAGTTTACTCTAATTGAATTCACATCTCTGATAAAACGAGCATTCACATACCTGTTATATCAAGCACTGTTGGAGAAGACATATAGTATCTATGAACAGTTTCAAAAAGCTGAGCACCATGGCCTTCTCCTTGGAATGGTGGCAATATCAGCATCTGGCTACAGACAGAAAGGATTTTTTTTTTTTAATTAAAAAGGGACTTAACTAGGAAACAACACAACAAACATTTAAATATGTTGGGTTATGATCAATGTTTTATTTAAGGATTAAAGCTAATTTATGGTGATTTGGGGGCTAACACATGCAACAATTTTTTAAAAATTGCTAAAATAGTCAAAACTGGTTTGAGAGTCCACCCTGCTACAGAAGACAACAATGAAACAAATCAGTGCATAGACTGCTAATAATGGGGATTTTTTTTTTTTTTTAAACAAATCAACACCATTATAAACAAGTATTGGGAACTTCAGCAGTTCCCTCTTCTGAAATAAAAGGGAAGGCACGTGTTATGCTGCCAATTACCTTACACGTGGCCGGGTTTTGTCTGGGTACACATAGTAATTATAGACTGTCATGTAGCCTACGGTCGCAAAGAGCGTAGCTCCATCCTTATTATACTTCTCAAATCTGCAGATAAAACAGAAAGCCAAGCAGGTCAATTACAGTCGCGCTCCCATGCAGTGTCCATTTTCTTTTCCATTCTCCAACTGAATTTTCAGTGTCAGCAAGCTACTCTGTGAGAGCCCAATGGGTACACCTGCTATGTTCTGAATGTACAATTCACTTAATTGGTGTGCAGCAACTTGGATAAATCAGGCCTCTTTACAGCACTTTAGTGCACTTGCCTATTATAAAGATGAATAGGTGGCAAGTAAAAGAAAACACAGGCAAAGCTCATTTTACTGTTTAAGCCTACATTCAGGGCTCTAACGGACAACAGCATTTAATTCAGCTCTATTCTCAAGGTCTCCTAAAGCATAATAGAGAAAAACTCAAGCCTGATAAACAATGGTTTTTCTTTCCTGGGAAAAATATCATTATACTGTCCCAATAATTGGCCAGCCACAATTAAAATGCAGGCTTTGTGGAGGTAATAAGTTCCACTGTTGCTTTAGAACTGTACTTACACTAGAAAGTAGTTCCATCTTTCATCATCCACGTCAATAAAGCTAGCAGTTTCAATAAACCACATCAAGAAGGTCTGAAGCCTTTCATGATATTCTCGAAAGCCTGGACATGTCATGTCAGCCTAGGGAAAAAGCCAGGAGAAGTCAGGTGAAACTCATCACCGAGGTAAAAGAGAAAGCCTGCAGAATACAATTAAATACTCCTGTGGGAAAATATTTATAAGCAGAATATTCTGGTTCAACTAGACACACACTGAAAAAAGATTTGGTAAAATAATGATGTTTATACATTGCAGTTACAACAGATTACTAAACATACATCACTACAAAACCAAGCTATATCTGTTTGTCCTAAAGGATCTATTTGACTTTTTTCATACCTGATATATCTGATATGTTATGTCTTCTCCTGCTTCCTCATTATGAACTGAATATGTGTGTAGTAACGTTCCAAAAGGCTTAAAATTAACCTCCTTTTCCAGCAAAGAGACAAAGTCATCTGTGCTTGTGCAAAATCCAGGAGGGATGATTTTTCTAATTTTGTTTTCTACATCATCTGCCTACAGAATAAAAGAGTGAGAAAGAGAGACAAAAAAAATCAAAAGCTAGCATTCCACACACAATATTATGAAAGCATAGTTCTACTGGGAAAAACAAATTATTGTAAAAAGTACCCCAATACAAAAAGAAAAGTTGTTCAGAAAAGTGCTCAGTACCAGGGTGAAGGAGGGCAATGCCTTTCATTGCTTAACAATGACCCTTCTGACAGATGAAGCAGCAGCATTAAAGGGCTCCAAAAGGAGTTTGGTCCAGTCGCTGTCTCATGGTAGCTATAATGTATGCCCAAAGGGCAATGATGTGAAATGGGGAAAGACTGGAAGTTTTGGGGGGATAGTCCTCAAAGCTGTCAACTAGTAAGGGATTTTTTTGATAGGCCAATTTTGAACATCTACTCCGTTAAGAGAGAAGATACTGTGTTAATAAACACCAATGAAGATGGTGGGATAAAAGGGAGGTTGTGAACTGGGAGAGACATAGGAATTCCTGCTTTCCCATTTGCCAGCTTGTGATGGATGTTGTGCAATTACTCTTCAAAGTAAGATGCTAGCTCCACTTACTGTTCCTTAAGACTCTTCAGCTGGCAAATCTTTGAAACTACACTGTGGTGTGCTCTTCCATGATACTGCTTTCTCCAAGCTAAGCAATGACAGCCAGCAAAAGGCATAGGGGAGGTAACTGAGAAAATGGCAGTCCTAGTAAGAGGGAGTGGCAGCTAGCGCACACTCTCTCTCTCACACTCTTGAAATGCATGCTTAAAGGACCAACCACAATAAACATTACAAATTCAAAGAAGGATAGCCTATCTCCTAGCCAAAATATTTTTTAAAAATTAAATTTGAGACAAAATGATATTACACAGAAATGAAACAGGACAATTTTCAACAACTTGGATTTGTAACCTCAAGATGGGGGAAGGGGAGAGACATGAGTCTTGAGAGCAAATTTTAATTCAGAGATTAAAATTACCTTTGTTAAATGACTACAGTGAATGTTAGAGGCTATCAGCTGAGCAGACTTCATAATCCTTTTCAAACTCCCAAAGACCACTTGATTGAATACATTTACTACTTCTCTTTAACCATGAATATTTGATGAAGTTTCACAATAACGTATTACTGCTTCTCACCAGGCAATAAAACTTAATGAATTGGTCTCAACTTAACAAAAACCTAACCCCTCAATACAACCCCTAAAAGCCTGACATTACATTCAACAAAATGAGCTTACATTCTATTCAAACTTTCCTCTGAACAATGAACCCAGGTTTTTACTTAATGGAGTTTGCCGTGAGTTCAGCTGTAATGTTTGTATTGTATCTATTTCCACAAGGACTGACACAAGAACACTGTGTTAACTTACTAAGCAGCTCTTTCACACCGTTTACATGCATGATGGGTATTAGTTCTAAACCAAGACCCTTGCTACTTGGCATTCAAAACAGGGAAATTAAGATGCTTAGGACAAAATACACTACAAAAGGCTAATACAACATGCTACTAATTCCTGTCCTTTCAACCACAGTCCCCTAAGTAGAAGTAATGCACCTGCAAATGAATAGCACTTTATCATCATTCAGTTAGATTTTTAGGACAGAAAACCATGGATGGAGTTCAGCACAAACAAGTTTTATTCTCAATGGTTTAGTACTACCAACATTTATATTTAACTTGCTCTATATTTATAAAAAGAGCTATTAACCGGTTAAGATATAGCTCTACAATACTTTGTCAAAGAGCTTATTTTAAATCCATACATCAGTCTTTGCATCCATTTCATTCTCAAGACAAAGAAAGTGCATTTACTAGAACCTTTTCTGTTCTCTCTCCAGCAGTATTTGATAAATATTTTTTCCCTGGAACCATTAATTTAACTGAATAATGGATCAGGCAAAACAAAAATTATGCATTTGTTTAAGATCAACACAATGTAGTTACTAACAAAAGAACAATATAACAGAGTGCATGTGTGTATTAACATTAATAGTGTTAACATTTTTCACAACCTATTTATCTAGCCATAAAATGGTAATCCTGCCTTGTGAACTATTATATGTATTAAAGTTCTTACGCTTGCACAAGCTGACAAAATTGCAGAAAACTGCAAATCAACATTTACAATCAAATTGTTTTTTTATTTCTGGAAAAATACCATAAAATAGAAACACAATCATCCATTCAATGAACGCTTACAGTAACTCCTCACAGTATATATAATACACACACACACACCCCTCTACCCCGATAGAACACGAATTCGGATATAACGCAGTAAAGCAGCGCTCCGGGGGGGCGGGGCTGTACGCTCCAGTGGATCAAGGCAAGTTCAATATAATGTGGTAAGATATTTTGGCTCCCGAGGACAGCGTTATATCGGGGTACAGGTGTATATATATAGAAAATCTAGAAATAGGAGAAATTATGTTCAGCATGATCCATTAGTTATTTGTTGATTCACTGTGCTTAACATGTATGTTTGAGAGTGTGAGTTCCCTCCCATGTACTCCACAGAACAGCAGCAGCAAACTTTCTCAGGTGGCTAGTCCAGTGGTGGTGAGGAGGACATTGCAACTATTTCCCCTACTGAAATTCAGAAGATACATCAAGCTGTTTGAATATGATCAACACTTCCTATGGGAGCCCTCAGTAGCTACTACCATAGTGGGAAAAAAAGCTACAAAAAAAATCTAAAGCAAGCTCTGCATAACTAATTAGATTTACAGTCATGGCTAGAAAAGCTTTATTTTGTTTGCAGAGACAGAATAGGTAATTCTCTATAAAAAGTTGTATTCCTCACATTGCTTAGAAGTTTGTGAGGTTACCTCTTACAAGGGAAAACCCAGAATCCTCAATTTGGAGTGGTGGTAGATGTATAAAGTCCTGATTTTCAACTATTTTGTTTTGCTATATTTGAATATGAACTACCTGAAAGCTCAGGGATAATCACATCTGGGATTTTGGTTCAAGCACATGGCTAGTAATTTAAGTCTGCACATATATTTTACTAATTTTTGAATTCATTTATAGCAGCATCCATATTCAAGAATCATTTCCCCCCTGTCATGGGCAGACCATTGCTTCCTTTAATTTAAGGGTAGGAGTCAGTTCCCTGAAATCCTTCCATTTGACACTATCCCACAGGACTTCTAACTCCTATAAATGTGTGCAACCACCAAAATGTGTTATGTTAAAATAAAAAAAAAAAACTTTGAAAAATATCCAGAAAAACTGAAAAAATCCCAGAATTTTCTGTAAATTAGTTTTCTTCCTGTCCTTACTCATGAATAAGCTTTTAGTATGCTTTCTTCTTGAAGACCAAGAATATTAAGTGGAAGGGAAATAAGGATCAAGCCCTTTTAATAAATAATAATAATAAGGGAGTTACTGCAATTCCCACAAGAAATATTTTCCATTAAAACTGAAAGAGGGCCATTGTGTGGGCTTCCGCACTGGCACTCAGGAGACCTGGATCCAATTCCCAATCAAATATATATTATTCGCTAGCACAGAAAGATTATGGCTCTCCACTCTAGTGAACTGAAACTTGTCGGTTAAACCAATGATGCAGCATGTATATACTAGCTATGCCATCCTGTTTCGTATTCACATGTGACCTGTATGATACAGCTGCACAGCATTTTGGATATAATCCCATGGTTCCTGGTATAGCTCTCTACTACAGTTGTTTCACAGAGATTTTGAAAGGTGTTTGGTGAGCTCAAAAGAATTATGGGAGAGAATAAATTCTCAGGCCCTGAACACTCAATTATCAGTCCCTGTTTAGGAATAAATATGTCTGCCAGAACTTCTGGAAAGGCAACTGCAAGATGGCAGAGTGTGGGCTTCATATCTGTGTAGGAAGCAAGGCCTACAGTTGAGGGATTTTTTGCTTTAATTCCTCTCCCCCTGCAGAGACACTGTCTCTGTACCATGCTTTAGAATAATGATTACTTTGTGGAGTGATGCTTTTATTTTTGGATCATGACTACAGGTAGATGGGACAGATGTTCTTAGCACCTAGGATAAACAGCTATGGCTGCCTAACTTCAGAAGGAGGAGACTTCTGTATCTCTGGGGTAAGCTAGTACCAACACTGCAGCACCAGTGACTGAACAGAAAAGAGTGACTAGCTACTCTAGACAGTTATGGTTACCAAGTCCACATTAGGTACTGCTACCTACTGCTAACAGAGATCTGAACAATTAGAGAACTAACTATTCCAGAGCACATGATAGAACTCCAGTGCCTGTTCTTAGTCAGTCCAGGAGTACATCAGCCTTAATGACAGCGAAAGTGATCAACATAGCAGTTACAAACAGGAACCAAGCAAAGTGCATGATGTGACTTTTCACAGGGATTATTCCCAAATATTTATCTCAATTTATCTGTCCCCAGTGATTTTGAATGACCACGTATGTCAATTTAATCAGCCATTGCAAAAATGATTGCCTGATGAATGAGTATCTCTCTGGGTTTGTTTAAACAAATTGTGCAAATGCATGATAATGGTGGGCTCTGCCTTTGACAGATCTCTATCTTTATATCATTCTCCCAATCTCAATGACAGTTCAGCCATCTAATATAGTAATTATAAAAATCTGCCTGCTACATCTTGTATAACAGACAAAATCAAGGGTAAGGTATTCAATAAAAAAGAGTGAGAATGAAATAACCTATGCACAGCCACACGGAAAAGCTGTTGAACCTGGTGCTGTTACTTATATAGGCATCACCTGCAGTCTGTATGCTGCCACATAAGAAATGCTACATACACTCAATTTCAAAGTGATGATGGGGAATTGGGAATGGATTAGTAAACTAAACACTACTTTTATTAGGAGACATGCCAAATTGGGGTTGGATTTCTCCTTGTGTATTAAAACTTTACCATAATTAGTAATCCTATTCTTTTATTTTCCATGGTGGAGGTGATTTATGGAGAAATCCTTGGTTGTAGTGAGGGGCAGTTGCTAATATGAAGTTCCTTTATGTGGTTTGCATGTTGCTATTAAGTAGCTCCTTATAAACAGGATTATACTTTTGTTTAGATACATTTATGTATCTCCTGCTTTAGAAATTATTTGTATTAGTTTTGATGAGGGAGTACAGGAAGAAGTGATCTGAGGTAGTGTTATTAAATAACATGCCAGATGTTAAAATTACACACTTTTCATACAATTTCTTTATTAAAAGCAGAAGAGGTCACAGTCCAGCTGTAATGGCACAACAAGCTAACATTTACAGTATAGAGAGAAAAAGGTTGTCTAAGAGGCTACTAAAATGCCTCATTTAGATCTCATGTAAAAGAGTGGAATACCTAGGGAATGGCAGTGGGCAATCTGTAGAGCAGGAGGCAGTCCAATAGGTAACACTGTTCTGATTTAAACTTGGGGGGAGGGAGGGAGAGAGGGGGAAGTAGTGGTTTCTTTTAATCTCTCTTTGAAAAACAAGCCTCACCTCTAAACTAAATTCTGAAGAGTATGCAGATGTTCAAACTAGATCACATGCTCCACTGGGCTCAGCTCTTGCTCAATGGGATTTAGATACACTTAGGGGTAGGGCAGATAAGACACATGCCTATGCCTTAGGTCTTAGCTTTTAAAGTTAGGATGTCAGAATCTCTTTTTTTTTTTAAATTAGGTTTCTTGCCATGATGGTTTTTTTCCAAGATCTTTTTCACATGATCCACGTAACTATGGCAGAAATATCTGCTCAAGTTTGCAGACAGCCTCCTGCAGAGGAAAAGGCAGCAGCCCCTGTCACCAGGAAAGAAGCAGCATGGCTCCTTTCCCACAATCAAAGCTTGGCCCTCTGCTCTAGGGAGGGCCTGGATGCCTTACTGGGCTCTGAAGGATTGATTCCCCTGGGTAAGATTTGCCTGACATTTTTGGCTACCTGGATCAGTTTGGGGGGAGAAGTGGTGTCTTCGCCAAAACATCATTTATTCATAGCACCAAAGTTAGCTGTCACTCACAGTAGACTGCACAGACCTTACTACAATCATCCTTCTTTCTTATGTGCTTTGATCAACATTAAAACAGTTAATGTTAAAAAAAAAAAAAAGTCTGTTGGGCATCTGAATTAATACCCCTTTAAGTTGACAACTAGTGTTTCAGTCTTTCTGCAAACATTACTATATTGTCTATACTCTGTTCATGTTTTTGGAATTTCTCTTCACAACCATAAAGGGTAGAGGTGCTTTTTTTTATAAATGAAAGATGAGAGTCTGGAGAACAAGATGACAGACTCAAACAAAAAAAGCCTGATCATCAGTTTAGCTCAATCTGGTCCAATTCAAGCCCTGACCCTTCTCTCTCAAAAGTGATCTTATTTGTTTGTCCTTAAACCTATACATGCAATCATGTGTATCCGTGCATGTTGAAGACTAGGTTTTCCTTGCTCTTTCTTTTCCTGGACCTGTGATTTGTGAGCCTTTCCTCTGGTAAGGATTCAGTCTATTTGCCTGGCACCTACTCTGGGATGTCCATACTACTGAGGCAGTCACTGAAGTGAAAAAAAAAACAAAACAAGAAATTAAAGATAAGGGATAGATGGGCTAAAGCTACATTAACACACCAAAGAATACAATAAAAGTAACAATTATAGTTCTATTTTGAATTCCAGTGCTTTCTTGCAAGACATTTTCTCCTTGGACCAGATATGATTAAGTCTTATTAAAACTGACATAACCCTTTAAGAATAAAGGCAATTAGCGATGGTCAACTAGTGCAATAATAATGAGAATGAGAAGCGCCCATAACAGGTTATTACTTAGTGCAGACATACAGGACCTTCAAATATCTAAGAAGTGTCCTCCACCCAGGAAAAGACTGATATGCTTGCAGTGTGTTGCTTACATGGACAACACAGGACCAGCTTCAGGAAGGAAAAAGTTGTTTACGCTTCTGTGGGGATGAAGGAAGATATGCCTTGTCCCAAAATCTGACTGCAAGGCAAGAGGCCTTGCCTTGAGAGTTTTTTCCCAGATACAAATCACAAGGATGGAGGAAAATAGAGGGCTAAAATTAATTTACATCTCTGCTAGATTTAGAGAAATGTATAAGACAACAGGGAATAGGCAGTATTTTATCTAGTCCCCTGGCCTGTGTCACTGGTGCATCATGTAGGCTCAGTCAGCTGCTCTGCATACTGAGCAAGACTGCCCCTGGACAGGAACAGCAGCCAATGCAGTCAAAAGGGAAGGAAGTTTGCAAGGGGGAGAAACACCACAGGAAGTAATGAGGAAACCAAATCAGCTGGATTACAAGGGACTTAGCAGCTCAGTGGAGAGGTATAGGGGAGGAACACTACTAGGGGAACCAGGAAATAGTTTGCCACATCTATCCTTATGTGACACTATTTAAAAAAAAAACCAAAAAAAAAAAACCACTTTTGCAAACTTATAACAACGTTCATAATAACCTAGGGAAAAAAACCTCAAAACCTGCAGAATCAGTAAATTTTACTATTAAAGAAATTACATATCTGCTACAGAGGATACCAAGTCTCCAGATTCCTTTATTTTCTAACTACCTCAACCAGAGTCTCCAAATCCTGGGATCCCAGTGTATTTAGCATTTCCTGCTCTGTCACCTCTTCTCACTTGTCTATCTCATTCACAGAGTGGGTGTTTTCTTTCATATCCTCCTTGTCCTTCACCAATTCACTGCATGGCGCCAGAGTGATATCCAGAAGCCCACTGGGCTTGGTAGAGTCCTGAGAATTTGGCCCAGTTTGTCATTAAGGTGGTAATATTTCCTCTGAGTCAGACTTATTATTATTCTGGGCCTTGAGACTGGAGATCTTCCTTCAGCACTGCTTGCTGCTCCAGATGATGTATGTCCCCAGTCAGCTGTTTGGACGCCTAGTCATACACTCAAGTACTGTGTATGATAAAGTACATCTGGCACTAGGTCTCCCCCTCTCTGAATTGTGATAGTGCCTGGAGGTCCCAGACCCATTGTGCTAGGCAGTATACAAAATCAAGAAGATGGTCACTGCTCAGAAAATTTTATAATCTAAGTAGATGGCTGCCTGCACATCTGCTTCAGCCAAGCTGGCACCATCCTCATAGGGAAGCCTCCTCCAAGATAAATATAAATAATTAAGCTTGTGTCTGAAAACAGCACACAAGTGAGCTCAATTGTGTGCACAGTGGTATTTGTACAGGTAAATGGCTTCCAGTCAACTTGATCCAGATACAGTGGAATGCAGAAAGTAGATCAGAGACTATAAACTATCTAAATAGCGACTGGTGTGATGGCAGAAGGAATATTTTTTCTACTAGGGCTATAGTGTACATGTGTTGGCATGTGGTGTGCTGCAGTTCTGCAAAGGTGAGAACAAGCTATCTGCTGCATCTCTCTCATGTGGACAAGGTGCATGAGTATATCACAGTGGGAAAGGGTGTGCTTTCATAGTGGATAATGACACCCCTAGCTGATTAAAGACTGTTCCTTCAGGTTCTGAATGAGTCCTGATCAGTCTTCCTCAGCCAGAAAGATGGTAGATATCACCATGGGGACTTGAGAGAAAGTGGAGAGCTTTGAATGAGCAAAAAAGTTGGAGGATCCCAGGGACTACAAAGGTGAACAAGGACTCTCCCACCATGAATAGAGAGGGAAGGAAGCCTTATTGGTTCTGGTATATTAATTGGGATGCTCATGGAAGTTTGCTACGGTGTTACACACCTCGCTCTCCATTTTACCACAGCTCTCAAGTTACATGGTGGAGAAGGGCTGAACCCGTTCAACTGTGTTATCTAGATAATCATAATTTTGGAGACTGCCATTTCTCATCTCTTCGGTTTTAGAAAACTAACAAGATTACAGAGCATGATCTTTAGGTATCTTGATATGTTGCCTTAGTCTCTATACCATGTTAATCATAGGGTAAGTGATTGAACAATTATGCCTTCATGCAACTTTAGAGAAGAAATGGATTAATTTTTTTTGGTAGGGGATTTGCCAATTTCTTTTTCTTTAGAAAAATTAAATGCATCTTTTCTTAAACATATTTACATTATCTTTGTTCACTTTTGAAATGGGAACTTTAAATCCAGTTTGACATCATAGAAAGGAAGGCTGCTTACTAGTAAAAATATTTCTAAATGGTAAACCTTGTTTTCTGGCTCAGTACAATGAGCAGTCGATGCAAATGCATAGCTATTTTTCAATCTATGCAGTATTATGAAGATTCAGCAATAACCAAATCAATAGCACTTTTGGAAAGAAATCAATACAACTTTTTCTTCCTTGTAACTAAGTAATAACCCAAAGAATGGTGAATTTTCTTAATGCATCAGGAACCACCAGATCTTAGTCTCTCTCTAAACAACTAGGTAGACTCTTATTCAAATGTTTAATATCTAGTTATATAAACATGACCAAAAACTGCTTATTAATATTTTATGTCTATGGCATACTTCAGCCTACTGAAGGGAAAAGCAGGAATATCAAAAGTTGACTGTTCAGCTTCAGTTTTCATATCTGAATAATTCAGCTAAAAGGCTTTATAAATGAATGCAAAAACTGAGGTTAGCTCACAAAAAGGAAGTCAACCTGATAATGAATATGTGGAGTGGAAAAATTAGTTTACTAAATTTAAAAGAATGGGAAAATATCTTTCCCTTCTGATTATATAAAAGTGTTTTTTAAGCACAGGAAGCATGCGTAGTAAAATATAAATACTGACAATATCTCTTTAAAATGAGATGTATCAATTACTCTGCATAACTGCGATGGGAAACTAGGATAGCTATTTCTAAAACAAAATTCCTTTCAGTTGCTTTCTGCACCTCTCATTTTAAAGGATACTCTTAAGTATTCCTATTTTACCATACACATTTTATTTACAAGAACCTCTTTACCGTCGAATGCGATCATTTTAAATCTGGAAAACTCACCACCACCCTATCTTCTAATTAACATAAAATTTCAGTCTTACTTTATTTTTGAACACTAGCCTTGATGTCAGCTCATCTCTGGAAACAGCATGCATTAATTTGACTACTGCAGTCAGAAGATGCACAAGGGCACAACACACAGGTGGGTTCAAAATTTTTTTTTTTTTTTTTTTTAAATTTAGCCACAGTATGAAGAGTATATATTTTTAAAAGCTGACAGTCTAACTATGAAGTAGATAAATGCAGGGCCTAAACCTCTTGATTATGGCCCATTTAAGAATTTTAAATATTCTATGAAGATTTGAAAGTGTAAGTTTGGCTCTGACTTTACCTCCACACAGTCAAAGTTTTCATTAACTTTAGATGTATACTCGATGCGGAAAAGTGTTGACAGATTACCAGCATTGTAGTACAAAAGGATCTTCAGACCCTTGTAACCGAAGGCAACTTCACTGGGGGAGAAAAAGAAAAAAGAAAAAAATCAGGAACACTAGACTCTACTAAACAATCACAGTAAGCTGTAACCTAGTATAAAGCTTTGAAATTCATGTCTACTTTCCAAGTTAAGTGTACCAACCTACTCTTATATGAAAAGAGAAATAGAATTGTTATATACTACATCAGAACATATACAATGAAGATAACTCCTTACAATATTTTATCATGAATATACCTCTCAAATTCCTTCATCTGTCAATATTAAACTAAGAAGTGAAGTGACTAGTTATCTGTGGAACTAGTCATAAAGGAATAAAGACAACTCATAAAAAGAGTCTTAGATCATGCATACATCCCCGACCTTAAAGGACAATATATACACGCCTCTGACAACATAATACAACCTCTGTTTCAAAGGCCAAGAAGTTAAGAGACATGATACAACTATGCATTCCATTCATTTTACAAGATCTTTTAGAAATAATTTTTAAATCAATCACTCGTAATTTGACCTTTTAACACACACAGATACTGAGGCAGATTGCATTTACGAGAATCCTTGTTTCAGAATGTGGATTTTATATTCAGGTAGACTACTGTAAATGACACTTACATATTTAAAAAAAGGATTTTATAGCAACCTCAAGTAGGTTCTCTTTTGGTTGATGGTTCTGATGAAACATGTCAGACTTAGGATAGAACTGAAGGAAATGCAGGGAAGTCAAATATTAAAAACAGAAATGGGGTTATGTGAAATGGGGGGGTGGCGGATGTGTGTGTCCGTGCGCGTGTGTGTGTGTTGGAGCCTTCTATTACCTATTCAAGGAATAGAACATACCCAGAAAACCATTGGCACAACCACTACATTGGTACAAGGTCTATGAGAATTTCTATTCATGAATAGAGAAATAGACTTCGTTTCTGGAAAATAGTTCTACTTACAGTGGCACAAGCGTTACTGGGTTACTTACAAACCAATATTGACAGTTTTTATTTTCCATTGTTTATTTAGGAAAAAGTGACATTTCATTCATATTTTCCCCAAAGGGAACAGGCCTTCAAAACTGATAGTAGCAGTTTTGGAAATAATATTACTAGTGCAAGGGAATTACTTTAAATGGACAGATTGGAAAGTTCTCATAACAGCATTCAGAAGGGAGATTGTTAGTAATAAACTGAAATAGTTAGTAATTGTAAAGTTGATAACTTTATTATGGTTGGTTAATGTATAGAGACCATTTCAAAATCTGATCTTCTTAAGGATGCTCTTTAAGGAATCTTTAAGGAAATTAGAAACGAAAAATCTCTACTACATCTAGTACACCACTATGTCAATACAGGATTATTAACGCATAATACATTTTTATTTATAACGGACAGACTGGTAATCAATACTGTATTAAAAATGAGTGAAATCATGGCCCTATTGAAGTAAATGACAAAACTCCTGTTGACCCTTTTGGGGCTAAAATTTCATCCATAACTTAGAAGCTTTTTTATTTTTAAACTGAAATATACAGACACACATTAGGACACAGACTATGGTTTCTATATTTTGTTTACATACAGTAGATTCCACTTAATAGCAACCTAGATATTTACAACTTCTGGTTAATAGCAATATTTTGCCAGAAACCAATCCCATCTCACTGACTAATGTTAATGGGATTTGGATATTGGCAATGGTACGCCACTTATTAAAACACAATATTTTTGGAAGAAAGGCCCAAGTTGCAGGCAGGTTTGCAAGAGTGAAGCCAGGGAAGGAAGTGTTGGGAAATGCCTTCCTTGTTTGCAGCCCCACTAACTTGACTGAAGCCAGTGACTGTCCCACTGCTTCCTTCTGGGGCAGCAACCTTGCAAAATCTGCCTGCACACAGGGACTGCAGAGGAGGTAAGGGACTGCAGGCTGGGAGGGGAGGCTATGGGCAGGGCAGTAGCAGGGAGGAGTCGCTACAGCCCAGATACCAGAGCTGCATGGTACCTTTCCCCATGCTCTTTGGGCTGTGCCCTGACTGGGGACTGCACCCAGGGAAGAAAGCGCTGGGACTTTTTGAGCCCTGACCCCTGGAATAAAGGGAGAAGTACTGTGTGGCTCCATGGGCCCCCAGAACCCTCACAGAGAGCCCAGACATCTGAGATGCAGCCCCACTCCCCACAGGCAGGTTTTTCATGACTGCAGCCAGAGAAGCCACATCCCAGTGCTTCCTTCTCTGGCTGCAGCCTCACAAACCTGCGTTCCACTTATTAGCAATTAACAGATAATGGCAACCTTTTCCTAACAACCCAGGGTAGCTAATAAGGGGAATCTACTGTATTTGAGAAAATACTCTCCTGAATTTTAACAGTCCATATGTTAAAAGGGGAAGGATGTAGATTTAAACTAAAACCTAATGTGTACAGATGTGATTTAAAAAAAAAAAAAAAAAACTGATTAAGAAACTAAAATAGCAGTGGTCCACAAGTATCTATATTAGTTCGGCACACATTAATGTGAAAGTCACCTAATAGGATTTGGAACTGTTCCATGAACAGAACTCCCTTTGAAGTAAGTGGCAATTTTAATTGCAGAATCAAACCAAGCATTCAACAATCTGACAAAATTTCTACAAAAAAGTGACTATAGTCCCAAACTGTGTCAGATGACCATGGAGGCATCTTTCTTACCACATGGTCATTAAACCATTTAAAGTATTTTCTTGTATGATTTCAAAAAATGATTTAAAAAAAGTTTCCTATTTTCTAAAACTAGAACAAAAATGACCTCTTCCTTCTAGCCCTATTAATTTGTCCTGACATTTGATTAGATAACTTACTCATCCCCGAACACTTGATGGCTGTACTCTGGATTAAATGTTGTGCTGTCATCTTCCAGATCCTCAGGAAAACGAACTGAAAAGAAAATGGGCATAATTTTACTATAAGCAGCAAGCAACCGTGATTTGTCAATGCAATTTTTTTTGTAATTTGTTTTTAAAGTGTTGTAGAGGCCACGCCAGTTTAACACCCGTTTTCTCATTGTAATCAGACAACTTTATTTGCCCTTGTGCGCAAGAAAAAATTCTAACAGATGTGAGAATTCTTTGTGGAGCTGTTCATAATTTAAAAATATCTACAAGCAGGGTGGATAAAAAAAATCAATGATTTTAAAAAAATCTGATTTTTTTAAATCTGATTTTTTGATTTAAATCGGATTTTTTGATATAATGGTTTTTCCCTCAAAAAGCATCTAAAGATAAAGATATATTATAGTTCAAAGATATCACATCATGGAATAGGGATTATACATTTTAATTCTATAGTATGAGACAATATATTCATGTTATGTTTAAGACAAGTTTTGTAAATGAGTTCCAATAGTTCATCGATTAGGGACCTAATCTTATGAGGTTCCAGGAGCTTCTGTATAGATTATTTAGGTTAATCTTTCTATCTACCCAATGGGACTCAGTGCTCAGTCTAGAAGATACCATCAGAGATGCTTAGTTTTGCAGTTTTCAAACTGTGGATTTGTGTCTCCAGAGATAACGTGCTTGTTAACAGCAAAAACGTTTTAAAAATAAATACATAGAGAGATAAGAAATAGCAGACCTCAACCTTATTGTCCCTCTGCAAATTTGTGTACGCAGAGCCAATCCCTTACCGCTCTCTAAAAGTGCAAAGTTTCAAAAAGTTAAAATGAATAGAAGATTGTTGAGGACGGAATAGATCTGGACAAGGAGAAGTCTGGAGATAAATGTGAGAAGGGAGGGACAGGCAGTAGAAACAAAAGTGAAACTGTTTAAGCAGCATATTCCAAAAGTCTTGAGGTCTTTCTGAATGTAGCTTTCTGAGATCTACCATACCATTCTCTCACTAGAAGTGAAAACCTATAATTGCAGCAGGCCGTAAAAGAGACCCAGTTTGGGAATATTTTAATGAAGTTCCTCTACCTGCAGGTAAGAAAGGCATGCATGCAAAATGCGAACAGTGCAACAAAGAAATGCAAGGCCTGGTTGCCCGAATGAAACAACATCATGAGAAGTGTTCCTTCTCAGAAGGAAGCTGCGTTGAAGATGATGAAAGGAACATGTCTGAACATGCAGGATCTTCAGGTTGGTAAACTTTTTTATTTCAAACTTCTTTCTTAAAGACTGCCTGTCTTCCTTCTGGACTATTCTTGAATTCTCATGTTTGAGCAAAAAAAACAGGCAGATCTTCCTTTCACAATTTCATCTTTAAAGTAGTACTGAGTATCAGTGAATGCAATGAGTAATACTAAATGAGCAGTATGGTGATAATTAAATAACTGCATTGACTTATTTTGTTTAGGAGAATCCATCCTCAACATACAGGATTCTGAAGACTATCCACCTTCAAGATCACCATCATTTTCTACAGTTTCAGAGTTATCTGCCAATGATAGTGTTTCAGTCACATCATGTATGTCACATACCCACAGTATATCACCTGTGGCAAAAAGAAAAAACATCTCCATCATCCAGAAACAATCATAGATAAGTTTGTGATAAGAACCAGCAGATTACAAAAAGAGGTAATTGATGAAAAGAGAAATTGAGCAGCGTGCAAAAGGTCTTGAGGGTGAAATTGTTAACCCGAGTCTTGATGGGGGGAGCAATGTCCACAATGCTCCCGTTGTACGTACTTGTGTGACAACAGAAGAAGGGAATGTCTTCCTTACAGAAACAATTGATACATCAGGGAATGCACACACAGCAAAATACTTACAAGTGGCAGCAATAAAAGCTATAAAACTGAAAAAAAATTAAAATGTCAAGTACACAGCTTGATTGCAGACAACACTGAAAATGTATCCAAGATGAGAAGAAATTTAGAACAAAGTCCCAAGCTAATAACGTACGGTTGCAGTGCTCATTTGATGCACCTCCTAGCCAAAGACTTCAGTTTTCCAGAAATAAAGGCTAATGCTGTTGAAATTGCAAAATACTTCCGTAACAACCATTTTGCAGCGGCTGCTCTGAAAAAAGTGGGAGGAACCAAGCTAACTTTCCCACAAGACATGCGATGGAACTCAGTAGTGGACCATTTTGAGCACTATATCAAGAAAAGACGGTTACTCACCGTTGTAACTGTTGTTCTTCGAGATGTGTTGCTCATATCCATTCCAATTAGCTGTGCGCGCGCCGCGTGCACGATCGTCAGAGAATTTTCTACCCTAGCAACACCTGGCGGGTCGGCTGTGGAGCCCCCTAGAGTGGCACCTTCATGGCGCTGGATATATACCCCAGCCGACCCGGCGTCCCCTCAGTTCCTTCTTGCCGGCTACTCCGACAGTGGGGAAGGGGGGCGGGTTTGGACTGGATATGAGCAACACATCTAGAAGAACAACAGTTACAACGGTGAGTAACCGTCTTTTCTTCTTCGAGTGCTTGCTCATATCGATTCCAATTAGGTGACTCCCAAGCCTTACCTAGGTGGAGGGGTCGGAGTGAGACATTGCTGTGTGCAAAACCGCTGATCCGAATGCAGCATCGTCCCTGGACTGCTGTACCAGTGTGTAGTGAGCTGCAAATGTGTGGACTGATGACCAAACTGCAGCTCTACAAATGTCCTGGATCGGGACTTGAGCCAGGAAGGCAGTCGAGGAAGCTTGGGCCCTCGTTGAGTGAGCGGTGAGGTGCGGTGTTGAGACACCGGCCAGGTCATAGCAAGTCCGGATGCAAGACGTGATCCAGGAGGATAGGCGTTGTGAGGAGATCGGTAAGCCTTTCATCCGGTCGGCCACTGCAACGAAGAGTTGCATCGTCTTTCTAAAGTGCTTTGTGCGGTCAATATAGAAAGCCAGGGCCCTGCGTACGTCCAAAGAATGCAAACGCTGGTCTTGGCGAGTAGCATGTGGTTTAGGATGGAAGACTGGGGGAAATATATCCTGATTGACGTGAAACGGAGAGACCACCTTAGGAAAAAAGGCAGGATGTGGACGAAGCTGCACTTTGTCCTTATGGAAAACCGTGTAAGGGGGCTCGGATGTAAGCGCCCTGAGTTCAGAAACGCGCCGTGCTGAGGTGATGGCTACGAGGAAGGCTGTCTTCCAGGATAGGTACAGAAGTGAACAGGTGGCCAGTGGCTCGAATGGAGGCCCTGTGAGCTTGGATAGAACCAGGTTGAGATCCCACGTCGGAACGGGATGACGTTGTTGTGGATACATCCGGTCTAAGCCCTTGAGGAATCTAACGACCATCGGGTTAGAGAATAATGAGGACGCGAGTTCCCCTGGGTGAAAGGCCGATATAGCGGCCAGGTGAACCCTGATTGAAGATATCGCTAAACCCTGCTGTTTTAGGGAGAGGAGATATTCCAATATGAGAGGAATAGGTGCCTGTAACAGGGACATGGCTCGTTGTTCGCACCACAGGAGTACGTGGTCCGTGTTGAAGGCTTCCTACTGCTCAGCAGAATCTGTTGGACAAAGTGCGAGCATTGCCGCTCTGCCTGGGTGAACCATGGAGCAACCACGCCGTGAGGTGGAGTGATTGTAGGTCAGGGTGACGTAGACGGCCGTGGTCCTGAGAAATGAGATCTGGACACAACAGAAGCGGGATCGGTGTCTGAACCGAGAGCTCCAACAGTGTGGTGTACCAGTGTTGCCTCGGCCACGCTGGAGCAACTAGAATTACTTGTGCTTGGTCTCTGCGTAGTTTGAGCACCACCTTGTGGACCAGAGGAAATGGAGGGAAAGTGTAAAACAGGTGGTCTTTCCAAGGCAGGAGAAACGCGTCCGATAGAAAGCCCGGGGCTCGCCCTTGTAGGGAGCAGAACGCGTGGCACTTCCTGTTGGCTCGAGATGCAAACAGGTCTACCTGGGGAAATCCCCACCTCTGGAAAACGGAATAGATGATGTCCGGACGAATTGACCACTCGTGCGTCTGAAAGGACCTGCTGAGTCGGTCCGCTAAAGTGTTCTGGACTCCAGGAAGAAACGACGCCGTGAGATGGATCGAGTGGGCGATGCAGAAGTCCCATAGGCGAATGGCCTCCTGGCAAAGAATCGAGGAACGTGCTCCTCCTTGCTTGTTGATGTAAAACATGGCCGTGGTGTTGTCGATGAGAACTAACACACAGCGGCCACGTAGGAGATTGAGAAATGCCTGGCACGCCAGGCGCACCGCCATCAGTTCCCGAACATTGATGTGCAGGGCTAGTTGGGGTGCAGTCCAGAGGCCCTGGGTATGGTGTTCGTTGAGATGGGCACCCCAACCCATAGATGAAGCGTCTGTGACCAGGTGCAGAGAGGGTTGTGGGGAGTGAAACGGCATTCCCTCGTAAACCACACTGTGATCTAGCCACCAGGTGAGGGAGGTCAAGACAGAGTTCGGAACCGTGATCACCATGTTCAGGCTGTCCCGATATGGGCGGTATACCGATGATACCCAGGTCTGGAGTGGGCGAAGCCGAAGTCTGGCATGCCTGGTCACGTACGTGCAACAGGCCATGTGACCCAACAGGGTGAGGCACGACCTCACTGTGGTAATTGGGAAGGCCCTGAGTCCTCGAATGAGGCTTGTGATGGTATGAAAACGATTGTCTGGTAGAATAGCTTGTGCACGTCCTGAGTCTAGGACTGCCCCAATAAATTCTATCCTTTGGGTAGGCTCTAGAGTGGATTTCTCTTTGTTGAGTAGAATGCCCAACTCATGGAATGTGTGTACTATTATGTGGACGTGAGCTCGAACTTGCTCTCTGGTGCGACCGCGTACCAGCCAGTCGTCTAGATACGGGAACACCTGTATCCCTTGCCGACGAAGGTATGCCGCCACGACGGCCATACATTTTGTGAACACTCTTGGGGCCGAAGATAGGCCGAAGGGAAGGACTGCAAACTGGTAATGTACCTTGTTTACCACAAATCGCAGGAAGCGCCTGTGAGGCGGGTAGATTGCTATATGGAAGTATGCGTCCTTCATGTTGAGGGCGGCGAACCAGTCTCCAGGATCCAGGGAAGGGATAATGGTCCCCAATGAGACCATGCGGAACTTCAACTTTACTACGAATTTGTTGAGTCCGCGTAAGTCTAAGATGGGTCGCAGACCCCCTTTGGACTTGGGGATCAGGAAGTAGCGGGAATAAAATCCCCTGCCCCTTAACTCTAATGGAACCTCCTCTATGGCCCCCATAGACAGGAGCGTAGAGACCTCCTGTATAAGAAGTTGCTCGTGAGAAGGGTCCCTGAAGAGGGACGGGGAGGGCGGGGTGGGGGATGAAGAAAACTGGAGAGCGTATCCCCTTTCCACCGTGCGAAGGACCCAACGGTCCGAGGTTATAAGGGACCAAGCACGGTGGAAATGGGAGAGGCGATCCCGAAAGGAGGGGGTTGGATCCTGGGAGATGACTGGGGCGCCGTCCTCGACCGCACCTTCAAAAGTTCTACCTAGGGCCTGAAGGTGGCCTAGGTGGCCCCTGGTTCTGACCGGGTTGAGGGCTGGTCAACCTTCTCCTACCACCTCGCCCCCGCCTTCTGGCAGAGTCCTGTCTTGGACGAGGTGGAGGGAGGGGTAGAACCGCTGAGGTTGGGGCCGAAATGGCCTGCGCTGGGGTCCCGGAACATGCATCCCCAGGGAGCGCATGATTGTTCTCGAGTCCTTGAGGCTCTGTAGACGAGAGTCCGTCTTGTCCGAGAACAATCCGTGTCCCTCAAAGGGTAAATCCTGGAGGGTTTGCTGCAGTTCTGGAGGCAAGCCCGAGACCTGGAGCCAGGAGATTCTCCGCATGGCGATACCTGAAGCCAGGGTCCTCGCAGCGGAGTCTGCTATGTCCAAGGAGGCCTGTAAGGAGGTCCGCGCTACCTTCTTACCCTCCTCCACTAAGGCCCCAAACTCTTCCCTGGAGTCTTGGGGGACCAATTCCTTGAACTTCCCCATAGAGTTCCAGGAATTAAAGTTATAGCGGCTCAGGAGCGCCTGCTGGTTAGCCGTTCTAAGTTGTAGCCCCCCGGCTGAATAAACCTTACGCCCAAACAAATCGAAGCGCTTAGCGTCCTTCGATTTGGGCGCTGCAGCCTGTTGACCGTGGCGCTCCCTTGCATTCACTGATGACACCACCAGTGAACATGGCTGGGGATGAGTGTACAAGTACTCATAGTCCTTTGAGGGGACAAAGTACTTTCTTTCCACCCCTCTGGCTGTGGGTGGAATAGAGGCAGGAGTTTGCCATATCGTAGTGGCGTTAGCCTGGATCGTGCGGATTAGGGGCAACGCTACTCTGGATGGGGCATCCGCAGAGAGGATGTTCACAATGGGGTCCTGCACCTCCACTATCTCCTCTGCCTGTAGGTCCATATTACGTGCCACCCTACGTAATAGGTCCTGGTATGCCCGGAGATCTATCGGGGATGGACCTGTGCTCGTTGTGCCCGCCACCGCCTCATCTGGGGAAGATGAGGAAGATGCCTCAGGTGGCAAGGGATCTAAGGGCGGGTCATGTTCCGATGAGTCCTGGAGCGGAGCATCACCTGCCCCTGGGTCCAGGTCGGCAGGTGGTGTGGGCACGGAAGCCTCCATGCCCCCTGGGGGAGGGCGAGAGATGGTGGATTCTGGGGCTGTATGCTCAGAGCGCATCGAGCGAGAGGCTGATAGTGGTGGAGCCCCTTGTGCTTGGTGGTATGCCCACGGGGTCCAGAACGACCAGTGTGAAAGTCCCTGAGCGGGATCCTCCGCTACCTCCTGCCAGTGGCCCATGTCCGCCTCAGTGGCCTGCCCCTGAGGGGAGTATGCCGATCTCGAGGCCCCATCAGAGGAACGGGACACTGATCTTGATGGCCATGGCGGTGCCGATCGCGCCGAGATGAGCTCCGAATGATACGGTGCCGCTCGGTGCCGGTCAGGAGGTGATCGGTCCCTATGAGGTGCCGGTGAGCGGTGCCGAGATCGGGATCGGTGCCGATGACCGCGTCGGTGCCGAGAGTCCGATCTGGACCTGGAAGGCGACCGCGAGTAGACCCGGTGCCGGGAGCGGCTCCTCGACGTCGAGCGTCGTTCGTAGCGGTGCCGGGAACTACGTCTCGAGGTCGAACGGTACCGACGATCATAAAGGTGCTGGGACGTGGAACGGTGCCGCGACGATGATCTTGGCCGTGAGTACAACCGGTGCCGAGGTGATAGTCGGCGCCGGGACTGCGAGCGGCGTCGGGACCTGCTTCGTGACCTGGATCGGTGCCGTGGATCCAGTCCTTGAGATGGGGGGGCGCATCATGGCAGGTTTTCCCTTGGATTGCACCGGACGAGGAGCCAACGGTGCTGGTGGTTGGGGCGGTGCCGGCTCCGTGAGAGCAATCAAGTCTCTCGCCGTCGCGAAGGTCTCTGGGGTCAATGGGAGACACGGCTCCACCACTGACCGAGGTGGTGATCCCGGCCGCACCGGACTCAACGGCCTCGGAGCCGGAGTCGACGGTGTAGGAGGCACCTGCTTTGGGTGTTCCACAGGTGGACGCGGCTCTACCCCCGGCACCGGGGGAGCCGGCGTCTTCAGGACAGCAGTCTCCTGCGTCTTACGGGATTTCTTATGACCCGGGGACAAGGATCGGCGCCGAGGCACTTGCGGCGGGTGCGGTGCCGAAGGGGTCCGGTGCCGCGGAGGCTTGTCCGACTCCACCCGCGGTGCAGGGGCAGTCGGTGCCGCAGGGGCACTGCGCACCGAGGCGCTTGGCGCCGGGGCCTGACGCGCCGATGGAGTGTCCGGGCTAAGTGCCGCCTCCATGAGGAGTTGCCGAAGCCGAAAGTCCCGCTCCTTTTTAGTTCTCGGTCTGAAGGCCTTACAGATCTTACACTTATCTGTTTGATGGGACTCTCCCAGGCACTTCAGACACGAGTCGTGCGGATCACTTGTGGGCATAGGCTTAGCGCAGGACGCGCACTGCTTAAAGCCGGGAGCCTTGGGCATGAGTCCAGCTATGCGCCGGGGGAAAAAGGGGGAAGAACAACCCCCTTAATCCCCTTTAACTATCTACAACTACTAAAAGGTAAACTGAACAACTGTCTAATACTATATAACAACTACAACTATCTACAGAAGAAATCGGATAAGCTAGGGAGAGTGGAGAACAGCTATGCCTCGCTCCACAGTTCCAACGACCGTCAGGGGTGGTAAGAAGGAACTGAGGGGACGCCGGGTCGGCTGGGGTATATATCCAGCGCCATGAAGGCGCCACTCTAGGGGGCTCCACAGCCGACCCGCCGGGTGTTGCTAGGGTAGAAAATTCTCCGACGATCGTGCACGCAGCGCGCGCACACCTAATTGGAATCGATATGAGCAAGCATTCGAAGAAGGACTGGCCTAATCTGATGACAGTTTGTGAACAAATCATGAAAAAAAATAGATGGCATTGTCACAGCCAAAGTTCTCAACATTGGGCTTAAGAGAACTGTTGAACACTTGCTGAGTACCCCAAAGCCTATTTCTGTAGCCTTGAGCAAAATGCAGGGAAATAGCTGTTTTATTGCCAACGCTGTTGAAATTTGGAAGAAACTGAGTGAGATCTTAAAAAGAGAAACATGTAATGATGGAGTTAAATTACAAGCATTAAAAAAACAAATGGGACAAGCACTATCTCCAGCTCATTTTCTTGCAAATATTCTCAATACTCGGTACCAGGGTCAAACCTTAACTGCTGAAGAAGAGGAGCTGGCGGCTATGACATGGACATCCAGCAATCATCCCTCCATAATGCCAACTATAATAAACTTCAGAGCTAAGAGTGAACCATTCAAGAAATATATGTTTGCTGATGATGTTTTAAAGAAAGTCATACCGGTGAACTGATGGAAGTCACTTAAGCACTTGGATTCAGAGACTGACGTGATAATCTCACTTTTAACAGTAGCATCTTCTGCTGATGTAGAAAGAATATTTTCTTCCTTTGGACTAATTCATTCCAAATTGAGAAATCATTTGGGTCCTGAAAAAGCAGGAAAGCTTGTTTTTCTTTCCCAGATTATGAACAAACAGGAAAATGAAGGTGAAGACGACTGAGTTAGCTGCAGAAGACAATATTTTAAGTTTCTCATGTTGACCTGGCTGACCTAGCCGATTTAATTTTTGTTTTTTTGTTTTTGTTTTTTTAATTTCATTAAACTATTTTAATTAAAAACAATTAACAAAACAAACCTGATTTTAAAAAACTTGAATGTTTAACTAAATTCAAAAATTTGTATGCTTGTTTTGTTAATAGTATGTTTGCTGTTGAAGAAAAAAAAATCCAGAATACATAATGTTGTAGTTTTAGTTAAATAAAACAATTTAAATGTCTATCTGGTGATGTTCTCCTCCTAATACAGCATGGCAAGAAAGCCCTCCAAATATTAATGATTAATCTGTTGAATTAGAGATAGTTCACCTCCCAATGATGTCATAAATATCTGCTTCAATTATCTTTGGTAAATGAAATAACGAATCATTTATTTTCTGATATAGCTGTAAAACTAATCTGAAAAGTTTTTACATTTTTAAGTGATTTATTTTATAGTGTGTACCTTTTAAAAATGAAACCTACATCTATCTCTGAGTTGTGAAGAATATGTATGAAGGTTATAACAACCAACAAGAATGCACTTTTATGTAAAAAGCAACAGAGGGTCCTGTGGCACCTTTAAGACTAACAGAAGTATTGGGAGCATAAGCTTTCGTGGGTAAGAACCTCACTTCTTGCATCTGAAGAAGTGAGGTTCTTACCCATGAAAGCTTATGCTCCCAATACTTCTGTTAGTCTAAAAGGTGCCACAGGACCCTCTGTTGCTTTTTACAGATTCAGACTAACACGGCTACTTCTCTGATACTTGGCACTTTTATGTAGAAATCCATGATTAAATCAAGTCTTCCTGACTAGACTAAATTTGATTTAATTTAAATCAAATCCATCCGATCTACAGGCAAGCTGTAACACCATTAAAACTGGAAAGAATAAGTTAGTTTACACAACCATTTGTTTGTAGTGTATTTTCATAAGGGCAATATTCAGAAGATTTTTTCATCTAGTGATAGTTCTAGAGTGCCAGTAAACCTTGCTAATGGTATACTAAATTAACCAGGAAGCCTGCTATTCACTGATTCTCCCTCCCTCCCACCCCCCCAACAATTAGCAAGCAAAGACAATAAAAATCGACACCGCATTAAAATACGAACAATGCACATTTTGTACCAATTGTAGTTTAGTTGTATTTATGCTTCATACTGTCAATGAGAAAAGAAATCTTTGCAATGTGGATCTTCACATCATCATCTGCCTTTACATGTTTATTAAGAGCAGCACAATCACCGTTTTGCATAGATAAGTTTCAGTTTACCAAGGTTCTATTGTACTAAAGTACATAAAACCTAGAGGTATAATTTTGATTGTTACTGTACTTTCAGAACATCTGGGTAAGTGACAAAGTTTCATTTTCATCAGTTTATCGTGTTATGCATTCAAAATAAGTTATGTTATTTAAAATGTTTAACAAATTGAGAGCTCTAATGAGAAATTGATATATTTTCAAACTTATGTATTTAATCATTAAAATAGAACATCACTGTGGTCACTATATAAAATTACAGATTGGGGCAATCCCATAGAAGCCAAATCCAAGCTACTGATTTCTTTGCACACATAAGCATGTATGTAACATGGCTCCCCCGCTCTGTCAGTCTTCTCTGTACTTGTGAATAAGCAAAGTATATAGTCAGTTGCAGGTGATTCTAATAATGCAGTAAGGAGTAGAGAGATCCTGTTATGTGCTCTAATGCTTCTATCACTTAAAGACATGAAAACCAGAACACACATGTAAGCACAAATATTTTAACTGATTATACTGACTTTGTTAATCTCAATAAACAGGTTACTTATATTTATTTTTCGGTGATATAAAAATATCCACCACAGATGCATCTACACAAATGCAATAGCTTATTAAAGTGATGCTTTATTCACATTGTGAAGTGATGGCAGTTACTCTATAGTTAAGGTTTTCCTTCATAAGTCTGCTTTGCCTTAATATCAGTAGGCGAAGTCTAAGGTTGCGGTAGAATTTTTCTGGAAAATTGCAAATGATTAGGATAAGGGGCTTCTGATTTTCAACACCTCAAAAACAGTTGTCTTTTCAGAGTTCGAAAAGTACATCTTGCATCCCTTTGTAGTGCATACACAAAAAGAAAAAAGAAAAAAAAGTTAATCATTTGGACTCCTCCAGCTAAGATATAGTGCACAGGATCAACATTTAATTAATATTTCACTTAATAAAACTAAGTTCTTTTTTTAGAAATAGGTTGTGAATTGCCAGATCTTGCTAGCTTAATGTAACTTCTTGGGAGTAAACAGAATCCCAAGGCTTCCTTTAATTAAAAAAAGTTGTCTTCTAGTCCTTTCCCCTGCAGAAATAGAACTTTAAATGTAATTTGATTTCAGGAACAATTTCAATGAAAGAAAAAAAAAAATTTTCCCCCCAGCCAAGGCTGACTAGCCCCCTAGAGTAATGGGATGAGCTCAGATATGGAAAATGATAAGATGGGTCCCTGACCTCCCCCATAACAGCAAATGATCCCTCCCAACTACGTCCCATCACTTTACTGCCCCCTTTTTAGACATTTAACAATATCTTCCACGATGGAAAAACATGTAATAGGGCATATGTGAAAAGCTAGCAATTGCAGAAATCCAGTGCGTTAAAATATATACTTGTACAGTAAAACATGATAAAAATGTAACTGATGGGAAAAAAAATTCTTGCCCCCTGTCCAATTTAGGATTCATGTGACTTCCATGGAAGTTTTCCTTCACTTCTGATACTCTACAAGTATCTACTACACTCATATTTAAAAACAACAAACAAACAAAAAAACCACTCAATGAAGTTTTCTAAAAGTGTGCTGTGTCAACATATGCATTACACTTTACAATGGCAGTTTGCCAACATCCTTAATTAAGGGGAGGCAGTTCAAGACACTATAACTTGTATATTTGATTAGTGTATTATAATGAATACACATGTATAGTGTTTACACCTGAATGCAATGTTGCAGAGTTAAGCTTGTTATTGGAACCTTCATTTTTGCATTTCCTGCCTGCTGTCAAATATATTATAGCTGCTTTAATGCATCCTTCTATATTTAATATGAGAAAACTAAGGTGTAAACAAAGATATTTTCACATAAGGCTAGAAAGCAACAGCACAACAAGAAAAATGCAAACGAGGAGTTTTCAGATTCAGATGAAGAGAAGGTGGTCCCTGCACCTACAATAGTAAAATTGTATGCAGGGACAGAAAAGACAACCATTGCTAGATTCAGAAAGCAGATATACAAAACTTGTCTGAGGCAAGCCCATAGAGAGTTTTAATAAGACAAAGCACTTTTGAAATGAGTGAGGATTCATAAAGGGTGATGTACTCATACTTGTTTGTACACATGCAGGAAAAACAAACTACATTTTCAATGAGGAGAGAGAAGTTGCAAAGACGTGTAAGGAATAGAAGTGGTTGATCCTGAGGATAGTCTTAAATTGGACGAGGAGAATAAAACAGAAAAGGAAGACTAGAATATGGCAATATTAAAAAAAAATCTCAAATTGTCCCCCTAAAATTAATATTAATGTAATAGCTCATTTAATTGGTAGCCAAAACTCAAATACATCCCCATTATTTCTATCCCTTTTGAAAAATGCAGGAGGAAATGACAGATTCTGTCACAAAGCACAAAAGTGAAAATGAAATCCCTGTAAAACATGACATTTTCAAGACAGTATATATAAATCAACATTTTTTTTTAATCTGAGGAAAATGGTTTTACAAATCCAATATTTAAGGCTTTAAACTACTTCAATTAGAATGAAATTTTGGCTTACAAGTTTTTAAATTAAGTTTATATTATGAATTCAATTTTAATTATAGAATAAGTCAGCTTATTAAATGCTCATCTTCTCCAAAAGGAGAGAATGAATGTTTCTTTATTGTTTAATTTTTCTACTTTAGAGTAAGTGTTACCTTTTCTTTCCCACTAACCTGGAGTATTACACATACTCTTGGTCCTCATAGCAATATTCTCCTACCCTGAAAGTCAAACACTAGTTTTATATTAGCTCTCTTTCAGTATTCTGAAGGTTGCTGCTGCTCCTCTTCCAAACTTAAGCCCCCCTCTTAGTACCTTTCAACTATGCAATTTGGTCATATCACAGTAACACTCACTCTCAGATGGAAATATTTCAAGTTATAAAGATATGGTTTATCGTACTCCTATTGCAAAACTTTTATTGACACTGATAGGCTTGTTTAAGTTAAATTATGTTGCACCAACATCCAGCAGAGTTCTCAAGTTCTTTTTTTGCATTTTAGATATTGTCATTTCAGGTAAATTCACTACAGTGACCCACAACTCAGACATCCAGAAACCCAGAACTGCAGATATTTTCATTCAGATTTCCCCTCCCCCAAATGTTCTCATTAAAAACTCTTATACAATCCAGAAAGTCAATGAAAATGAGAGACTATTTCTGGAGTACCGTATTTTCCGGCGTATAAGACGACATTTTAACCCAGGAAAATCTTCTCCGAAATCGGGGGTCGTCTTATACGCCGGGTGCTGAAACCTCCGAGCTGAATCTGCGGCACCACATATGTCTCCCGGGCTGCTGCGGCTGCCTCCGCTCCCTCCCGCCCTGACAGGAGCGTGGGAACCAGCTGCGGCTGCCGCGGAGTGCCCGGGCGGTGGGATCCCTATGGGGAAAGGGAGCCACGATCCGCACGGGAGCAGGCCAGGGGCGGATCGGGGCGAACAGCGGAGGGCGGGAGGGCATCTTGCCCCAAGGGGTGACGGCTCCCGGACAGAGAGAGTGAGCGAGCCGGGAGCCATCGAGGCTCAGCTGATTAAGACCTGGGGTCCCCGGCGCCTTTGATCTCCGCTTATCAAAGCGAGCCCTCAGCAAGCCTCGCTTGACACGCTGAGCGAACACAGTCCCGGCTCCAGAGACAGCGCTGAGCCCTATCAGCTGCCGAGCCAGTGCGCCGGACGCCGTGTTGTGCGGGAAGCCAGGCAAGCCGGGTCCCCTGCAGCCCCAGCCCGCGGGGCCCAGAGGGCTGCGAACCAGCCCCACATGGGGGGAGGGAGGGCACTGCCACGTGCCCAATCGCACCGGACACCGCACCATGGGGGGAGGGGGGGCTGCTCTTGTCTGTGTGTAATGTGCAGGCTGGCACGGCACCGACCCTGCGGCGAAGCGCGGGGCGGGGGGGAATTAGCCGGGCACGTTACTGAAGTCCAAGCCCATGGCCAGAGCTCGTGCAGCGCAGCCCGCTCGCTTCCAGGGCTCCTAAGTAGCCAGCACGTCTCTTCTGGTGCACGTCCTGGGCAGGGCAGCCCGAGCGGCTGGCTCTGCTTGTAGGTAACCAAGGGGCGGACTGGCTTGATTTGGAGCCGACTGTTACAGCTCTGCGGAAGCACAGGGCTGGGAGTCTTATGGGAAGTGCCGCAGGGTGGCCCCAGGGAAGCGTTGCGCTAAATGAGAGCAGAGAGGCGGGAATCCCGCCTTTTAATGGATGAGAGCGCGCAGCCAGGGCCGGGAATAAATGATTCTGGGAATAAACCCAGAGCTAAAGAAGCGCCCTGCGTATGCGCCAAAACTTGTCTCTTACACCCTGTTGGTCCAATGAAAGATACTACCTCGCTAATAGCCTGGGGTCCACACAGCTACAACACTTGCAAAAAAAGTGTGCATCAGACATGCTTCCCTGTTCAAACAGATTTTCTTCCTCATAGCAAAGCCCTAATGTGCTATGCCAAGCCTATGTTTATTTCCTATTAGCCGAGATAAGCTTGCCTGGAAACTACTGTTTTTACTTTCTCAGATCTCGCTCCTGGCGAGCATGTGCGAGATCCGAGAGGCAGAGAAGGAGGTAATAGGATACAAGGGCGGGCCAGACGGGTGAAAGAGGCGTGTTTGTCTACTGCTCTGATTGTCTTGGAGACAGGGAGGGCTGGGCAGGCAGGGAGAGCTGTGTGGAAGCAGAGAAAGAACTGACAGGAAGGGGATGCAATGCTGACCAATCCAAGCAGGCTTTGTATACAACAACCAGCCAATCGCCGTTAAGGTACATCGCTTGCCGTGATTGGCTGGTTGTTGTATACTGGGTCCCACATACAGTACAGCACCAGTATCTGTACCTGTTCATACAGTACAACACCAGTACATACAGTACAGTATACAAATGTCCAACAATCAAAACCCCATCATGGCTCCACCAGCAAGAAGAAAGAAATATGAAGCCAGTTTCAAACTTAAAGTTGTAAACTTTGCCATGGAACATAATAACTGCGCTGCTGCAAGACAATATGGAGTAACAGAAAAGATGGTTCGGGACTGGAAAGCAAATGAAAAAGCATTAAAGAGTATGCCAAGGGGTAAGTGTGCATTAAGAAGAGGCACCCCACATTGGCCAGAACTCGAAAAACATGTAGCAGACATGGTGAATGAGCATCGCCAAAATGGTTATGTAGTGACACGAAATAAAATACGTTTGTTTGCACTTCAGTGGGCCAAATCTAACCCAGATCACAGCAACAGATTCAAGGCCACTGTATCCTGGTGTACTAGATTCATGGAAAGGCATAATATGGTACTGAGGCAAAAGACGAAAATTGCCCAAAAATTACCTGCAGATCTTGATAGCAAAGTAAATAGTTTCCATCGATACATAATAAAACAGCGCACTAAACATGGCTATGCGTTAAGTAGTATTGGAAAAATGGATGAAACTCCAATGAATTTTGATATGTTTGGAAATAAAACTGTCCATCAAAAAGGTGAAAAAACAATTTTAATTAAAACAACAGGACATGAGAATTCCAGTTTTACAGTGGTACTAGGATGCACAGCTGATGGCGGCAAACTGAGACCAATGATTATTTTTAAAAGAAAAACAATGCCGAAACTCAAGTTCCCTGTTGGTTGTTTTGTACATGTGAATGAAAAAGGCTGGATGGATGAAGAAGGGGTAAAGCTATGGCTTGATAATGTATGGAGCAGGCGACCAGGTGGACTTATTCAAAAACGTAGTCTACTGGTGTGGGATATGTTCAGGGCTCATTTAACTCCCAGCACCAAGCAAAGGCTTGCAAGACTAAACACAGATGTGGCAGTTATTCCTGCAGGATTGACATCGTTGGTACAGCCACTGGATGTGTGCCTAAACAAGCCATTTAAAGATCGCATTCGAGAACAGTGGAGTGAATGGATGGTTAGCGGCGAAAAGTCATTCACAAAAGGAGGAAACATGCGTGCTCCACAGTTGGATGTTTTGTGCAAGTTTGTCATAAAAGCCTGGAATGATATTGATGCAGAAACAGTAATCAAGTCTTTCAAGAAGTGTGGCATATCAAATTCATTAGATGGTATGGAGGACGACTACTTGTGGCAAGATGAAGAGGAAGCCGAAGCTGAGACCACACCATCTGATACGGAATTCGATCCATACGATGACTGCCTCACAAATGTATCACAAGATGTCATTGATGTACTTATGATATCAGATGACGAACAGGAGGATTTTGAAGGCTTTTAAAGGGAAACTGTCACGCCAGCAAACCCTGTAAAAATACCGTAGCTTGCAGTTATGATGGGCGTTGCTAACTCGCCAGGGACTTGCCCGGCACTTGCTCTCTCTCTATTGTTTGTTATCTTCCTCCTATCATCATCAGTTCCAGTTTGGTTGACAGCTTAGAAAACAAACAGCATGGCAGCTCCCATGTGTTTATTGTCTTATCCTTCCTTTCAGCTTTAGAGTGAATTAGGAAAAGTTTAATCCACTTGCACTGTTTTATGTTTACATGTTTGATGACAAACAGCCTTATGTTTATAAGTGACAGTTTTCCTGCTAAGTACCTGCATGTCATAAGCATTTGAATTAAAATTACCATATTGAAATCAAATCTGATGTTTTTTTAATTTTTATTTGGTGTGCATTGGAAGAGGGGTAGTCTTATACGGCGAGTATATCCCAAACTCTATATTTTAACTGGAAAAGTTGGGGGGTCGTCTTATACGCCCAGTCGTCTTATACACCGGAAAATACGGTATTTTCTTTCAGACCACTACCAGAATTTCATACTATTTTACTAAGTAGCAAGAATGCAAGATTCCTTTTCTGGAAAGAGTAATTTAAAGAATTAATGGATAGTATAAAATTAATGCATAATTGGATATTGGATACTGTGAAACTGAAAAAAGATATAGTTGAGTAATACTATTTTTTTTCCACTAAATCCACTGAGAGGTCAAAAAGTACCCCCAAGAGAACTGAATACCATATTACAGAAAGACATGGAAGGAAAGAAAGAACTAGAAGAACAGAACCGCTTCGCCCCTTCCCCCCCCAGTATTATTAGCATGTACTGAAAGCCACATAAAAACAAAGGAAGGGGCAACTTCAGCATATCACTAATTTTAATACGGTACTGTAGGTTTACTAAAGTGCTGAAACCAACTAAAGGATCATTCAACACACATTATGGGGAGGTGGGATTCACCTTATTCATATGAGTCCTTCAATGACTATTTCTGTACTCATGTACTTTAATAATGTCTAGTTCCCTGGGCTCAATGGAGATAAACTACACTTATATTTACACTTCATACAGTGTATGGTGAATAGAAGAAAGTGGACAAACTTTTAGTAGACAAACTTTATATATGGAGCAATGGTTCTAAAATACTTGGTAACATACTGCAGTATCAAATGCAAAAGACTTGAAAACAAATTACCTAATTTCAGTTGAATTGCTTCATTTGTATTACACTTGAACTCAGCCAACTTCTTCTCCATAGCACTCAGCCCTGGGAAAAAAGTTTATGCAAATCATATTTAAACTACATATTGCCACAATCCAAGGGAATAGGTTTAAAAAAATAAGGTTCTCATTTAAACTTACAGAAGTAAAGCAATAAAGACACATCAAAAACACTTAAATTTGTCTCTTTACAAATGTGAGCTCCCATTTTTAAACAGGACCCTTGAGAGATGTAACTAAATGTTATGTAAATCTACAATATACAGAGAGTACACAGAATTACTCTGTGCATCAGAGTGGCAAGAACCATTTAGAGGCTACAGAAATACCCTAGTTCATATTTTTTGAATAAGGAGCTACCATTTTTTACAATTAAAAAATACAGTCCTTTTAGTAATGCAAACAAGTCGGCTAAAATATTCCTGTTTTTTATTGTTTAAAAAAAAAAATAATAATGAGAGAGAGCACAAGCACGCTGACAACATTTTGTAAAAATAAAACAAATATTTTTGGCAAAGAACTTGTATTTTAAATTTCATCCAGTAGTAAATATGCTACTGGCTGAAATTTAAAAAACTGTACAAGTTCCTTGCCAATAATTATTTTTACAAAATGTTGTCAGTTCATTTTGGAACACTGATGTTACAAATAGAAATACTGTAAAGATTTTCCTGACAAGAGTAGCATCAGTGGACACCAAAAAGTATAGAACTTCACATTAAACAGAAACTATTAGCAGCTATGCATTATTTTTTGTTACATTTATTTTTTTATTTAAAAGTTGAGCTGCTAAGGAAGAAAAAATATTTATATTTTGTATCACCCAGAAGCTTCAACCAGAATTGGGGCCGGATTATGCTAGGTGCTAAACAAGTACATATGAAAATATGGTCCCTGATTCTTCAGGTTGTATGAGAAAGTACAAGTTTCTTCCTGCTTATTTTTTGCTTTAGTAATTCAGGTCTAGTCTGTGTTATTTTTCCAGGAAGAGTAGAAATTAACACAAGTACCAAAATGGGAAACTTAAGCAACAGAGTGGTGAGATTTTTAATCAGACCGTTTAAAGATGTCTTTTGTTGTATTGTTAGCATCTTTTTAAACTCAACTGTTTTTATAAACCTGTAAGGAAAGATGCATATTAAATATTCAGATGGGTTTGTTTTTTAAATTGCTGGTGTTCCTTTAATACAAGTACGAGTAAACTGAAAACTAGATGTTTCCAAAAACTGATGTAAGAATACAGGTGTTTCTTGGTACAAAGGATGTAATTTTTATTAATTAGGCCTGGTCTACGCTTAAAATTTAGGTTGACATAGCTAAGTCACTTAGGAGGTGAAAATCCACACTCCTGGGTAAGGTAGCTATGCTGACATACACCTCACCAGCATGCATCCACTGAAAAATGTGTCTATTGGACAAATTGTAGTTTATAGCTATGTGGCCTCCATTCTTTAGGTAAGCACAAAGGCCTCATATAGAGAATAGCTAAACCAACAGTTTGTAAAAGTACTATACTGTAGTAAAAGTGGTTTCAAATGCTAATTTACACCAGCTGTATATACTGATTTAAATGCACATAATCATGAATCAAGAAATAGACATGGCTTTGTGGCATGATGTTGAATCAATACTTTCCTGTAGGTTCCTTTGTATTTCTCTCAAGTTTCTGTTTCAGACTGGATTTGATGCATTTTATGAAATAGGAGTAGGATAATAGTAAAAAGACTACTGAAGCGTTGACATGGATCTTATTTTATATAAATAGATCAGTAACTGCATAAGCCAAAAATCTTTAAAACATAGTTAGTAATCAACAATTATTTGAAACAATAGACCAAAACATGAAAGGTGTTGCCCTGGGGAGAGAGAACTACGCCATTAAGGGGGACTTCTCATGGACTATTGATTACACCAAAGGCTTAAGAAGTGTGTTTTAGCACCTGGGCTTTATTACACTGGGAAGCAGTCACTCAAAGTGATCGGGGGTAGGATGGGTAATCAACTGAATATGAGCTCACAGTACAATGCTGTGGACAAAAGGGCTAATGTGATCCTTGGATACATAAACGAGGGAATCTTGAGTGCGAGCGAGAGGTTATTTTACCTCTGTATTTGGCACTGGTGCAACTACTGCCGGAATACTGTGTCCAGTTCTGGTATCCACAAGTCAAGAAGGTTCATAAACTGGAGAGGGTTCAGAGAAGAGCCACGAGAATGATTAAAGCAGCAGTTCTCAAACTGTGGGTCGGGACCCCAAAGTGCATCGCGACCCCATTGGTCGCCAGCAGGCTGACATAAGACTTGCTGGAGCCCAGGACAAAAGCCAAAGCCCCAGGGTGGTGGGGCTAAGGTTACAGGCCCTCTGCCCGGGGCTGGAGCCCTTATGTTTGGGCCCCCTGGCCTGGGGCAGTGGGGCTTGGGCTTTGGCCCCTCCCAGGGCATCAGGGCTTCGGCAGGCTCAGGCTTCAGTTCCCCATCCTGGGGCCCTGTAGTATTTTTTGTTGTCAGAAGAGGGTCGCAGTGCAATGAAGTTTGAGAACCCCTGGATTAAAGAATTATGCAACATGTTTTATAGTGAGACTCAAGGAGCTCAGTCTATTTAGCTAAACAAAGAAAATGGAGGAGTGACTTGATTACAGTCTGTAAGTACCCACAGGAACAAATATTTGATGATGGACTCTTCAATTTGGCAGAGAAGGGTATAACATAATCTGATGGGTGGAAGCCGAAGATAAATAAATTCAGACTGGAAATAAGACGTTAATTTTTATCACTGAAGGTAATTAATCACTGAACAATTTCCCAAAGGTCATGGTCGACTCTCCATCACTTGCCATTTTAAAATCAAGATTGTATAATTTTCTGAAAGTTATGCTCTAGGAATTATTTGGAGGAGGTACTATGACCTGTGTTACACGGGAGGTCAGACTACATGATCACAGTGGTCCCTTCTGGCCTCAGAATCTATCACTTCAGTAACTTAGCCAGAGGTTATGGGTCTATTACAGGAGCAGGTGGGTGAGGTTATTTGGCCTGCAATGTTTTATAAACCTGTAAGGAAAGATTCATATTACATATTCAGACGGGTTTGTTTTTTAAGTTGCTGGTGTTCCTTTAATAAAAATTACATCCTTTGTACCTAGAAACACCTGTATTCTTACATCAGTTTTTGGAAACATCTAGTTTTCAGTTTACTCGTACTTGTATTAATTAAGCCTGGTCTACGCTTAAAATTTAGGGTCAGACTAGATCAGTGGTTCTCAACCCGCGGCCCAGTTAGCACACAGCTGCGGCCTACATGACATCCACAAGGCTATACAGGTAGTATTGGATACGGCTCACAATGGTAAATAGGTTGAGAACCTAATGCTATTGTTATGAGAAAGTGGGTAGCTTTTCTTCTAGTTTAAGTCTGTGCATCACATTGCACTAGAATTAAAAAATGACCCAATATTATAGAGAAAGGATATGAACCTCTCCAGGGTGGACTGATTTAAAATCACCAATTTTAATCACAATTTAATCTTTTTCTGCATTTGTACTATTTTGAGGAAAAATAATTCAAGAAGTCAATTCTCATTGGTTGATAATCATTAATGCATATGGATTTGCAACTAAATATAGCCTCTACACTAAATCTGGTGCTACTTTTTTATTAGCCAGGAAGATACACTCTATTACAAAAAACTTACATACATTTATTCAGATTCTTAATGTTTACATTTTTATTGTGTGAACAAATGATAAGTTTATTAGATTTTGTTTTTCCACTTGTGATTTGTGTCAAGCTAAATTTGGATGGAAACTAGAACTCAATTAAAAATGCACAAAAACATTCAATTTTTAATTAATTAAATACAGCTACCTTAAATGTGCTGAATATATAAGAAATAAATTTATCAAAACCTTGCCCTTAAACTGATATATTAAACAAAGGCAGTATTGTCTGTACTTATGAACTGAACGGATTTGTGATTTCGATGATCTTCAATAAATTTAGAACAAGCAGGTCTCAGTCTCTCACACCTCATTTTTATTTAGAGTGAAAGAAAAAAATTCCTGTTTTTTCAACTCCCAATCAATGTCTCAACATGGAATGGACTACCAATTCAACTGAACAAGCTGAACAAACTGAAATGAAGAAAATATTCTCTCCACACCTGGAGAAGAGGCTATTGCTGTCCAGAGCAGGTTTAACTCTTCAACAAACTGGTTCCAGATGGTTAGCTATTGAGTTCCACCAGTTCAGTGGCTTGACTTTCTTTAAAACACCTAAATTATTTTAATAGATTGTACTAAGTTTAGGCATAGGCTGTCAATTCCAAATTTAATTTTACATAGTTTATTTTTAAATGTACTTATTGTAAATTAAAAAAACAAAAATAAATCAGTTTAAGTCACCATTTTTCTCCACTCCACCTAATGGGGGGGAAATCTACACACCCTAATCTCAGTCAATAGGGCACAGACAAAGATGCCCACTCCCACTGAAGTGTGATGAAAAAGTTGAGAGAAGGTAGCACACAGGAGAGATGCTATTGGATGAAAGGTGGAGGAGAGAGGTAGTGGTAGGCTAAACATTAACAAAAAACAATTTAAGTGATTTAAAAAAGCTTCCCCTTCTCAATGAATCAAGGTTTTACTACCTTGCACTTTGGAAAAGTAGTAGGGCTATGAAATCACATTGTTAAAAGAGTCCTAAGAGAGACCAGCCCTTAATTTCTAATGTAATGTGCAAGCAGACACATTTGGGGGGAAAAAAAAAAGTGTCATGCCTTCATAAAAGATCATGAAGAAAAATAGGCACAAGTGCAATTGTTTTTCTTTTGCAAATCACCACTAACCTTGAATTGAGCAGTTTACCTACTAGAACTTCAAAAAAGTCTGCCTAACTCTCAAAGCATTCAATAATGTGCAGCAAATAACTCCCAAACATTAGTTAATTCTGATATCTAGTTACCTCTGCATCTCACACGTTTCTAGTGTGCCCATCATAGTATCTAGTCATATGCACTTGACCTTACATAGGACAATGGACTAAAACAGAGGAAGTTTCTAAACCAAATTATTTTTAAGCTACAGCTTTAGGAAGTTTAAAAAGTAAATATTTGAAGTTTTCTAAAACCCATCTCATAAATCAGTTGAAGTTTGCACAAAGTATTTTCTTCTGATTTCAGGCCATTCATTTTACGTTTCAAGTGATAACTTTTTCCTGTACAAGTTAATGAGGAAAAAAACACTTTCAAACAGCATACTAGTTTTGCAGTTTAATTAGTTTCTGGAGATCCATAACATTAGCATAAACATGCTGGATGTCAAAGGAGAGTTGGTACTTGAAGGAAAAGCCAGCTATTATCCTATCCAGACCATCTGTAAAGTTTGTTTTTATTGACTTAACGGGCTGCTGTGTGTATTTAAGGACTGGGCAGACACCTGAATCTGGACATAGCTGACAGGCCTGGATGTATCCTTGGCCAGGGCCTACAGAGCAGAGCCACTGCGAACTGTGTTTCCCTTGTTCATCCCCAGAAGCAAGGTGCAGCCACTCCGTAAAAAATCTCATCGGCTTGTAATGAAAGAGTCTTCTGGGCTCTGCTTCCCGGTGAGCGCGTCCCCTCCCACGCCTCCTCACCACACTGCGGCCCGATCCCCTCGGAGCGGCGCAGGCAGGCCGGGTCGCAGCGAGGGGAAGAGACCCGAGCAGCAGGACACAGGGAGCCGCTTTCCGGGAGCCCCACGCTCCGAGGGACGGCGCAGGCGGCGTAACAGGAACTAGGCACCGCACCCCGGGGACTAGCAAACAAGCCGCCGGCGGCTCCCCCAAACAGCGCGGTGAGGGCGGATGGGGGAGCTGCCTGCCGCCCCCCGCGGGAAGCAGGAAGCCCCTCCCGGGCGCGAGCAGCGGCACGGGCAGGCCCCTATACTCCTGGGCCGCAGGACAGGCCCGAGGGAAAGCCGGGGTTCCTCCCTGCACCGCGCTCGGCGAAGCCGCGACAGAGCCTCGGGCCACAGCTCCCTTCCGCCACCGCAACTTACCCGCCATTTGGGAGCAGCGGCAGCAGCCAAGTCACCCGGACACAGACCGAATCAACCCGCGCGCCCACACACCGGACGTGAGAGCATAGCCACGCGCTTCCGCTCGCCGACAGCAACGGTGCGCAAAGGGGGAAGGGAACTGGCGGCTATAGATAGTGCGCATGCGCTATACGCTCCAACATACGAACTCTCCGTATTATTGGGTCCGAAGAAGTGAGGTTTTTACTCACGAAAGCTTATGCCCAAATAAATCTGTTAGTCTTTAAGGTGCCACCAGATTCTTTGTTGTTTTCGTATTATTGGGGACACTGTGTTTTTACAGAGTCAGTGACTCATTTGCATAACCCCGCCTCCTTCTAGTTTCCACCTTCCACCCCGATTCAATTCCTCCAGCTCCCTGCCAGCCCAGGGTTTGCTGCCTAATCCCTGTGGCTCGGCCTGCTCCCAGCTCCTGGCTCTTTTGGTCCCTGTGGCTTCAGCCTCCTGCTCTCATCCTGAGCATCTTCAGCTCCCTGCTAGGGGACGTGCATATACAGTCAGGTTGTCAACGGTCTAATCCCACAAACCCAAACACCCCTGCTCCACCTCTTCCCTGAGGCCATGCCCCTGCACCACCCCCTTTGTGAGGCCCTGCCTCCATTCACTCCATCCTTCCACTCTCTGTAGCTTGCTCTCCCCCATCCTCACTGGGCTGGGGCAGGGGGTTGGAGTGTGGGAGGAGGTGCAGGCTCTGGGCTGGGGTGTAGGAGGCGGTGTAGGCTCTGGGAGAGAGTTTGGGTACAGGAGAGGCTCTGGGCTGGGGCCAAGGGGTTTGGATTGCGGGAGGGGGTGTGGGAAGGGACTCAGGACTGGGGTAGTGGGTTGGGGTGCAGGAGGGGCTTGGGTGTGGGCTCTGGGAAGGAGTTTGGGCATGGGAGGAGGCTCAAGGCTGGGGTAAGGGGTAGGGGTTTGGGAAGGGGTGAGGAGTGCAGGCTCTGGCCAGTCAGTGTTTACCTCGGGCAGCTCCCGGAAGCAACCAGTGTGTCTGGCTTCTAGGGTCAGGGGCGGTCAGGTGGCTCTGCGCACTGCCCTTGCCTGCAGGCACTACCCCTGCAGCTCCCATTAGCTGCGGTTCCTGGCCAATGGGAGTTGCAGAGTCGGCACTCGAGATGGGGGCAGCACGCAGAGATCCCTGGCCACCCCAGTGCCTAGGAGCCAGAGAGACGTGCCGGTCACTTCTGGGAGCCACGCGGAGCCAGGGCAGGTAGGGAGTCTGCCTTAGACCCGCCGCGCCGCTGACTGGACTTTTAGCGGCCTATTAAAATCTCCTGGGTTTCAGTAGCCACCAGGAGATTGATTCCAATTCCAGGAAACTTCTGGCCAATTTGGGAGAGTTGGCAACCCTAATGTACAGTGAGTGCTCAGTCCTGTACAGCCCTGGTTTTGGCTGGAGATGCTGTAGTACAAATATGGTGTCTAACTGATTCTGCCTCTTTGTGCCTATCATTCCCTCAGGCTGTCTCCATACTTACACCAACATCCTAGTGTGTTTTCTTCCTCTCTCCCTGGCCTTCTCCAAACATGGTTCTTTCAATTCCTATCCTCTCCACCCTATCCCCTCTGATTTGGAACCTCTTTTTGATGCTCTTTGTTTTCTCCTTTCCTCTTTCTTGTTGTGGATGCCAGACTCCCCTTCCAATACCTTCTATTCCTAACAGTTTCACATCCTTCCACTAAGGCTACTTTTCTAGGCTGCTGATTCACTATCTTCTGTTCCCGTTCTGTCACTGCTGAGACATTCATGAAATATATTACCTCCATGTCAATAAATATATATTTTAAAAGTGATGGCACATTTTTGCTATTATTTAATATTTCTATAGTCAAAACCTGCATATTCCGGTGAAAAAAATTATTTAACAGATATGCCATGGTCACAGTGTTAGCTACACCTCTGCCCCATTCCTGGTCTTTGAATGGACCCCCTCAGATATTAGATCTCATGCCTTTACCTATCCAGGGGTGGAATTGCTTAGTTTTCCTACTCCTACACTGGATCCTGGGCTACACAGTGTCCTGTGCATCAAGTCCTCAGATGGAACAGACATCTCTTATATGTGTTTCCACAAATTCTTACCTGACTGAGTTGGGGCACCTGCAGTCTTCGTTTCAGGAGTCTGTGACCACTGGTACACATTGATCAGACAAGTCTTCTTAAAATTAAAGTATTGTTTATTTTAGCAAAAGGAATAGAGCTTTTAGGGGAAGAAAAAGGATTTTAATATAAAAAAGTATACACACATCTATTCTTAACTAAAATCTTATCACCTTCTGATGGTAACCTAGTCAGGCCTAACTTCTTCAGCCACCCTCAGCGGGGTGTTGTGTGTCTCAGTCAGGTTTCTCTGAACAACTTCCCCTCTCCTCAGAGATGGTCTTGTCTCATACTGCCAGAGTTCTTCTGTGTTTATGGCCTTGTCCTGGCTAAAACCAGTTTTGTAGGTTGGCTGGAAAGGAGGCAAAACCCAAGCTAACAGTTTTTCAAATAGTGACCCTATAGGTGCATGTCCCTGAGCTTCAGATTGGAGATTTTTGGTAGCAGTAACCGTTTGGCCTGCACATGAACTCTCCCCATCTCAGGCTGTGATCTGTTGCTAAATAGCGTTGTGCAGGAAAACCATCCTCAGTTCCTTCTCAACTACCCTTGGTCTGAAACAGAGCCTTAGCAGAGCCCATTGATAGAGATTCTTCTTAGTGTTTTGCTTCTTAATAATTTTTTCCTTAGTAGTAATACGGCTTCAGTTAGTTAATGTTAATGTTAATAATTTCTTCTTTTTTTATTTCATTCATATATATTATTACTTTGCTTGTAGAATAGTATAAATTAGATTTCCCTAGTTCTTCCCATTCAGAAAGCCCTAAAAAGGGTATGCCCAGCTCCCCCCAAGTTTAAACATTGCCTCTTCTGTTGGGAAGTCATTCCAGTGAGCAACGGCCATTCCTGCTGCATTCGCTGCCTCAGAGAATGTCTCGCTGTCTCAAACTAAAGGCAAGAACCAGAAAGAGTCATGAGCTGAAATTAAGACTACTCATGATGGAAACTCACTCTGACCAGCCTCTGACCCCAGAGCCCGGGACCCTCCTTTTGATAGCAGTCACCATTGAGACCAATCCCATTAACATCGTCCAATCAACACTCTCCAGTGACTTCAAAGAGGAAATCCTTACACTCCTCTCAGAAAGTCTCAAAGAAGCAGACCACAAGTTCCCCGAGCAGGGAATCGGCCAAGAGAAAGAGGTCTTAGGCACAGTCGATAACTTCAGTACCGACTGACACACGATTAGGTACTTATGAGGCTGCAGGATTCTCCGGTACCAATATCACTGGTATGCCCAAAGATGCTAAGAGGGCAGGCTCAGGCAGAATAGTACCATCAGGGGAAAGGAGCAGCAAAGAAAGACCCAGCTCCTCTAAAACAGCACCAATGGAGGCTCATAGACAATCAGTACCGAGTACACCAGCACCGTAAAAGACTATGACGATGCCTGCTGGCCATTCCTCGGAGTGCAGAGGGCCTCCAGTACAGATGGCTATGTCCACTTCAATGGCACCTTCTCCTATGACCTCAGTGGTATTGATGGCTATTCCAGTACCGCAGGAATTTCAGTTCCCCAAAGACTTGATGGTCTTAGAGATGACTGAATCACCATTACCAGGCAACGACATAACTGAAGTACGGATTACACCCAGGTCTCTGGATTTACATGCTACCAGGACAGTCTATTCCACCATCCATGACTGCTGCACCCTGGTCAAACAACAACAATGATGGGGATGATTTATATTAATTGTCAATCCAGAGCTCTCCATTGCAACACCAGGGAGCTAGTCAGGTGGAAACTCATGTTCCTTCAATCTACTGCCAGAGCAGAAGAGACAGTTGGTATGGACACCCTTGGGTGCTCCTGCCCATGTCATTTCCACAACCTCAGTGGCCACATTGGGACCCCTGGTGCCATATAGACAACAATTTTCAAGAACCTCTAGCATCACCCAGAGAGATAGAGAAAGATGATCTATCTCATTCTCAGTAGCCAGACCTCCTGATGCTTAAGAGTAGATCTCTGAGGAACAGAAGGAGAGACTAGACAAGGAAGCCACTCTGGTGACCAACATTTCCTCATCATCTCCTGCCAAGGCAGCCATGCCTCCCCCACCAACAAAAGCAGGCGACTTCAAGCAGTTTCAAGACCTCTTTAAGAGGGCAGTGGATTCCCTTCAAATCCCACTTAAGAAGTCAAAGAGTCACAGCAGAAACTATTTGACATCCTGCAGACGTTGTCATCAGCCATAATTACACTCCCCATAAACGAGGCGCTGCTTGATCCAGTGAAAACTATATGGCAGACACCGGCCAAATACCCCTGATGTGCAAAAGAACAGACAAGAAATATTATGTGCCCTTTAAAGACATGGACTTTTTGTTTTCTCACCCATCCACAAATTCACTGGTTGTTGATGCTGTTAAGGAACATAACAGACAGCACTATGCTAAAATGACACCATATGACAAGGACTGGAAATGACTGGATTTACTTGGATGTAATTCATATTCTTCAGCAACCCTACAATTTAGGGTTGCTAACTATCAAGCCCTCATGGCAAAATATAACCACATCAATTATTCCAATTTAAATGCCTTTATTGAACATCTCCCATTGGATCAGAAAGAGTATAGATAGACCTGTTTGCCACAGCTAAGAACAAGAAATTCCCTCAATTCTGCTCCAGAGCAGGCTTGGGTCACCAGTCTCTCAGGGATGCTTTTCTCCTCAGATGGAACAGACATCTCTTATATGTGTTTCCACCAATTCCACTACTATCCAAAGTGATACTCAAGATAAAGAAAGAATAGGCCAGTGTTATTCTTATCGTTCCAACGTGGCCAAGAAAAACATGGTTTCCATACCTTTTTCAGACGGCGGTGTGTCTGCCAATCACTCTCCATCCTGTTCCTTATTTTCTTTCTCAAGAAGCGGGTCAGATCAATCACCCAAATCTGCAAGTTCTCTGTATCAAAGCGTGGCTCCTTGATGGTTCCAAAGGTTAGAAATGAACTGTTCTGAGGATGTGAAGGAAATACTGTTACATAGCAGAAAAATAATTACTCACCACAGATACATTCAAAAATGGAAGAGATTCCAACTCTGTTGTGATGCATGACATGTTATCTCTACATCCTTTCCTTTACCAGTTGAGCTAGACTACATTCTAGAATTAATGTGAGGGAAAAAATGTAATATGTCTACATCAGGGGCAGGCAAACTTTTTGGCCTGAGGGCCACATCGGGTTTCCGAAATTGTATGGAGGGCCTCCCCGAACAGCCAGGCGTGGCCCAGCCCCCTGCCCCTATCCGACCCCCCCACTTCTCACCCCCTGGCAGCCCCCCTGGGACTCCTGCCACCCCCCCGCTCCCTGTCCCCTGACCACCCCTGGAACTCCTGCCCCTGACTGCCCCCCGCTGCCCCATCCAACCCCCCCTCTCCTTCCTGACTGCCCCCCCGGTACCCCTGCCCCCATTCAACCCCACTGTTCCCCGCCCTCTGACCGCCCCGACCCCTATCCACACCCCTGCTCCCTGACCACCACCCCAAACTCCCCTGCCCTCTATCCAACCCCGCCTCCTCCCTGGCCCCTTACCACGCTGCTTGGAGCACCAGTGGCTGGCGGCGCTACAGCTGCGCTGGCCAGAGCACCAGGACAGGCAGCCGTGCTGCCTGGCTGGAGCCAGCCACAACACCGTGCAGCACAGAGCACCAGGTCAGGTCCCAGCTCCTCAGAGATCGCAGCCCCGCTCCTCAGAGTATTGCGCTGGCGGCACAGTGATCCGAAGCTGCGGGGGAGGGGGAACAGCAGCGGAGGGGCCGGGGGCTAGCCTCTCGAGCCAGGAGCTCAGGGGCCAGGCAGGAGAGTCCCGGGGGCCGGATGTGGCCCATGAGCCGTAGTTTGCCCACCTCTGGCCTACATCTTTTTAATCTAAAACTATTATGCATTAATAATAATTGTATGGTTATAGCATGGCATCCCTACAGGGTGTAGTTTAGGTTGTTTGGGTGCCATACCTGGGTATTTCCATACCTGCGCATTTGGATTTCTTTTAAATTTATCAATTAATCATCCAATGGGATGGATTAGACAATGTGGCCATCAGATCTTCACTGGGCCTTACAACTCTGGAGCCCTTACCCAGGCTTCCAATATCTTGAAATATATCCTGACTACTAACTAAAGATACAAGGCCTGATTCTCCTCTCGTACTGCTTTTACACCAGGGAAGCTCCACTGACATCTGTAGAGCTACTTCTGATTTAAAGTGGTGTAAGTGAGAGCAGAATCAGGCCCACAAAATCATACTGTCACAAGCTTCTTAAAGACCTGTGACAGCAGATGTAGATGAGGAAAAAATGCCTTTCCCCTATAGCTGAAAAGGCATTTTTCCTTAGAAAAATAAAACAAATTTGGAGTTTGTAAGCCAAGTCATTTTAAAGATAGGAACCACACACACAAAAATTAGAAAAATGTTTATAAGCTGAAGAACAGGATTTTTTTTTTTTTGAAACAGCATACCTTTAAGAGCATTCCCCAGAATGTTTTCAGTCTTCCCAGAAAAGCTCTATCCTGCCATGACATAAGGTATGTGAAATTTCAGAGGGTTTATTAATTTCTTTTTGATAAACTGAAAGGGCGTGGAAGTTGAAATTTTGGCTTACCATAGGTTGCTAATTTCCATATTAAATATATAGAGACTACCACAACTCCATAAGATTGTATATCTCAAATCCATGTGAACTCCCCTTTTTTCCATGCTAATAGTAAATGAAGAGCTAGATTGGTTTGGTAAATGAGGTATTTTGTGATCTGTGTGCTAATGAACAAATTATCAAGAAGTCCTATTGGACTTCAAAGGCCTTGTACCCACCTACACCAGTAGAAAATTTGGCACTATATTTGTGCAATTGATTGGGTAAAGAAGCATACATTGTCTGTGTCTGGAATGGGGGGCATTGCGACTCACATCATGAGGTTGCTATAGTGTGGTCCCAAGTCCACACAGGGAGGTGAATGTAGCAACTTCAAGTGGAATGGTGGATATCAGACAGCATTGTTTGTGAACTAGTTATCATAGGTGGGACTGATATAACTCCAAAATGAATCCTTTGTGAAGGTGACTGTTAAAAAATATAACACTTTCCAATCTCAACACCATCACAGGACCTAACCAGATCAGCTACAACATCACCGGCTCATTCACCTGCACGTCCACCAATGTTATATATGCCATCATGTGCCAGCAATGCCCCTCTGCTATGTACATTGGCCAAACTGGACAGTCACTACGCAAGAGGATAAATGGACACAAGTCAGATATCAGGAATGGCAATATACAAAAACCTGGAGGAGAACACTTCAACCTCCCTGGCCACACAATAGCAGATGTAAAGGTAGCCATCTTACAGCAAAAAAACTTCAGGACCAGACTCCAAAGAGAAACTGCTGAGCTCCAGTTCATTTGCAAATTTGACACCATCAGATCAGGATTAAACAAAGACTGTGAATGGCTATCCAAGTACAGAAGCAGTTTCTCCTCCCTTGGTGTTCACACTTCAACTGCTAGCAGAGCACCTCACCCTCCCTGATTGAACTAACTACGTTATCTCCATACTGATTTATACCTGCCTCTGGAAATTTCCATTACTTGCGTCTGATGAAGTGGGCATTCACCACAAAAGCTTATGCTCCAATACTTCTGTTAGTCTTAAAAGTGCCACAGGACCCTCTGTTGCTTTTTACAGATTCAGACTAACACGGCTACCCCTCTGTTCTAAGGTGTAAGGCAGTACAGAGTCAGACCCCTAGAGCAGTTCTCAATCTGGGAGTCATGAACAGATGTCAGGAGGTCAAGACTACCCTAACCTTTCTACATTGGTAGAAACAGAGGGGCATCCTGGAGTGGTCACTTTTGGAAAAGGGGGTTGCGAATGTAAAGGCTGAGAACCACTGATCCAGACCTCTGGCAGGTGGGAGAGGAGTCACACAAAGATTTTGAGGTGGTGCACTAGTGGGCAAGAGCCATACCAAGGTCCTTGTAGCAAAGGCTGGCACCCTCCCCTCCCCGGACCGCCAGCATCTGGCCTAGGTCAGGTTCCTCACAGCCCTGTCTGGCAGGCGCCAGGCGGTCACAACCCAGGGCTAGGCACTCCTGCCTCGCTCGAGACCGGTGTCCTCCTCTGGGAGGTGCCTCACTCCGGCAACCCTCCATCCTTGGGGACCGCTTAGTGGGGCCACAAGCTTCAGGCGCCCTCACTCCCCCGCCCGGCCCAGCACCAGGGTCCCCGCCCCCGCCTGCCGGCGCAAGGTGCCGGCAGGGGGGGCTCATTAGCATAGGGCCGGGCTGCGGCGGCGCGGCTGGCTGGTGGTAGCGCCGGGCTGGCAGCTCCTCCTCCCCCTCCCCGCGCTCAGCATGGCGGTCAAGGTGACTCTGCTCCTCCGTCGCTTGTTGCATAAGGAGCCGGGTGTTGCGGGCGGCCAGTGTGGGGCCGGCGGGGGATTTGCGGCGGCGGCTGCTGCTCTGTGGGCCTGATACCCGACAGCGGCCCCCAGAGAGCAAGGGGTCGGGGGAGCAACCCTGTGGAAGGGGGCGATGGGGTGTGAGGGAGATGGGAGGGGGAAGAGAACGCCCCCCACCCCGGACAAGGAGTGTGTGGGAGGGGGGAGAGCGCCCCTCGGGGGCAGGGGCGAGTAGTGGGAAGGAAGGGAGCAGCTTTGGGGGGAAGGGTCCTGTGGTGGGGGATGGGAGGGAGCAGCTCTGGATGGAAAGGTCCTGTGGTGGTGGCAGGGAGCAGCTTTGGGGTAAGGGTCTGTTGTGGGCAGTGTGGGGGTGAGAGCAGCTCTGGGGGTATTGCGGGTGAATAGAGTAGCTCTCTGGGGAGTTTTAAGAACAATGCATTTCACTTGGAAAAATATTGATGATTTTTGTTGGGTATGTTTGTTGTTCTGTTGCACATAATGAAGCCAAAGGTGTAAAATGTGTTTGTTTAGTGAGTTTTTAGCCTACAGGTATAGCCTGGATGCTGGTGCATGTGCTTGAACTTTTCAGCATCCCAAGGTCTTCCCAATTGTTTGTCTGAACTAGAGTGTGGTCATGTTTTAATTCAAGTTAACTAAGACAATTATAAATGCAAGTGGAGACACTTCACAAGTGTTAAGTATCAGAGAAGTAGCCGGGTTAGTCTGAATCTGTAAAAAGCAACAGAGGGTCCTGTGGCACCTTTAAGACTAACCGAAGTATTGGAGCATAAGCTTTCGTGGGTGAATGCCCACTTCATCAGATGCAAGACTTAAGTGTTACTGCAATTCCTTCTGCTAAGGGCAATTTCTACCATTTGGGGCAGTGGAGATACTGTTGCTCCTGACATTTGAGTCTGTTTCACTGTCTCCCTTGTTCTCGGAAAACAGTTACTGAGTTTGACAGCTATCACTTCTCCCTGAATTGTTTTAAAGTTAAGCAATGAAAACTTAGATTTTAATGTTTGGGATTCTGTTTATCAGTTAGATAAGAGACCTGACATTTATTACCCTTATCAGCATAGATTGCATGAGGATTCCCTACACTACAAGTCAATTACCTAGCTAGTAAAGCATTAACTTTCTTTTCTTGACTTTACAGGTGCAGACAACCAAAAGAGCGGATCCCAATGAGCTACGGAACATATTTTTGCAGGTAAACTGATTTATTTGATTGACAGTTATTTCTTTAAGGGTATGTCTTCTCTACCAATGTTAAAGCGCTGCCACGGAAGCGTTTTAACGTGACTGTGTAGTCGCGGCACCAGCCCAGCGCTGTAAAAAACCACCCCCACGAGGGGAGTAGCTACCAGCTCTCGGAGTGCGGCTCCCCAGCGCTGGTGCACTGTCTACACTGCCACTACAGTGCTGAAACGTGCATCGCTCAGGGGGGTATTTTTTCTCATCCCTGTGCGAGAAAGTTTCAGAGCTGTAAAGTAGCAATGTAGACAAGGCCTAACCCTTGATATGCTAGAGAGGGGTGGTTGCCATGGGGAGTGGTTACTATGGCAGGGCAATTGCTATGGGGGAATGGTTGGTATGTCAAAGTATGTGACACACATTTTATGTCACACTCAGATCTTTAAAGTTCACATTATTTATATTGTATGTCAAAAGACCCTTTTAGGTTTGAGTGGCATTAAGGTAAACTGATACTGAAACAAGTTAGGTCTTAATACTTCTTTCCTTCAAATATTTGTGAAATAGTTACAACATTTCCTCTATAGCACAAAAACAAACCCCCAAACCCTAAGCTGCATTATTTTTTAAGTTATACTTTTCAAGATAATAAAAAAGCTCTACTTTGAAAGTGGTTTTATACTGTAGATTTTACTTTAAGGATTTTTCTGATTCTCTTATAAAAAGGTTGGACTATAGTTAAGAGTCGTAAAAAAAATCTATAGTGTGTGTGTGTGTGTGTGTGTGTACTGGTCTATTTGCATCATGTCACTTTCTTAGTATAGGGTTCCCAAATTGGTATGTTTATATTGAATTACTGGAAGCTTTTTCTCCACTCCTCTCTGATTTCCCTCAAGCCGTCACAAACATAATTCTAAAAGGAAAACACAAAATTATGAAAGTAAGATTTTGTAACAAGATTGATGTGATCAAATGTGGGGCAGTGTCTTTGGTCCTTGATTGTGTCTCTTAATATTTTAAATATCTTTCCATGTAAAAAGGATATTTCCCTTACAGTCAGAAATTCTCAAGTAAAACACTTTAGCTAGAATACAAGAAATGAAAGTAATTTTAAATTAAGGAGTTCCACTGGAAATAAGACTGTAATAACACAAGTCACTTTTATGTCTCCCTTGACATATGCCCTTTGATGCTGTATTAGCACATCTGGGAACTTGATAAGCAGCCAAGAGACCCTTTTGGCTGAGAGAACTAATTATATCTAACCATCACATTTTTTCATAGATGGTTAATTTGAATACAGGAGTGGGTGCTAAAAATTGTAATGTTATATTCAAATGATTGTCTAATTTTTTAATATCTGATATACCATGTAAAGTTTTTTTTCCCCGGCCCCCAGCATAAAAGCATAAACTGGAGGTGTAATAGTTAGTCTTAAAGAGTAAGATAGTTAAGTATTAATTTATTGAAGTGCAAATGAGTATCAGATATCTAAAAGATGTTTTATTGGCTTGTGGACTTCTGGTAGTTAAACAGACCGTCAAACAAACATTTTGCCAGTCATACACAAGACTTGAAACATGACTGGGTTGTTTTCTGACATTTGACGTATTTAACTTTTTGCATAATCTTATTCTGTTCAACTGGAATGCTCTGTATAATGCAGAGCATATGTGATTCTTGTCTTATGTTGTGTTTTGAAGTAGGAGTTTTTGTTGCTGAAATGAAGTAAATTATTTGAAGTCATGTATGTAGTATTTTTTTATCCTTACAGTGATGCTAAATCTGTAAGTTCTCGATATGAAGTTAAATATTTTACTGGCAGGTAGGCAGTTTGTTTGTTTTTAAAAAGTCTTAATTCCACAAGTTCTACAACAGATATGCAGACCACTTTGTTTTGTGCACATGAGAAATGAAGATGTAATGGCCGCCATATTATTTTTCTTGCATATCTGAAACTTGCAATAAAAAATCTATAGGAACTTAAACATTTTAAATTGTTTAATATTTAGAGGTACATCAAATTAAGAAAAAGTTATGGGCATAGGAAGAGATCTTCTTGTGTTTCTTTTTGATAATTTGGCAAATTACACAAGTTTGAAATCCTGTTCATGCAATGTTGGTAGGTTATAAATAAACTTAAACAAAATTATAAATACGGTATCACAACAGAAACCCTCCAGACAAAAACAAATAGAACTTTGTTGAGAAATATTGTTAGTGTTACAACACATTTCATAGGTCAGATATGTTGTGCTCTTTGCTGAGAGTGCAAGTCTGTTCCATGTTGTTCAGCTAAAGGGCGTGCATTCCTGCCTAAATTTGGCTTCCCTTGAAAATAGACACAAGAACGATGTGGATCATGAAGAGGAATAGAGTTCATGTGTTCACCTTGCACTGTAGTACAGGGTGTCCTTATCCTTCCTCCTGTTCACATGATACATTCTATTAAATGTTACCATCCAATTCACATTAATATATTAGTGTGTATGCTGTGCATATATTATCAGAATTTCTGAAGCTTGGTGTAAGATTTTATGGTTTAAATTATTAAAGTGTTAGCAGTAAATCTTTTTATTTTTAGAGAGCAAAAGCTTAAAGGAACAAAACAAAGGAGAAGTTGAAATGGAGAGCAGGAGGGACACAGATCTCTTTAGGACAGTGTTTATCTAATTTCCTGGTGAACCTCCATTTTTTTTTCTTAGAGGAGATGCAGTTAAATGTGGAAAGTATCTGGTTGAATGAGTCCCTGTCGGTTGAACCCAAAATGGAACTGAATCAGCAAGAAGGAAAAAGGAACGTTACCCTTTTCTATTTATTTAAAACGCAGTACCATTTTTTTCCATTAAAAGTCCATTTTCTCAAATCCATTGCACCTGATTTAATGAGAATGATGAGAGGGATACCAGTGAATTTTTTCTTCTGTAAAGGATAAAGTTTGGAGGGCTAGGGGAAATATTAGTTTAGGTTGAAAACCAATGTGATGACATCTAACTGTATGTTAAAAAGACAGACTGTGCTTAGCTTAGACATGTTATGTTGTGGTGATAGAAAACAAGATGTTCAAATTAATTAAATGCTCAGTTTTGAATTATCCTTTTTATGTGTGATAAGAATTCTCTTTTGCAAAGAAATAATTTGGAATTGAAGAATCAATTTTTAATTTTAGTATAAAGTTTAATGTGTAATAAAGTAAATTTATTTTAATTTTGGGATAAATTAAATAACTTCTTAATAAAATATAGATAAATATAAGAGTGTGTGTGTGTATGTGTATGTGTGTGTGTGTATATATATATATATATATATATATAATCTCTCTCTATCCGAGTTTAGTCAAACATTTTATTTTTTTCATGCTAAGAGATACTTGCCTTATAGGTTGCATCGCAGAAAGGTCACTTGGGGCCAGATACTATGAATTTATAAATACATGTCAAAAGTGAAAGGCTTACCTACTTTGTCACTCCTTATTATGTTGGCTTTTTTGCCAGCACCTTTTCTAAATACAGTATCATGACTTTCTCATATGGAGCTGAAAATAATCTGTCAGGTTTCATTCATTTGTATCAAAAATAAATTCCAAAACAGTTTCTTTATTGTAAAATAATTTTCACAATGTAATAAAAATAGTTTGATTAGTTTGTTTCTAAAGAAATAGGACAATTATGTTTACAGTATTATATGTTTAAATGTTTACTATCTTTCATGTGCCCTTGACTGCATGCTCCCTCTTTTATAACTGAATTCTGCTGCTGTTGTGGATATTTTCAGTACCCTGTATGTTCTATGATTTTGCATATGCTGAGTTTACAGTGGAATGCACTCCTTGCAGCAGAATCATGCTTCATAATCTAAGGTTTTTATTATTTTAAAATGGAAGGGTAACCTTAAGACAGTGTTGCAATGACATTTGCCTGAGTTTGCAAACATGTAGGAACCCTGAAACAATAGCTCTGATTAAAATGAACAGGGTAGTTCACACTTTATGGCGTGTTAATTCTTAAATCTAAGACAACAGTTTATTTGTCATATGGTGAGTCCCAAATGCCCCAGTCAAAATAAGGGCCCATTTTGCTAGCTTTCGTACAAATACATAGACAGATGTGATCCCTGGTCCAAAAACTTTGCAGTCTAAGACAAGACACAAGTAGATGTAACAAACAAATAGGAGAAGATGGATGAAGATAATTTAAAGTTTGTTTATTTTTTCTAATTACAAGGAATAAATTTAAATGTTAGCTTTTAACCATGTCACTGCTGATAATTTTAACAGCAGTATACATCTAATATTCTTCTTAACCCACAGTCCCAAACAATTCCCACACTTTCTCTGGAGCCAAAAGCCCTGCCTTCCTCTTTCTCAGATTTTGAAACCTCCAGTTTCTCTGATAACTTCTGTGATGCAGTTATGGATAGTCAAAACAAAAATATATTTTCAGTACAAAAAAACTATGAAACATTGAAGACTAAAAATGTGGACCACAGATTACCGTAATTTGAATGTAACAAAAGTAAACACTAGGGCTACTGTACTTATTGCTGTATTCATTTTGTTTAATATACCAAAACACTCCAATTATTTTAAATGGAGCTACTTCAGAATTTCCAGTATGCCAACCAGAGATCTGCACATACATGGGAGCCTTGCTGCAGAAATTAGATTCAGGGTATACATGGGCCTATAGTGTTTCTCTTAAATGGTGTGTGTGCATCAGAGTATTATAAAAATACTGAGACGCATGGCTAGAAAGGGTTAAGCATCCTGCAAAATAAATAACTCTCAAAAGACATATAGGGAGCTAATGTTTGTGTTTTTGTGTATTTACATATGTATAAGTAGGGTGGATAATGTAATCAACAGTCCGTGTCTATGCTGTATTCTGATAATTCAGAGGTCAAAAGAAAATCTTATATTGTAAATTGAGTGTAAACTCGGGATATCTTAGTATTCATCTCTCTTTGAAATGTATTGTGAATGGTGGAGGAACAAGCAAATGGCCTTATGTTAATTCGTATCTCTAAGTACCAGTGATGGACCTCCTTCAGTCATCCTAATTACCCTTTGTTTCCTGAGGAATTCCAACTTGTCAAAAGACATGAAATTGTATAAAAGATCCTGGGGTCCTGATTTTGTCATCTCAGGTCTGCTTAAGCTTCATCAGGGGAAGTTTGAGTCGCAAGACTGAGGTCCCAGTTATGCCCTGAATATGATATTTGGACATTGGACTGTGACCTATTAATTGAATTCTAAAGGAACTCTTTGCAACTACAAAGCTCACCATCTCTTCTATGAATCTGAATCTTAAGAATTGAACTCATGTCTGTATGTATATTGATCTTTTAACCATACTCTCTCTCTTTTGGTTTTTAATAAATTTTAGTTTAGTTAATAAGAATTGGCTGTAGCGTGAATTTGGGTAAGATCTGAAACATTCATTAATCTGGAAGGTAATGTGTCGGATCCTCTGGGATTGGTAGAACCTTTTCTTTTATATGATGAAATAAGATTTACAGAAATTTTCATCATATTTGACGTGGGATGGAGGCCTGAGGCTGGATCACTTTAAGGGAACTGTGTTGTTTGGACTTCTCAGTAATCAGTAAGGTAATAAAGAAGCTGTTTTATGCTGGCTTGGTGAATCTAAGTATTGGAATATCCACCAGCTTTTGGGGGTTTGGCTGCCCCATTCTTTGCAGTTCACCCTAATTGAGTGACCATAGCTGGCTCCCCACTAGGACCCCGGTCACAGTGGCGTAATCATGCTTGGATACACATTACCACAGGCTAATTGGGATTTTGAATCAGAACCATACGCTTGTCAAAATTTAATTTTGATATTGGAGAGTTTAAGGGTTAAAAATCAGTTACAGTGAGTGACCCATGATCAAGATTCGGACAGAAAATGCCTGGAAGAATTGTGCTTACAGAGAGGGTTGTATTTTAACAAAAGGCCCCAGAGCAGGAACTAAAAAAATCTGTTAATTGCCAGTGATAAGGAAGCAGACCCAGTGAAAATGCTTGCACTGAGAAACTAGCAGCTAGAACTTGACCAAAAGCAAAAAATAGCTAATATGGAAGGAGAAGCTAGGGTTACCATACGTCCGGATTTTCCCGGACATGTCCGGCTTTTGGGGGCTCAAATCCCCGTCTGGGGGGAAATCCCCAAAAGCCGGGCATGTCCGGGAAAATCGGGAGGGCTGGGTGGTGCTCGGCCGGGGCCGGCGGTGCGGGGCCGGGGGCATGGTGCCGGGCCGGGAACCAGGGGCGCAGTGCAGGGCCGGGCGCGGGGCCGGACGGGGAGCTGGGGGCGCGGTGCCGGGCCGGGGTCCGGGCTGGGAGCCGGGCCCGCGGGGAGCCGGGCCGGCCGGGTCGGCCGGGCCCGCGGGGAGCCGGGCCCGCGGGGAGCCGGGTCGGCCGGGCCGCCGGGGAGCCGGGTCGGCCGGGCCCGCGGGGAGCCGGGCCGCCGGGGAGCCGGGTCGGCCGGGCCCGCGGGGAGCCGGGCCGCTGGGGAGCCGGGTCGGCCGGGCCCGCGGGGAGCCGGGCCGGGGGCCGGCAGTGCTGGGCGGGCCGGGGGTGGTGGGCCGGGGCCGGCACCCCAGGGCCCGAGCCGACCCAGGCTGGAGCCGCCGGGGGGGCTAGCCTGGGCTGCGCCTCCTCCCCCCCACACCCCCCTTACCTGCTTCAGGCTTCCCGCGAATCAAATGTTCGCGGGAAGCAGGGGAGGGGGCGGAGACTTTGGGGAGGGGGCGGGGTTGGGGAGGGGGTATGGGCGGGGCTGGGGGCGGGGCCGGGGGCCGTGGAGTGTCCTCCATTTGGAGGTACAGAATATGGTAACCCTAGAGAAGCTGCTGAAAGAGAGTGCCTGTGTTTTGAACATGAACAAAGAATGGCATAAATTTGATTGCAGGAACTAGAAGCTAAGGTAGAAGTGGACAGACTTAAGCTCCAACTCAAGAGAATAAAAGAACAACAGGAACTGTATCATTCTGGAAAGCCAGCTCCTCTCAACAGCAAAGATGGGGATATAATCTGTCCAGTTTGTAACAATGTTGGTATGTTGTTTGACTTTAAGCAGTTGTCTGTGTGTAACCAAATTTACCCCAACACTGCCACCTTTTATGTAAATGCTTTTACAGTGAATTCGGGTGAAGGTAATCCCATAACTCATGCAGAGAATGTAAAAGTCAATGGTAAAGCTGTTTAGGGCAAATTACAACTTCTAATATCACTCTTCTTAAAACAGAGTTTGTCAAAGAGGAAGATTATTTACCAAATTAGAGTGTGAATATTGTAATCCTCTATGAGTTTATCGTAAGTGTGCCTTTAACTAGAATCCATCTGGAATGAAATGGTGTTAAACATTAAGTTATAGCTGGTGTAAGGAAGTTATTGCCTAAGGATCTTTTGACTGGGGATGATATTAAAACTTTGTTCAGTCAAGTTGACTGAACCACTCACAGGAAAGAAATAATCCTGAACCTGTGTCTACTGGGGCAAGGATTTGCCTATGGAGCGTTTCTCCAAATGTTTGTATGAGGAAGATAGCTGTTAATCTGTGCAAAGAAGCAGTGAATATGTGGAAAAAATTCCTAATTGGTATCTCAGAGGTGAATCTGGTATTAGATAAGGCTCAGGGAGATGTTTCTCTAGAGCAAATTAAAGTTGGTGATCAGTTTAAAGTCCTAATTGAGGAAGAAAAGGGTAATTTTTTTATGGGTGATGGAATGTTGGCTAGTAAAGTTTGGGAGAGTAAGTCTGACCAGGTAAAAGTGATGTGCTTAAAGTAGCTCAGTGTAATAAGACACTATTTGTAGAAAACAGCAGTTTATCTGTGTCATGGAGTGTGGGGGAGTTAGGGCCCTGCACCCCTCTTCCTGAGATTTACCGTGACTCTCAACCAGCCAGTAAAACAGAAGGTTTCTTAGATGACAGGAACGCAGTCCCAAGCAGAGCGTGTAGGTACAACCAGAACCCCTCAATCAAGTCCTTCTGGGGGGTTTAGGGAGCTTAGACCCCAGCTTGGGGTTCCCTGCGTTGCACCACCCAGCCCAAACTGAAACTAAAAAAACTCCTCCAGCAGCTTTCTCCCCCTCCCCTCTCCTTTGTTCAGTCTTCTGGGCAGAAGGTGTCACTTCTCCCAATCCCCTTCCTGGCTCAGGTTACAGCTCAGGTAGCTTCCTTCAAGGGAAGTTCCCCATCCGCAGTGCAACTTCCCTGCAACATTCCCAGGTCAGTCCGCCCCTCTCCTTGCTCGTCACAATCTGTTAAGGGAGGGAAAGGCAAAGAAAGTTTAGATGAGCATAGGCTGCCTTCTGAGCTGATGGCTTTGTCTCATCAGCAGTTTGGGAAGGCAAGGTTAGTGGAACATGAGTATCCCTATACCTTACCTGTTACCAGTGTGGAGAATTGTGACAGTGAAGGAAATGTTCCTGTGTCTGTTAGGGGTAATGACTTTCCTATGAAGGGAGCTACCCCAATCTCCAAGCAATTGTCCATGAACATCCATATGTGCTGGGACAAAGGAAAGGATATCCCAAGCTGTTTGTCTGTTAAAGGGGAATGTTTCTCCAGTTCTTTTCCGTCTGTCTGTACAGCAGACAGAAGAAGCCTGTCAGCCTATGATGGTTGAAAATTTATCAGTTGACCCAGAGCTGATTCTGGATACAACTAAAGCCCAGGAAGGAAGTGGTCTTGAATTTGTGTCTGCTAGGGATGATGACATTATAACTAGGTTGCACCCAATTAATGTCATAAATAGCTCCCAGAGACCAAGCGATTCTGGTGCTTCTATTTTGTCTGTTGCTAGTATGTTGCTGGGTAAAGATATGACAACCTTGTCTGATCAGGGTGATATCATAGCCAGGGCACAAGGAAAGCATGAAGATAATTTGACTGTTTATCCACTGATAGTGTGGAAACTTGTAATAAGGAAGAGAATGCTTCTAATCTTGTGACTATGAAGTCTAGCAGTTTACCTGAAAAGGAGTTTGTGAAAATCCTCCTAATGGGACAGAGGTGATTCTGGATTTAAGTGAAACCCAGAAAGTGTCAGTCATTGCTCAGGAAAATGTTCCTTTAGAGCAAGTTCTAGGTGAAAGGGTAAGGGCAGAATTTCTGTGAAAAATGGGTTGTTGCTTAGAAAAATTCCTGAATCTTCAGGGTAGTTTTTGCAAGCAGTTTGCTGCAACTAATGGGCATGGAAGTGATTTGATTGAGTTAACTCAGGGTGAATCACTGTATAGAGAAAGAAACAGTTTGTTTGGGAGACTTGTTCCAGTTCCTAACTGCCAGAGTCTTTCTGAGTTGCATAGATCCACTGACTTTGCTTTAGAAAGACCCAATGTGGATATCTTTGAAAAGGTTTCAAATGAAATAAAAATTGTTAGGGAATTTAAACAGCCCTATAAGCTTAACCAGCTTGTTGGGGAGACAATGTTGTTGGAACATGAATGTCTCCATGTTAATACTTTAAGTAAGCAATCTGTGACTCAGGCACTGAGGAAAGATCGGGTTACTGGGTTACAAGGATGTGGGGGAGAGTAGGCAAACTCTCATCTCTAGATATTTTGGATATGACTTGTAGTCTCTTAGCCCTGGTCTACACTACGAGTTTAGGTCGAATTTAGCATCGTTAGATTGATTTAACCCTGCACCCGTCCACACACTGAAGCCACTTTTGTCGACTTAAAGGGCTCTTAAAATCGATTTCTGTACTCCTCCCTGACGAGGGGATTAGTGCTGAAATCGACATCGCCAGGTCGAATTTGGAGTAGTGTGGACGCAATTCAACGGTATTGGCCTCCGGGAGCTATCCCATAGTGCTCCATTGTGACCACTCTGGACAGCACTTTCAACTCAGATGCACTAGCCAGGTACACAGCAAAAGCCCCGGGAACTTCTGAATTTCATTTCCTGTTTGGTCAGTGTGGCGAGCTCATCAGCACAGGTGACCATGCAGTCCCAGAATCGCAAAAGAGCTCCAGCATGGACCGAACAGGAGGTACTGGGTCTGATCACTGTTTGGGGAGACGAATCCGTGCTATCAGAACTCTGTTCCAAAAGACAAAATGCCAAAATATTTGAAAAAATCTCCAAGGGCATGATGGACAGAGGCTACAACAGGGACCCGCAGCAGTGCCAAGTGAAAATTAAGGAGCTCAGGCAAGCCTACCAAAGAGGCAAATGGCCGCTCCAGGTCAGAGCCCCAGACATGCCTCTTCTATGATGAGCTGCATGCAATTTGGGGGTGGGGGGGTTTCCACTACTCCACCCCTGTCTGTGGACACCTGCAAGGGGGGAGTCTCATGCAACAGGGATGAGGATTTTGGGGACGAGGAAGATGAGGAGGTGGAGGAGGATGAGGATAGCGCACAGCAGGCAAGCGGAGAAACCATTCTCTCCGACAGCCAGCAACTGTTTATCACACTGGAGCCAATACCCTCCCAACCGTCCCAGGCGGGCTCACAGACCATGAAGCTGGAGAAGGCACCTCTGGTGAGTGTACCTTTGTAAATATAATGCATGGTTTAAAAGCAAGCATATTTAATGATTAATTTGCCCTGAAGACTTGGGATGCATTCGCGGCCAGTACAGCCCCTCCTTTTAAATGGCCAACCCAACGGGTGCTTGGTATGGGAAAGGAGGGCACTGCTGTTTGAAACCATTCCCACATGTTATGAAGGTTGAAGAAGCTGAAAAATTGTGGCTTACCATGGCTGCCTGCAAGCCGAATTCTGTTGCCCGGCCCTGCATGTGTGATCTGTCACACCAAACCGGCAGGCCCTCAATATGAGGCAAAATGCGACCTTGTATCGAAAGCACATATGCTATGTAATGTTAACAGCTTGGCTCACTGTGAAAGAGTCTACCCATTGTTCTCTAAAATTTGTCTTTTTAAATACTACTCTCCCTTTTTTTCCTCCCGCAGCTGGAAATGTTTCAACGCTCCCCCATCATCTCCGTCTCAGAGGCTAGCGCAGATAAGAAGGCAAAAAAAATCCACTTGCAATGAAATGTTCTCTAAGCTCATGCAGTCCTCCTGCACTGAAAGCGATCAGCAGAATGCATGGAGGCAAACAATGTTAGAGTCCAGGAAAGCAGAAAATGAATGCGAGGACAGGGGGGCCGAGTGAGATGAGAGGTGGCGGGAGCAAGATGAGAGGTAGTGGCAGCGCGATGAGAGGAGGCAGGCTGCAATGCTGAGGCTCCTGGGGGATCAAACTGATATGCTCCAGTATCTGGTGGAGCTTCAGGAAAGGCAGCTCAGACCGCCGCTGCAGGAAAGGAGCACAGGCTGCCGCTGCAGCCCCTGTGTAACCGCCTGCCCTCCTCCCCAAGTTCCATAGCCTCCTCACCCAGATGCCCAAGAACATGGGGGGGGGAGACTCCGGGCACCCAACCATTCCACCCCAGAGGACTGCCCAAGCAACAGAAGGCTGGCATTCAATAAGTTTTGAAGTGCAGTGTGGCCTTGTCCTTCCCTCCTCCCCTCATCCACCACCCCACCCAGTGCTTCCCTCCTCCCCTACCCCTCCCGGGATACCTTGGCAGTTATCCCCCTATTTGTGTGACAAATTAATAAAGAATTTTTTTGAAACAATCAGGACTTTATTGCCTTTGCAAGAGGTGATCGAAGGGGGGAGGGTGGTTGGCTTACAGGGAAGTAGAGTGAACCAAGGGGGTGGGTTTTCATCAAGGAGAAACAAACAGAACTGTCACACCGTAGCCTGGCCAGTCATGAAACTGGTTTTCAAAACTTCTCTGATGCGCAGCGCGCCCTGCTGTGCTCTTCTAATTGCCCTGGTGTCTGGCTGCATTTAATCAGCGGCCATGCGATTTGCCTCAACTTCCCACCCCGCCATAAATGTCTCCTCCTTACTCTCACAGATATTGTGGAGCAAGCAGCAATAACAATGGGAATATTGGTTTCACTGAGGTCTGAGTCAGTAAACTGCACCAGCGAGCTTTTAAATGTCCAAATGCACATTCTACCACCATTCTGCACTTGCTCAGCCTATAGTTGAACAGCTCCTTGCTACTGTCCAGGGTGCCTGTGTATGGCTTCATGAGCCATGGCATTAAGGGGTAGGCTGGGTCCCCAAGGATAACTATAGCCATTTCAGCATCCCCAACAGTTATTTTCTGGTCTGGGAAGTAAGTCCCTTCCTGCAGCTGTTCAAACAGACCAGAGTTCCTGAAGATGCGAGCGTCATGTACCTTTCCCGGCCATCCCACGTTGATGTCAGTGAAACATCCCTTGTGATCCACCAGTGCTTACAGTACCATTGAAAAGAACCCCTTGTGGTTTACGTACTGGCTGCCAAGGTGGTCTGGTCCCAAGACAGGGATTTGCGTTCCGTCTATCGCTCCACCACAGTTAGGGAATCCCATTGCAGCAAAGCCATCCACTATGACTTGCACATTTCCCAGAGTCAGTCCCCTTGATAGCAGCAGCTCAGTGATTGCGTTGGCTGCTTGGATCACAGCAGCCCCCGCAGTAGATTTACCCACTCCAAATTGATTCCTGACTGATCGGTAGCTGTCTGGCGTTGCAAGCTTCCAGAGGGCTATCGCCACTCGCTTCTCAACTGTGAGGGCGCTCTCATCTTGGTATTCTTGCGCATCAGGGCAGGGGAAAGCAAGTCACAAAGTTCCATGAAAGTGCCCTTACGCATGTGAAAGTTTTGCAGACACTGGGAATCATCCCAGACCTGCAACACTATGTGGTCCCACCAATCTGTGCTTATTTCCCGGGCCCAGAATCGGCATTCCATGGCATGAACCTGCCCCATTACCACCATGATGTCCAAATTGCAGGGCCCGTGCTTTGAGAGAAGTCTGTGTCCACGTCCTCATCACTATCGTGATCGCACTGTCGTTGCCTTCTCGCCTGCTTTTGCAGGTTCTGCACATACTGCAGGATAACGTGCGAGGTTTACAATGGTCACAACAACAGCGGTGAGCTGAGCGGGCTCCATGCTTGCCGTGCTATGGCATCTGCAGGAGAGCAGAGTTGCAGCAGAAGTGGTGGATGACAATAGATGCCACGAGGATAGATATTTATACCGAAAGACGAGAGGACCTGTAAGGTGGATTCATGGCACCAGGAGAGCAGAGTTGCAGCAAAAGCGGTGGATGACTGAGGTCATTTACTCTGTTGAGCTCAGTCATCATTTTACTCAGTTGAGACTGAGCTCATTTACAACAGCAGGAGAGCAGAGTTGCAGCGGAAGTGGTGGATGACGATGGTTTGCAGACCTACTGCACTGTCTGCTGCCAGCAGCACCCATGGCACAACAGCAGCAGTGACGGTGAGCTGAGCTGAGCAGGCTCCATGCTTGCCGTCGTATGGCGTCTGCACGGAAAAAAGGCGCAAAACGATTGTCTGCCGTTGCTTTCACGGAGGGAGGGGCAACTGACAACATGTACCCAAAACCACCCGCGACAATGTCGTAAATGTAAACGTGATAGAACAGATGTTATTGCTAATGTTTGTAACTAACTTGTTGCTGATACGAAGAACTATAAAAATGTACAATGTGCATGGTCTTTTGGAAAAGCCCTTGAACGTGTTAAGAGTGGTACATAATTGAAACCCTTATGATTATGCTCTTTGGTTTAACAAGAACACACTTTGTGTTAAAAAGTCTAATAATGTTGAGGCTTCACAGCTAATGCTTAGACATATTTCTAAAACTTTTCACAGCAGAAAATACACTACAAGCTTGAAGTGCTGTGCACAAAGGGAAATTGAGATACAACACCTCACAGCCTTCAGGGCTGAATGCCAGAGTAAGTGCTCTCTGAAGAACATTTAATGGCTATGTTAAGTTAATACATAGACCAAACCCTGGAATCACTAAAGTGTTTCACAAAGTATGGGCTAAGTTTTTGGCTGGGGCCAAAGCATGTATCATAATTTGGCCTTACAAAGAATTCAATGTAAACACAGCTCATATCAATGTGGGCAGATCATTAAGGTGTATCCAGGAGCTATAATTTCGCCCTTCCACACCAGTCTCACGTTGGAGGTGTGATTCATGGCTAGAAAGGGTTAAATATCCTGCAAAATAAATAACCCTCAAAAGACATGTAGGAAGCTAATGTTCGTGGTTTTGTGTATTTACATATGTATAAGTAGGGTGGACAGTGTAATCAACAGTCCCTGTCTATGCTGTATTCTGATAATTCAAGGTCAAAAGAACATCCTATCATGTAAATGAATTGTAAACATGGGATATCTCAGTATTCATCTCTCTTTGAAATGTATTGTGAATGGTGGAGGAACAAGCAAATGGCCTTATGTTAATTTGTATCTCTAAGTACCAGTGATGGACCTCCTTCAAAGTCATCCTAATTACCCTTTGTTTCCTGAGGAATTCCAACTTGTCAAAAGACATGAAATTGTATAAAAGATCCTGGGGTCCTGATTCTGTCATCTCAGGTCTGCTTAAGCTTCATCAGGGGAAGTTTGAGTCGCAAGACTGAGGTCCCAGTTATGCCCTGAATATGATATTTGGACATTGGACTGTGACCTATTAATTGAATTCTAAAGGAACTCTTTGCAACTACAAAGCTCACCATCTCTACTATGAATCTGAATCTTAAGAATTGAACTCATGTCTGTATGTATATTGATCTTTTAACCATACTCTCTCTCTTTTGGTTTTTTAATAAATTTTAGTTTAGTTAATAAGAATTGGCTGTAGCGTGAATTTGGGTAAGATCTGAAATATTGACAAATACCCAAAAGTCTGAAAATTGTTCTATTATGAACAAGTGTAGTATCACTTTTTAATATCTAATGCTTCTATAGGGATAGCGGTAGGGTCTGCATCCTGCCTTTGCAAGGGGATTGGACTAGACTATCTAAGTATGTTCTGCCTCAGATTACTGTGGTCCTAAAACCAGGCATTTCCTCTCCTTTTTTTCTCCAAGAAATTCTAGAATTATAAACATTAAAGGGATAATGTCAAGATTGTTAATGTGTCCTGACATTAGATAAAGCCTGGTCACTTGACTGAAGATGGTGCACTATAAGGAGGAATCTACGAAGGCTCTAGTTTGCTTCTGGCAAGTTACAAATATGGCCCTTAATTGGGTGAAGTTTGAACTTCCTATTATTCGTCAGATACGTATGGATTCCTGCTCTTCATGTTTGTATTTGGAGGAGGTCGGAGTTTGTTTTGTTTCTGAGGAAAAATCTAGTTTTCTTATTTTTTCTTTAAATCAAACTGACTGACATGCTTATGAATCAAGCTTTTACAAATTCAATTATACCTATTGGAATGATCTTTTATTAATAATCTGAATAAAGACTTAATGAAAAGACTGGGTACAAAGTGCTTTTCTGGAATTTGTGAGATCTTAGGCTCTTGTCTTTTGTAGCAGAAACACACTCACTGAGTCAATTTCTACATTGACATTACCTATAATTGAGCACTCTGATCTTATTTATTCAGTGTGCACTGGCAGACTGTTCCAGAAGAGCCTCAGATTTTTGTAAATATTTCACAGTCTTGGGGCTTGTGAAAAATAGTTATTCTTTTATATTTAAATATGTTTGCTCAAGAACGATTGTGTAAAATAAGTGGTGGTCATAGGAAAGAGAATCAGTAGTCAAATTCAGCTGGCTTGTGGTGGCTTGGTGAGCTGGTACATTTTGGGTGGACTTCAAAATATAAACTTTAATTTCACAATAGCTAAATCCTTTGCTTTCAAATTCTGAACAAGTGCATGGATGTTTTTCTGAGTCTGAACACAACTTGAAACAGAGCTCAGAGGCATGAACTGCCCCAACTCATCTCAGTACATGTTAACTCTAGAGCATAATTATAATTTGAATATCAATTCTGTTAATGTTCATTGATGCAATTATGCAAAAAGAATGGCATCAGCTGACAATTATTCCTACATTCAGAATATGAAGAGGGATGATCATATGAATATCTGCATAATCTACCGAAAATGGCATCTCGTTTTGGCATCTCAAGCATGGGCTTTGCTTGAATTTGGGAAAGTAACAATACATTTTTCTCAGGATTAAAAACCTTAAAATGAATTCAACCTAATATTTTTAAATATGGGAATCTAACTAAAATGGTAGAAGTGGTTATTGGAGATTAATAGGTGTTGGAAATATGCAATTTAAGTGTTACAATGTTTTGCGTTTTGGGAATGCTGAAATATTATAAGGACACAGTAAGAGTAAAGTTGACCTGAAATTCAGGTTTTGAGAAAAAACAGTAGTAATGTTTCCAGTCATCTCTCTCAGTAGTATTTGCCCTAATATATTAAAACCAGAAAGTGAGACCAATTTATATGTATGTAGTGCAAGATATAAAGAAAGCAAATTACTAAACATCATAAAGAGTGAAATGTAAACTTTAACTTTCTCAATTTTAATTGGAGTATTTTTTACAATTAAGTTTTAAGATGAGTACCTATAGACTATAGCTAAAATCGAATTAAACCTAAACAGTTTTCTCCAGACACAGTTGTGTCCTACCCCATATTCATGGACACAGATTTTATAAAGGCTTGCATAAAAATCCTCTCACTACAAATAGGAAAACTTTCCAGCCTTAGAAATATATTGTTTTGGTTGGATGTATCATACTGGTATGTAGGTTAATATGAGCATTTGAGCCCGTGAAAGGTAATGATGAATTCATACGTGTGTGGCAGATTTTTTTGGAGGTGTGACTAGAGGATAAGTTTATTTAATTTCAATATTTGTGATTTAGCACTTTTATTTTCTACTGTGTATATGAGAATCTTGGGTCAGAATTCAATACAGAGCAATATGTGAGGTGTAGCTGACTTTCATGGTCTCTGTAAGGTTTTTTGGCTTACCTCACATTTTACTGAATATATTTTAGACCTTTTTTTAAATTTACACTTCAAAATGTTGAGTATAACTTTTTTTGAAAAGTTAGCAAACTTGTTTTCCCTGCCAAAATCCTTTGGTACTTCCCTGGCTCTCCATGCTGTTTCAGTTTTTCCACACAGTCATTCTCTGATCTTGCTCTGTTTGAAGTTAGTGGGGTTTTTAGATTTGAAATATTAAAATCTCTTGGGCACCACACAGTTTTTTCTTTTCACCTGCTATCAAAGTAACTTTTTTTTTTTTATTTTTTATTTTTTTGCGGACAGTTACTACTGTATTAAAAATTTAAAAATAGAGGCTTTTCAACTCGGGATCTAAGAAAAAGGGAAGGAGGGATCTTTTTATTGATGATGTGGAGCCCAGAGGCTTGGACAGTCATCTTTCTGTCATCATATTCTTACAAAGAGATGCATTTGGGTTAATGCATAAAAAAATAAGCTGCAACATCCATGCCTTACTCCCACCCCCTAAAAAAATGAAGCAACCTCTGGACAAAGTAGAAATGAGTTCCTTTGAGTAATGCTTTTCTTTATATGTATCTTCACCAGAAGATGAGTCTCCCAGGGGCACACAGGCTGTGGGACATGCCCATGGGGCGGAGGAGCGCCACCCACCTTTCCTGACACCGGCTTGGTGTCCATCTGCCTGTCCGGCTGTGTCCCTCTCCTGCCAGTGCCGCACACTGCTCCTCTGGTTTCCAGCCCAGACCCACCTTTTATGAGGCACACCTCCCATCTGACTCAACCCCATGAGGCACCCCCCCCCAATGACTCACCCCCTCCCAGTCTGTAGATTTGGGGGACTCTGGCCATGATTTGGGTGGGCCATGGCCCACCCGTGGGGCCCTCCCCCCCATTGAAAAAGCCATACAATAAAAATCAGAATTGGTATTTTGGAATTCTGAAACAAAGTTTCTGGAACTGAAATGTTTGGGAAATTTTAGAAAGATTTTTTTCCGATTTGAACTAAAAACAAATCTTGAAATCTTATAATTTCCCACAAACCAGAGATTTAAAGTTTTGACCAGTTCTAGGTTCAACATAAGTTAATGTATTTTGCTTCCAAATCTTCTGTCACACCACAGTAATGACTTTCTAGTATACATTACCATCAGTCCACCTATTACCAGTACACAGCTGTTGAAAATGGCTTAACAATTCTGCATTTTCTATGATATTGTTGGTTTGTAAGGGTTAGATAGCTAAGTAAGGGATAATACAGTCTTTCTGTCTGTTAAGGAGTTCCTAATCATTTTCTAATTACGATATTGAAAATGTAGCATGAAAATTATGGCCTTTTATAACTTTAAATGAGAAGTTATGTGGTTCTAATGGTTTGTCTGAATTTATGTAAATACACAAGCATTTAAGCAAATTTGTAATCTGCTTTTTTGTTCAAGGATGTGGAAGGTACGTGAATCCATTGTTTGTTCCACAGGCATAATCTGATTCGTTGTATGACTAGCCTGCTGACACTTCAACTGTTTGAATAGAAGCCCTAAATCACAAAGTAGTTATTATTCTATGCGGTGTTTCATACTTTTAAAATTGATATTTGACTAACTGTACCAATTCAATAACTGCTAACCTAATCAGCATCCAAATTATATTATTTTGTTTTCTCTCTTTTACTCTAGTATGCCACTGTTGAGAAAGATGGAGAGCATTACATGACACCAGGAGATTTTGTGCAGAGATACCTAGGACTATATACAGACCCAAATTATAATCCTGAAACACTGCAACTATTGGCGGGAGTAGCAGATCAAACAAAGGATGGGTGAGAACTTTGCTTTCCATTACAAGCGTATAATTGGCAAATGATTTAGTATGTCTTCTGGTTACTTTATTGCCTTCTAAAACAATATCTTAGTATTTGTGTTACGCTGTATGAGCTTAATTGTTTACCTAAATAATGAGATTTTCTCAAATTCAGTAGATAATTTTGTTTCAGATTAGTGAGAATATAGAGTATAACAAAGTATAACAATTTTTAAGGTGCTTTTAACTGAGGAGTTAACATAGTATTTAGTATTTGAAGAAGTTAATTCAGGTCCGTGATCAACAACTGTAGAGACTTTAAAAGCAGGCAAATTACGGCCCACGGGCTAAATCTGGCCTGCCAGCCGTTTTAATCCGGCCCTCGAGCTCCTGCTGGGAAGCGGGGTCTGGAGCTTGCCCCACTCCAGCTGGGGAGCAGGGTCGGGGGCCACTCCATACGGCTCCCGGAAGCAGCAGCATGGCACCCTTCCAGAGCTCCAGCTGGGGAGTAGGGTCGGGGCCGTGCCACGTGGCTCCCAGAAGCAGCAGCACAGCCCCCACTCCAGCTCCTACACGTAGGGGCAGCCAGGGAACTTCACTCTGCATGCTTCCCCCACCCTAACGGCCACCCCTGCAGCTCCCATTGGCTGGAGCTGCAGGGGCGGTGCCTGTGGATGGGGCAGCATGCAGAACCGCCTGGCCGCACCTTAGTGTGGGAGCCGGAGAAGGGACATGCCGCTGCTTCCGGGAGCTGCTTGAGGTAAGTGCCTCCCAGAGCCTGCACCCGAGCCTCTCCCCGCGCCCTTGCCCCATCCCTGATCCCCCTCCCGCCCTCCGAACCCCTCGATCCCAGTCCAGAGCACCTTCCTGCACCCCTTCAAGCACCCCAACCCCCTACCCCAGCCCTGATCCCCCTCCCACCCTCTGAACCCCTTGATCCCAGCCTGGAGCACCCTCCTACACTCCAAACTCCTCATCCGCAGCCACGCCCCAGAGCCCTCACCCCCCCCATGCACCCTCTTCCCCCACCCCAGCCCCGAGCCCCCTCCCGCACCCTGAACTCCTAATTTCTGGCCCAACCCCAGAGCCTGCACAACCAACCAGAGCCCTCATCTCTTCCTGCACCCCAACTGCAATTTTGTGAGCATTCATGGCCCGCCATACAATTTATATTCCCAGATGTGGCCCTCGGGCCAAAAAGTTTGCCCTGGTCTTTAGTATCCATAATTAAACACAGCTTGGAAAAATAGAAAAGATGTTATGCAATTTCTGTAGTGTGTGGTCTTTATAATACCTCTCTGCCACCATTCACATACCGATCAAACCACTGAGAACCTCTTGGCAAGAGAGACACCAAACACTTTTTATGTAGGAAGAAAAGTATAACCTAATCAAGATAAGGTTATACTGCACAGAGTTTTTTAATCATTGCTTATGAACAGTAGCCCTTGTTTATAAATTGCTCTCTGAAACTGTTTCACAAAATGCACAGTCTTCTAAGATGTATTTTAATTTTTTTAACCTACTCTGTTCCAAAGTAGACTTGCCTGTCTGCTCTTCTCCACTGCTGCATTTAGGCGTCCAGGTTTGGCACTATATTGTAGCAAGAAGCATGGATGTTGTTAAAGTGGAGCCAAGAGGTTAAGAAGCATCAGAGCAGAGGTCAAAAATACCATCAGAGAGGAGTGGGCATTTGGTAGAGAAGAGATGGAAGGCTGCTATTAAAATAGAATACAATCTATTTTTTATAGATAAATTTCATTTATTTGAAATTGAAAGCCTCTTATTTTCCTTGGTTCTGTAAGTGTAAATCTGACCCTGGATGGTACTTAGATGTTTTTCGTTTTCCTTTATCGTAGTATTTTAGAATATTTTATTTTATATTGCAAGGACCCTGATCAAAAAGGTTTGGCATCTGCGCTTGATAAATAAAATTATCGTTCTATGAAATGCATATAATTTGTGTTAAATAGCGAAGACAGAATTTACTCTTTTTTTCTATAGTTACATAATGTTTTTTAAATAAGGTTGCAACATTTCTCCTTGGACTTTTAGGAGGTATTTGATAACCCAAAGAAGTTACATTACTGTCTCTAACACATGGATGTAATGGGATGTATCACCAGCAATATGGCTGAAGATATGTATCTTTTTGAAATCATGATCAGTAAATAAGCCAATCTATAATATTTTGCTTTCTCCCAAAGCTGTTGGTCATCTTTTAGAAATGTGTTTATTTGAAGAGTGGTTTTTTAAAAGGACCTTTTGTACAGTTAGGAATCAAGAGTGTCTTTCACTTCTTATAGCAGACCCTGAGACTGAGAAATTGCTGGTTTTCTGCCACTTTCTGTTTTGTGTGTAGTTTTTTGTTTGGACAGTATTGTTCAGAGTGAGATCAGTGTATTCATGCAGGCGATAAAATATGATGAAATAATGTGTAACTTATTATCCGGAGTTTGGATTTTTACAGAGACAGAAGAAGTTGGAAAGTGGCCAACGTATTTGAGCATTAACATGTCCAGACTTAGCTTGCCTTCCCAGTTTTTGAGCATTTCTTTGCTCATTGGTAATGGTCATTTTAGCTCCCGCCATGAGTAAAGGCCGATATTTCCAGCCTTATATGCCAACTGTAAAGAAGCAAAAACTCCACCACTTGTTGGAATAAATGTAGTTTACATCTATTGATCATGAAATCTGCTGCTTAAAATTCAGAAGAGCAAGTACTTATAACATCTTAATTTTCCACCTTCACTAGTGTTTGGATTTTTGCAGTTGAGAGCTTTCATATCAAAACATTCTCAAAATATGAATAGGACTAGTAAAATATGGTTTAAATCTTGATTGGTATTTACAAATTAATGCAATATTCTCTTTTTTATTCACTTACTGTTTCATTTTTATGAGGCTGGAGCCTGCTCTCCAGAATATGACAATCTACACCTTGGAAAATGAGCTCACTGGTTAATTTTTGCAAAGTACAGAGTGAAGCATGCTGCATATTAGAGGGCAAAAATTATCTCTAAAATCTGTTTTAGATTATTTAACAGGATACAAAAATGTGATTAAAATAATCTTGCTTGCATAAAACTAATCTTTTTTCAGATTTACTTGTAGGCATTTTAACATTCTTTTTGGATGCTTTCTTTAATACATCCTTCTCTTCCACTCACAATGTAAGCAATTAATGTTGTGTACTTGAGATTCTTAGTTGAAAGGGTCTAGAAAAGTGTTTCTTTTCTCTTCCTGTTGCCATCATCCAAAATTGGTGGGAGATAGGAACTCAGAGTTGGATTTATTTAGGAGTCCTGGGTTCAGATCCTAAAAGAGTCACAAATGAAAATACATTTGGTTTTGTCCTAGTTTATAGTTCTGATTCAGACGAAGAATACGGTTTCATCTGATCATTAGTCTCAGTTCAGGAAAACACATAGCCTAAAATCCTATTTTAGTTAACATTGAGTTGCATTTTCAGAATTATGTGAGACAGTTCACACAGCACCAGACTGCTGCATGCTTAGTGCCAGAGTGTTATTTCCTCACCGTTAAAAACACAAAATTCATCTAGAAATTAATGTGATTAGGGAACAGAAAAAATAAGGATTTGATTATATATCATATTTGCTTGTGAGGGACGTCTGAAATAGTAATTTGGTGTTATAAATAATTTTTGTTCAAAAGTAGAAGTTATTAGCAAAATAGGATGATGTGAATTGCAACTTAAATGTGAAGTTTTAGGTGTACAATTAAAAATAAAATGACTTTATGCATTATATGCTAATAACTGATGATGTGATGGGGAACTATTATTGTGTGATCTGGAATACAAAATATTTGGACACTCAGTTGTCTGAAACTGCTCCTTCCAGAATCTTTAGATCTATATTTATCTTTAGTCAGGATTTTTTCATGTGAAAGATTTATTCTGTGCCTATATGGTAACAACATCAGGTTTATCCCTGAATTTTTTTTCCAGAAACATATTCTTTTATAGCCTTCATCGTGAGTCTTAGCATCTTATACCAAATTTTAGTCTTTGATAACTGTATTATTTCTACAGGTAGTTTCATGTATAACATTATTAATTACTTTAGTCTACAACCAAATTGTAATAATACATTACACTTTTCCGAGGATCTAAAATTGCTTTACAATGTTTAGGTAAGCATTAATGTCCCTTTTGTGTACACTACACACAGAGAGCTAAAGCGACTATCCAAAGTCACACTGCAGATCAATGGCAAAACCTGGGAATTGAACCAAGGTCTTATGAATAACGATTAGTCTGCCCCTAAAAATTAAGTTCTTAAATTTTAAGTAACTCAAGAAGGATTAACAATCCTAGAAAAAATGGTCAAGAATAATCAAAATTTATGACAGTTCTGGAAAAAGATGGAGTATTTGGGGACCAGTTTGCTTTAGGTGCACCGTAGAAAGTTTTTTTTTTTTTAAATAGTTGTTCTGTCCTTTAGTTTGATACATTTGTCATTTTTTTGGGATTGAACTCACCAGCAGCAGTGTTTGGGCTTTCTTGGTAGAGGGCTCCTTTTGAAACCTCCTAGTTGTTGGTGCTCTCCCACAATCCAGAACTGACGGTCTTCAGGACACAATGCAAGTTTTGTATATTTGGTTTAGTTTCTTGTTTACTTTATCCCACAGTTTGGCTATCAACCTATTTAAAAGATGTTGTTTCTCAGGGGCTAAAATCTAATTTGCCTATCTTTAATCTGGAGTAAATTGTGTGTTGTGTAAGGGTACATCTACACTACAGCGGGGAGTCGATTTAAGATACGCAAATTCAGCTACGTGAATAGCGTAGCTGAATTTGACATATTGCAGCCGACTTACCCCGTTGTGAGGACGGCGGCAAAATCGACTTCTGCCGCTTTTTGTCGGCGGCGCTTACTACCAGCTCTGCTGGTGGAGTTAGAGCGCCGATTCGGGGATCGATTGTCGCGTCCCGATGGGACGCGATAAATCGATCCCCGAGAGGTCGATTTCTACCCGCCGATTCAGGCGGGTAGTATAGACCAGACCTAAGACTGGATGGTAGTCTGTCCTTTGGATGGATGTAACTATGTTGGTAATTGCATAGTTCTTGTTCCCATTCTGATTTTTCTTGGTTAAAATCTGATAAATAGAACCAGGGCCCTTAGATTTCAACTTTTCCAAAATCATCACCTTGTGGAAGAAACTCATTTTTGTAAATTGTTAGACTGGTGGTCTATGATAGAAATGTCAAAATTGAGATTTTTCCTGTGTTTAGTGGCCCATAATGTTGGTGCCATATTTCTAGATTCTAGTTCAGTGGGAATATGGAAACTAAGGGATCTTGTTATAAGGTTCTGCCTTTTGGTTAGTGTATATATAAGGGCTAGATGAACTAATGGCTACTATGGCCTAATTCATTAAACTGTTTCATAAAATATGCATCTGTCCAATTGAGGTCTTCGTACATGAACAGTCCCTGTGCAAAATAACTGCTATGCTTAATTCACTGAGTTCATCCTTTAGCATTGAGAGTACTGGAAGGCTATATTTTGTAAATTGAGATCAATAAATATTTTTTTGAGAATTCTTACCTTGACAATCTGCAGAAATGTTATGCATGTTACTTTATTGCTATAGATGCAGTTCATTTTTGTGGTTTAAACTTATTTTGGAGATTACAATGAAAATACAAAAAATACCTAACTGATGTTAAAATAAAGTAGATAAAGAAATTAATGATGGAATGTGAATAAAATGGGCTTTGTGCTATACTGCAACTATTTTTCTAGACACATGCTAATTTGAAATTCAGAGCTGTTGCAATTATACACGTTTTGCTTGCTTAATTTTAAAAGTAGTGTATTATTTCAGTGTTCTTAAAGGAATTTCAAGGTATGTTTATATTCTGCATTTTGTAAGGAAAATCTCATTTTTATCCATATGTTGGTTCATAAAAAATCCAACTTTTTCTGGGACAGCATATGGCAACCCTCTAAATTTAATTTCAGCAGAAATGCTTTGTTACTTGACACTTTGTAAATTCAAGTAGAACAGCACTTGAAAAATAATTATGAAGTATTAAATACTAGGTTTGTACTGAGAGTTCTGTCCACAGATCTGAATGCAATTGGAAACTGAGTCACGGGGTTGTGACTTCCTAAGGCCACACAGCACATTTGTTCCCATTTTTAGCGTAGAATCAGGTTTCTTGACACCTGTTCTTAATCTCTGGAGAATTGTGAAGCCTTCCAAATTATCAAACCCCAACCTTCATGGCCCTTGTTGAATATCTTTTAAAGCCTTTAACTTCTGTTTTTCCTTTGTAGGTTGATCTCCTATCAAGAGTTTTTGGCATTTGAGTCAGTTTTGTGTACTCCAGATGCAATGTTCATTGTTGCTTTTCAGTTGTTTGACAAGAGTGGCAATGGAGAAGTGACATTTGGTAAGAATACTCACAGAAAGCACTTTAACAGATTAAGGTCAATAGTTTAGATAGCAAGAATGGCCAAGACTCCCTGGAAAACTAATTTGAAATGCATATTGTTCAGCACATAAGGTATCTATAGGTAAAATTTTTCATTTTTTCAAAGTGTTGGTTAGAACACAAGCGTAAGAAATCCAGAAATGTAATTACTATATTTTGTTGAATCATTGACTCTTACACATTTCTAAAATAGGTGGTGCAAAACTTGCTTGTGCAGGACTGTCCTGAAACACAGTGAACTATGGATACTAATTCCTTCATTCCTGAAGGGATTTATGTAAGAAGTTAAGGATCTCCATGTACCACCTTTGGAGAACTGTTACTACATTTATTGAGAAGATAATAGGGTTGCAGGTAGAAATGAAGATGTTCTAATTCATGTTCTAGAAATCCCAATTCAATTTTCCTGTTTTAGGGATAAATTCTACTCTATCTGATATGGGTACAACTCCTGAGTTGAAGCCATGTAAATAAGAATGGAATTTGGCTTTTAGACTTTTATTGTTCCAGTCTAATTTTTATCATTGATTAAGAACTGAACTGAACAGGATTCTGTAGGTGAAAGATTTTCATTTTATCATGTTACTGAATAGGTAAAAGCTTACTGATTATAATAGATTGTAGATTTGTTATTTAATGTTAAATTAAAATAATGTATATTTAGATTAGAAAATATTTAATGCTGAGAATTTTAATAAATGGAGTGAGACATGTTAATTTTATCCAAAAGAATAAAGCTTTCAATAAAGATAATGCAATTTATGCTTGGATTTGTGGCCACTTACTGTCTGTACCGGCAATTTCTGAACATTTTTGCATCAATTTTTGAGGTGGTGATGAAACTCAAATCATGCATTATACTTTTTTTTTCTTCAGAAAAAGGCTCTATAGTACTGCTTGAATCATTACTTGTATAAAGTGACATGATTAACAAACAGGGCAAAATATTAAGCACTCAGGGTCTGCCACATCCTAAAGAGAAATAATATGTAAGAACTTCGTAAAAAGAAACAGTAAATTCAAGTACTAGCTAGCAGTCAAACTGTCAAAGCAATCCATTAAATTAATTCTTGCCAAAAAAAAGTGATGATGCCCCGATTTCTCACAAAAGTACATGAACATAGTCAAGTTGAAACAGCTGGTTCCAAAAATGAGTTAAAAGTAATTTCACAGAGTATACGTGCCCCTGTGTCCCTCTCTGCCAATTTTGATGGTTTTACGATCAGAGCTTCCTATTGTTAAATTGTGTTTTTCCTCTTCTGTTGCTGTATTAAAGGATCACAAAACAAGGGAAACTGACTAGACACAGTGTTGTCAAATGCACAAGGTAATCTGTAAAAATAGATACAAATTTGTCTTCTTACAATTATTATAATGTTAGTTGTAAAAATACAACTAAAACCAACCTTTCAGATAGAATTGTGATTTTTAAGTTGATATTCCTTTTAACAGCAGAGTGCTGTAGGGAAGTTTTATACTACTGCCCCCAGTTCATTACTTTTACAAAATATATAGTTTATAGTTAGTGGTGTACTGTGAAATGTTTTAATTCTTTATAATATATGTTTTGTGGTGCAGTACCCCTGACTTTCTTTTGTTGCTTACTTGGCAGTTTCCCTTGGCAATTTTCCTATATGTAAAATGGGATACTTAACCACCTTCACAGGGTTATTATGAGTGTGTAGAGTATGGGGGAAATATAAAGCACTATATAATTTCATATGAAATACTCACATTTGCTAATCAGCAGTTGGTCTCAAATCACTTTTGTGAATTAAGGAGATGCTTCTGTATTGGTTTATTTCAGGGCTCCCCCCTTCCCCCCCATCACCTATGTATCCGACAGTGGGTTAGCTTCATATGAGTGCAGGAGACCATTTCAGTTATGTCAAATTAGGAAACTCTTCAAAGACCTCACAAGACGAGATCATGGTGAAGTGTGATATTTCCATTTTGGCTCTTTGCTTCAAAGAATCTTACAAGATATTTACTCCTCGTGGGGTGAGGGGAGAAGATCAGTTTTCTTTGGTTTGTAATTTTTGACCTTAGCCAATCAGAAGTGTGAATAAACAAAACTATTACCCATTGCTTGACCAAAATACACACACTTAATTGTGACGTGTATATTAATCTATGTAGTGTACAAGGTTCTATTCATGTATGTCATGTCCCATATGTATAAATATTTATAATGTAGAGAATTATTATAAATGATACTGAAATGGAATAGAGCTAGTCAACTAGAGCGCACGATTGGTAGACAGTTGTGGAACTGGAACTGTGGTTACATTTCAATGACACAATAGGTAGATTCCTTCACTCTGATTTTTTTTCTCCCCTTTAGGCTTGACCCTGCATATATACGCATGACAAATGTGGCCATCTTAGCATCTTGCTGTTTTTCTTGCCCTCTTTCTGTCACTTTTCTACTCTTGGTAGCTCTTGATAAAACGTTTGTGCTCTACTCCCAATGAGTAACTTGTTTGTTAAATTATGTGTAAAGCTTTTACACAGAAACACCTAAAATCTCAGAGAGAACAAAGCTTTATGTGATAGCTTTATGTTTATATAGAAACTATTTGTCGGAACGATTGATCAATTATCAGTGGATAACATATGTGAGATTATACATTACTGAGAATTGTCTAAAATCTAAATTTATTGAAATAAAAGAAAACGGGGGGGAAACTATTAGTAGTCAATACCCAGTTGAACAAGTCACAACCTCATTTAAACCATTCATTCCTGTTTCAATCTTGGCTGTAATAGAAAGAAAACAATTTTTGAGAAAGTATCAGAGGGATAGCCGTGTTAGTCTGGGTCTGTAAAAAGCAACAAAGAGTCCTGTGGCACCTTACAGACTAACAGACCTATTGGAGCATAAGCTTTCGTGGGTGAATACCCCATGCATCTGATGAAGTGGGTATTCACCCACAAAAGCTTATACTCCAATACGTCTGTTAGTCTATAAGGTGCCACAGGACTCTTTGTTGTTAATTTTTGAGAAAGGGATTTAGCATCCCTTAATGATAAACATGCTAAGGATTTGTGAAATCACAGTTCACCTTTAGAATACTTTCAAGTCAGGACTTTTCCTAGTCAGGTAATTCTAAGACCCTGGTTGATTTATTTTTTTACCTTCATTGATGGTGTCTACTTCACTGATGATAAGCCGTCTTAACTTGAAAGAAGTATTTAAAATAAGATATAAAACAAATGCTACAAAACTGAGAGAATTTTACAGATTTTTTTTCTATACATTTTTAGTTGAAACTGAAATTGGGTTAGAGCAAATGTTCATGTTGGGTAGTTTTTGCCTTTCACCTCTGTCTTCTGAGATAACCCAAACAGCTGTGGCTTTGCTTGATGCTAAGCAGATAATCCCCATGCTGGGGGGTAAAAGTGACTGGAACCCATGATTGCCAAGACTGCTTAAAATTTCTCTAGAAGTAGGTATTTGACTGGAAATCAAAGGATTCTTCTTGAACTGTCAACTGAGTAAACTTTAAACTGATCTGGATTGTGTCACTTAACTGGCGTTTACAAGTCCAAGCACTTTCTTCCAATTTTTCACCTTTTCATGCAGAGGCTAAAAGGACAGCCATTCTCTGAAACCACGGAATGTTTCAGAGACTGATTTTTAGTTAAATACCTGAGCTATCTTAAAAGCTTGTAGCTCTGAAGAGCAAAAGAACAGATAAAATAACCAAAATTGTATACTGTTTTACAGTTTTCCTGTTCATGATTTCCCAGTGTTCAGTTTTAAAATTCTTTTGAAGCAAGTTGGAAGGTATTTGGATACCTGAACGCTGACTAATGCAAGGCATTTAAATATTGTTGCTAAGAGCAAAAAAAAAAGACTGTCTCCTAATCTCTTATGAAAGCATTTACAAAAGCTTTGTCTATACTGTTGTAGATGGATGGGATTATTAACCAAATTTCTGATTTAAACCAGTGAATTTACTCCAACAAATGTAATAAATTACTCCTTGGGAAAGAGACAGTTAAATCTTCCTTAAGAGCAAGAAACAGTAGGGGTTTTGAGAGTGTTGGAGGATGGGGAGGGGGTGAGGAAGAGTGAGTGAGAGGTAGTTGAGAACACTTCAGTATAACTGTTTGTTTTCCTATTTTGCCAACCCCAAATGCTCAAAAATCATGAGCCAGGCTCTAAAACTAACTCATGAGATTGGATTAAAAAAAACCCAAATTTTAAATACAACACAGCAACACACCTTCATGTTAAATTTAGTGTACATTTATTACCTAACCTGAGGTTGGTTTCTGTTTAACGTGGTATCATAGGTACATGCAGTGAATATGGGAACATGATGGACTCATCAATGCATTTTAGTTATTTATGATAATCCTGGTAGTTCCTGTGAAATTAGAAATGGCACCCTTCCTTTCTTTGGTCCTTCCACATGGTTTTCTGTTTAATCTTTCTTCTATCCCACTACCCTTTCTCCTCTCCAGTCTAACAACTAGAACCACTCAGCATAATCTGTTATTGATCGGTGAGAGGCACCCATTCGGTTTTAATAGTAAATAGTTTAAAATCCAGGGACCGTTCTTGAACCTTCATCGTAGTGTTAATTTACAGAACAGGAGCTCAGCTGCAGAGGAAGCAGTAACTTGTAAGTGTTCATTTACACAAAAATGATTAATTCATTACCTTTGTACCTTGGCCACTACTAATAATGGTCCTGACCTTTTAAATAGGAATAGAAATATGTTTCCATTCATTTTCGTTCCTATTTATACACCCCATGCATCACCCTCTTCCCAGTCTCCCACCTCAACACTAGCAGGCATACTGCTGCATTTGTTACACTTGGGGTATGGCTATACAGCAGATGGGAGGTACTTCCCAGAATGGGTAGACAGATACGTGCCTGCTCCGCCTGAGTGATTGTGCTAAAAAGAACAGTGTGGCCACAGGCAGTAATGGCAGCAGCTGGGGTGGCTTGCTCATGCTGCTGAAGCCATACAGCTATTTTTAGCATGCTAGTGCATGGCTGTCTACCTGAGCTGGGAAGCCTCCTCCCAGTTGCTATGAGGACATACATACCATTGGATTCCTTCCTCTGTTACTCCCTAACACACCACCTGCGCAACACCCCCAGGGAGCTTTTCAGACAGACTTTTGTTTGTTATTTGCAAATAACAGCAGGATTTTTGTTTTGATTTTTATCCTGAAGGTGGAAGTGTATGAAATAGCAAAAACTGATCATAGCAACACTTTAGAAATGAATTGCTTACATTAATGCTTAGATTTTTAGTGATGGGGACCATAAAAGAACCTGGATAGATAAATAAAATCTCACTTAAAAAACCCCAAACATTGACGTGTTTATGCTCATATTTGTGGAATGGATTTTGCCTGTAACTTTAGTGTGACCTTTTGCTTCATGAGAGGTGATAGGGAGTTACAAGCTCTGCCATGCAGGCTGGCAGAGTGTAGAACTTCTGTGAAAGCTCAATTGTGGTTTTTGGGTGGGCTGTATTGGAGGCCTCACAAACTATAAGCATTGCCTATATAAAGTGATGAACTTGTACTTACAGTGAGCCTAAAGTTTCAGGCTCAGTTACAAGCTTTAATGCTCCCAGCTCTTAAATTCTGGGAGAGGTCAAAAAGAGAAGAGAGAACTCAGAACCCAGGGTTCCCAGCCAGGATCACTTAAAAGGCCTCTTGGATTCTGTGCACTATCCAATGTACCCCAAAAAGTTGAGACAAAGCTGATAACCCTGTCACATGGACATCTTACAGAATGACTCTCTTCTCCTTGTTCCAAGGAAATGTCTTCAACTTTTGATGAAATTTAATTCATTTTAAGTGTTTTTCAATTTAAAGTACAAGCATTTTGTGTAAGACACGTTGGAGTAGCTATCACCCAAGGGCCAAGATGTCCAACAGCCAGTTTTGGCTCTGTGCTTACCCTAGTGTTAAATTGTTGGTGAGGGCTGCTGCCTTTCCTTTTTTAATGTATGTGCAATAGCATAGTCTGAGTCCTGAAGTTTACATTCTGCCGAAAACATTTAAAATCCAAAAATCTGCAGGCTGATCCTAAATTTGTGATGCAACATAGAATTTCCATTGTGTGCATTTCCAGTGGCCTTAGCCATAACTAGAATATGCTAAGCACTATACAACTTACATTCTAGCCTAAATTGCTGTACAGTTCAGCTTGATTAGCCCTCTGCTCAGTGAAAAGCCAAGATTAAAAGATAAGGGCTATTGGAGATTGTCATGATGTAGGTGCAGTGTTAGAGCTACATGGAGCAACTTTCATTATTCCTGGTTGCAGCTGATATTCCTATTTGTTTACAGTTAAAAAAAATAAAGTACACTATATAAAAGTAAAACAGATATATAAATAGAAACTTTCAGCACTATAGCTCAGATCAAAAGGATTGAGTAGCACTGTTATGATTCTGCAGTAATATAGCCCCTTTCCCCCTTGTGGGTGGGTGGGTTAGGGGGATGATGGTTGTGCTCAATTGTACATGTGTTCTGTTTGGGTTCTTATACCATGCTCCTCATCTTTGTATCTGCGTGCCTGGAACTCAGAATTGGTATTTAGCCTCTTCACCTGAAATTGAATGTTGTCTGAAAAGGACCTTCTTTTGGAGAAAATTTACTGAGCCTCACAGGTACTGACTTTAGCCCTATCTTCAAAATATTTGAAGGTGGTTGGACAAAATCTGGTATGTGCAGCCTTCAAATAAATGCTGTTCAGATACAGCTATAATTTGCTTTAAATGTTTAGGTGGAAAATTTCTGCGGCAGTCATGTAAACATTTTGTCTAAGCACTTGCCTCTAATTTGGAGGTAGTGCACTGGAATGCTGGAGCTATGGGTTTGTATGTGGCTTTAGGATTATCACTCCTGGGGCTGATGGTAGATTCGATGCATCACAGGGCTGTGTTCTGGCCATGCCATTTGTATGGCAGCCCCCATCCAGGCTGCATCATGGAGCTACATTGATATCTGCCTTGGAGGAGAGTATCTGTCCAGCAAAAGGTAATTCTACCACAGAAAGGTTAGCAAAGACTGGGAAGAGACTTCAGTAAATAAGCAGCATGGATTGATGGGGACAATGAAAAACTTCTGTCAAATTGTAATAAAATGGTGTTTTTTACAATTTTTTTTAAAGTTTAGTGAATTGCTGTCTGATCTCTTTCTCATGTGTATGGTTCTATCAAAGATATGAACTGCAAGTAGTTTATCTTTGATAATTTGCTGACTTCTGTCTTGGGAAATAAAAGGAGTACACGTACTTTAACATTAGCCGATTTTATCAATTTCTGTTGCTATAAATACTCTGTCAGCTTAGAGTAGAAATGTAAGTACCTGCACCTGCTGTGATAGAACAGATTAAAGAGAAAAATTAGAGCATGGTACAGTGTGACAAATGTGCTGGTGGACATCACTTCATTCACAGTCACCAGAGTATGACCATACTTCTGAAACCTCCCTTGCCACTGCACTGTTGTTAGTTGTACATGAATTTGGGATGATTGCACTTTGATGTGAGAAAGGAACTGACAAAACTGGATAAAATAAGAAACCAGTAGTTGGCATAGTGTGTCAAGAGGGTAATATTATCAGGAAATAACAATTCCATCTATTGTGAATGACTCCCATATTCTAATGCCTCTCCCATGATAGCTGATGACTCTGTAATATGTTTTTGAGCATTATAGTTATAATTCAAACTGCTAATTGTTTCTATGAATGACTTCTGTAGTGTATTTTGAATGTTATGTACAAAGTCTGTGGAACAAAATATAAGGTATCAAGTGGGTTACTACCTCCAGCTTCCTGAAAGATATTCAATATATACTAATAATTGTTAGTCCTTTTTGATAGTCCTAAACAAATATCATTAAGGTTGAGCCAGATTTTTAACAGTATTTAGGCACCTAGCAGGGTTTTGAAAAGTACCTAGGTGCCGAACTTCCAAATCAGTGGAAGTTAGGCACCTATTTACATCTTTAGTCACCTAGATAACAGGCCAGATATTTAAAAGTATTTATTGAGAGCCAGTTATAAAACCTCATAGAAAACATTGAGAGGAGGAAATTCATTCTCAGAGCTATAAGTAGTTTCTGGGGAAAATGCTTAAAGGAAGAGTTATGCAAAGATTGAGGGCTTGTCCTCAGTGCTTAATTCTTATTAAAATAATTGAGAGTTTTATCTGTATGCAGGCCTCTCTTTTAGAAGGAATGTGAATAATTCCATCTGATAAAATCAGTTCCATTTACCTTTAATTTTTCCTTTTAAGTTGCAGACATTTCGAAATAATAGTTGGAGGACTGTGGATAAATATTTTTAATCACCCAATTTTTTCAGCACATTGTTTCTAGACTGTTATTTTTCTTGTTTTTACAGTCAAAAGGAAACTCCAAATACTTACATCACATTTTCATGACAAGATTTGAGCACTTTGCAAAAGCGAACATCAAGATGGGGGAAACAGTTACAAGTTTAGGGTTTATCTACACTACAAACACAATTGGATCAGTGGACCCAGTTACAGCACTAGTGTCCCCTGTCTCAATTACACCATGGTGTCCTTTTGCTAGCACTGCAGGGGACAACACTGACCTGGCTGTATTGGTAATGCATGAAGATCCTAAGTGACTTGACCGGGAGTTCAGTGGTAGGTTGGGGAATAAATCCAGGTCTCCTGGTGTTTGGTCTCTAGCTATAAGTAGTAGGTTTGTTGCCTCCCATTAAATTAAGAGCTTTGAAACAAATGCAGCAAAATGTGTTTGACTCATTTCCTTTTGTGCATAATTGTTCTCTTTCTCTCATCCACTGCACCTTAGGAATTTTTGACTACTTACATTTATATCAACCTGGTTTTTATTATTTGACTGCTATTACCTATTCCTGGTAACTTTATTATCATTTTGTCCTCATTTAGCAATCTCTCCTTTAAAATAAATATATAATCTATAATGTGAGGCAAATAATATAACCAAAAACCCAATCTTGTACATTAGTTAATTGATCTGGGACTCTGGCACCTTCCATAGATTTCCATTCGTCCCTCTTTCCTTCCTTCCCACAATGATTTCTCATACACTGAACCAATAAAGCCTCTACAATCATGGATTAGCATTGACTCATGTAAAGAAGACAGCTATAGATCCGAAAAGCATATACTTTAAAACATGAACAAACCAACTGATCACTTAATGTAGAGAAGGGAATGGATTTCCTTCAAAGTAAGTCTGTGATGGAAAAATGGACAAAAGATATTGCAGTCCACATCTGTGAATTTTCCTTTAGAACAGAGTAGATAACTGTGCTCACAGGGTAAGAGTCCTCTAATAATATACCTCTAATACTATTGATTAATGTAAATTCAAACAACGTTAAATAAGCTCGCTAAGTTGTTAACTGAAAAGAGAAGTGGTCCCGTCTTAAAGAAAATATTTTCTCATTTCTCTTTTAACTTAAGCTGTGTGGTGGGCTTTTAAATTAGTTTAGTTTCACAAGCAAATATAGAATTGATTTAAAAGTTAGACGTTTTGAGCTGAATTTAGAAAAATATGTGCTAGTCTAATTTGCATGTGTCCAATTTGTGTGAACAAATGTCCATTTGGCCATTTGCACACATATACCAGGATTCTATGCACATAATACCCCATATAATTTTTCTGTATAGGGCTTTGTTACTAAGGACAAATATGCTATAGGATTAGGCATTGATTTGTGGTACAGTACACACAATAGAATTCCATACCCTAAAACATGTTTTTCCCCCTCTACTTCATTTAAAAGGCGACATCTTTAATTTCACTTATCTTAAAACATTTTAATAACTGAGACTACCAATCATGTTTTATAGGGTTTGATTTCTGTGTCAGGGCCATATTTTATGACACTATCAGAAGCTCTTAATAAGGTGCTTTCTGCTGAGCTAATGATATGCTTTAGGTGGCATTTCTTAGGCCTATCTTCAATAGACATATTCAGGCTAGTGTGAATGTAATAATCAAGTCTCAATCAAACCATACTTAGTATGACAAATATTGCATTAGACAGTGATGTAGGTATTCATGCTTTTGATAAAAGGCTTAATTTGACTCTTTGCAGAAATGGGGAATTACTATTGATTTTTGTATCAGAGTATAAAGTAGCAGCTATTTATAGTGCACAAGAGAAATTGCTTGTTAATTAAAATTAAATGTGAAATTATTAATTCCATGGCTTTACATAGTAATGTACAAAGTTGAGTATTAAATTCTGTAGTAAATGTGTTCTTATGTGTGGCTCTGAATATGCAACTTAGAAATTACTCTAAAGTGACCAGACTAGAACATTTTCTAAATGGTCTTATAAAACTTTGCTTGTTTTCTACCAGGAACAGTTAGGCAGGGTGAAATATTTTATCCTACAACTCATTTGCTTTTTTTCCCCTCCCAAGAAAATGTCAAAGAAATTTTTGGACAGACCATTATTCATCATCATATCCCTTTTAATTGGGATTGTGAGTTTATTCGACTGCATTTTGGACACAACAGGAAGAAGAATCTTACCTACTCGGAGTTTACACAGTTTCTGCAGGTCAGTTATTTATTTTTCTTTCTGTGCATAATTGGCCATCAGCTCCGTCACTTGTGCTGCATTAATGCCATTATAAATTAGTTTTATTACATGGTGGTGAGAGATTTGTTGTCCAGATAGACTAATTAGAACACCGCTAAACTATCATTGTACCTTACCGATTATATAATAAGATCACATACAGTGCATTAGACTTCGGTCCACCACCCTGTTGGAGGGCAGGATTAATTTTGTTTCTAAAATATCCCCTCATTGAGGAGTGTGAGTGTCTGGTCCTGCTCCTGTTGGAGTTCAATGGCAAAACTGATTTCAGTGGGGAAAGGATTGGGCCCTGAATATCTCCACTGGCTGTTACTCCGTAGCTTCCCATAACACTTTGTTATATTGATTAATTTTTCATTTCGCTTCATAAAGTTTTTCCTATTATTTACCCTACATTTCCCATAATGCACACTACTTCACCTCAGAAGTTTAAGATCCTTGTGCCACTCATTCTTAATTAAGGCCAAACTCGTAGTAAGCCAGAAGTCTTCCTTTCAGAAGTTTGCTGAAGAATGCTATGGGGAGAGGACTTTAAAAGTATTCACTCCCAGAATCATACTTCAGAGTAGAGGAGTTGTCAACTATAGAGAGTAAGAGAAAAGGAAAGAAGGAGAATGTGGACAGCTGTGCATTGTAATTAAGGGGAAAAGATTTTGCACATTTAAGTAGGTAATTGAATTCTATATAATTCGAAATGATCAACTCATACTATATTTTTGTTGTGGATTTCTGGCTTTTTGACGTAAAGAAAATTAAAATTTCATAACTGACATGTAATCTCCAGGGCTGGCCTGTGAAATTAAATTGCTTTGTTTTTGGAAATAATTGCAGGAAAGTACAGGGTGTTGAATTGGATTGGTTATATTGCTTCTAATTATAGTTTAGGACATAGATACTGAGGGCATTTTAAAAATAAAGGATTTGGTTAGGTAGGTTCTAAAGTCCATGGTGTGTACGGAAGAAAAGCAGTAAAATTGTGGAAGGTAAGTAGGAAGAAGGGCCAGAAAATAGTGATACAAGGAATTGTGGGAATGGCAGTGGAGTGCCATCTAAACTCAAGCCCAGATACCTCTGCTACGCCCACACTGTACAGGGGGTGGTAAGGGAGTGGTTGGTCACAGCTCAGTATACCCTCATAAAAACATGTGAGCCGGGGTTCAGTACATCCCTAGATGTGGGTTTGAGGGCTTTGAGTGTGGATGATAAGGGTTTTGGGCAACAATGCACAGCAAGCCTGCACTGTTGACATACCTGAGTGACAATTTTTGTTGCGATAACCCAGAGGAGTATCCTAGGCAGCCCCAAGGAAGTTTTCTTATGGGATACAGCAGGGTTCTGTCCAGTGCTTAATTTGTAATGAAAGGTGCCGAGGCTTACGCAATTTTTTTACATTCATAACTGATGCAGCAAGCCCAGAGGTGCCAGGGCTATGAACTGCCAAGCCTAGAAGTGCCAGGGCTCAGCTTTGGCAAGCCCTGACAAATTATCAGACCTGCTGTTGCATTCAGCTAGCTTAGTCAGTGTCGTGTTGAGATCAGAGTTTGGATGAGGGCAAGCTGATTGCAACTCAATCTTCTAGACAAGATTGAGGTAATACTGGTAGGTTGGGGAAACTAACCAGACGATTTAGTTCAGTGGGTATCAGCTGGTGAATGTTGCATGCCTTTTGTTACTCTGGTTAATAACCTGGGCATATTTTGGATTCCCAGCTGATTCTAATCTAGACGTCTAGGAATAATGGGAGTTGAGTGTGTGCTTTATTATTATGCATGGCTAGAAGGATGCAGTTTTTTTTATATGGATCTCACTAGAGTGATCCATGCTTTTGTCACTTGGGGATTAGATTTCTGCAATGTGCTTTATATGAGGCTACTCTTTAAATTCATTGTAAACATTAGATGGTATAAAATACAGTGACCCACTTGTAAAGAGAGGTTTCTCTCAGGGAGCATGCTAAACTTATATTCTGGAATCTTCACTGGCCTCCAGTTTATTTTCAGGACAATTCAAGGTTCTGATTTTAACCTATAAAACCCTAATTGTGTTCAGTCCTGAATACCTGAGAGATCAGCACTCTCCTCATCTCATATAATCATAGGACTGGAAGGGGTCTCAAGAGGTGATCTAGTCCAGTTCCCTGAACTTATGGCAGGACTAAGTATTATCTAGACTAGGGGTGGGCAAACTTTTTGGCCCGAGGGCCACATCTGGGTATGGAAATTGTATGGCGAGCAATGAATGCTCACCAAATTGGGGGTTGGGATGCGGGAGCGGGTGAGGGCTCCGGCTGGAGGTGCGAGCTCTGTGGTGGGTCCAGAAATGAGGAGTTCAGTGTGAAGGAGGGGGCTCTGGGCTGGGGCAAGAGGTTGAGGTGTGTGGGGGGGTGAGGGCTCTGGCTGGAGATGCGAGCTCTGGGGTGGGGCTGGGGATGACGGTTTGGGGTGCAGGAGGATGTTCCAGCCTGGGACCAAGGGGTTTGGAGGGCAGGAGGGGGATCAGGGCTGGGGCAGGGGGTTGGGGCGTGGGAGGGGGGGCAGGCTCCAGGTGGCACTTACCTAAAGCAGCTCCCAGAAGCAGCAGCATGTCCCCCTTCCAGCTCCTACACGGAGGCACAGCCAGGCAGTTTTGCACATTGCCCCGTCCGCAGATGCCGCCCCTTCAGCTCCCATTGAGATGGAGATTTTTGGGATGAATCAGTTTGTCGGGCGTTGGTACTAAAACTTCTGTTATATTTTTATATAGAGTATAACGTGTGCATGCACACTCTTAGGCAGGTGGATGAAGACAGTGGGAGTTCCATGCACAATGGGTGTACAGAATCATATTCATAATGTGATATTTCTAATTCTTATTTCAGGAGCTACAATCAGAACATGCAAGACAAGCCTTTGCACTGAAAGACAAAAACAAAACTGGTATGATTACTGGACTGGACTTTAGTGACATCATGGCTACCATTCGTTCACATATGCTTAGTCCGTTTGTGGAAGAAAATCTAGTTTCAGTAAGTGTAAAGAAAATAATATCTTAAATATAAGTGCTATTCAAGTGAGAGTTTGTACCGTAATTTAATTGCTATATGTCTAAAATTCTTAACACACGCCTTATCTTCCTCTTTATTAGCAATACTGACAATGCTGTACCATTCATTGCTCACATAGGGTTTTTATGCAAAATAGTGTTTTTATAGAAATAATAATTATTAGGGCTGTTGATTAATCATAGTTAACTCACGTGATTAACTAAAAAAATACCAATTGCGATTAATAGCAGTTTTAATCGCACTGTTAAACAATAGAATACCAATTGAAATTTATTAAATATTTTGGATGTTTTTCTACATTTTCATATATACTGTATTCTGTGTTGTAACTGAAATCAAAAGGTATATTATTTTTGATTACAAATATTTACATTGTAAAATGATAAACAAAAGAAATAGTATTTTTCAATTCACCTCATATAAGTACTGTAGTGCAGTCTTTGTCGTGAAAGTGCAACTTACAAATGTAGATTTTTCGTTGTTACATAACTGCACTCAAAAACAAAACATTGTCAAACTTTAGAGCCTGCAAGTCCACTCAGTCCTACTTCTTGTTCAGCCAATCGCTCAGACAAACAAGTTTGTTTACATTTGCAGGAGATAATGCCCCCCCCGCCCGCTTCTTATTTACAATGTCACCTGAAAGTGAGAACAGGCATTCTCATGGCACTGTTGTAGCCGACGTCGCAAGATATTTACGTGCCAGGTGCGCTAAAGATTCATATGTCCCTTCATGCTTCAAACACTATTTCAGGGGACATGTTGATGATTGGTTCTGCTCGATAACAATCCAAAGCAGTGCGGACCAAGGCATGTTCATTTTCATTATCTGAGTCAGATGCCACCAGCCGAAGGTTGATTTTCTTTTTTGGTGGTTCGGGTTCTGTAGTTTCTGCATTGGAGTGTTGCTCTTTTAAGACTTCTGAAAGCATGCTCCACACTGTGTCCCTCTCAGATTTTGGAAGGCACTTCAGATTCTTAAAATTTGAGTCGAGTGCTGTAGCTATCTTTAGAAATCTCACATTGGTACCTTCTTTGCCTTTTGTCAAATCTGCAGCGATAGTATTCTTAAAATGAACAACATGTGCTGGGTCGTCATCCGAGACTGCTATAACATGAAATATATGGCAGAACGCGGGTAAAACAGAGCAGGAGACATACAATTCTCCCCCAAACAGTTCAGTCACAAATTTAATTAACACATTTTTTTTTAAATGAGCATGGAAGCATGTCCTCCAAAATGGTGGCCAAACCATGAAGGGGCATACAAATGTTTAGCATATCTGCACTTAAATACTTTGCAATGCCAGCTACAAAAGTGTCATGCAAATCCCTGTTCTCACTGTCAGGTGACATTGTAAATAAGAAGCGGGCGGGGGGGGGGCATTATCTCCTGTCAATGTAAACAAACTTGTTTGTCTGAGCGATTGGCTGAACAAGATGTAGGACTGAGTGGACTTGCAGGCTCTAAAGTTTTACATTGTTTTATTTTTGAGTGTCATTTTTTTTGTATGTAATTCTACATTTGTAAGGTCAACTTTCATGATAAAGAGATTGCACTACAGTACTTGTATTAGGTGAATTGAAAAAGAGTATTTCTTTTGGTTTTTTTACAGTGCAAATACTTGTAATCAAAAATAAATATGAAGTGATGTAGTGTTGTAATTGAAATCAATATATTTGAAAATGAAGAAAACATCCAAAATATTTAAATAAATGGTATTCTATTATTGTTTTAACAGTATGATTAATTTTTTAATTGTGTGATTAATCGTGATAACAAAGTACAAATTATTCTGCTTTATTGAAAGCAAGATTGTTGTCATGAATAGCTGAGTATTTTGCTTCTTTGTAAGTGTCAGTGAGGTGAGTCACTATAGGTGCAAGTTCTTATGGCTGGGCATGTCATAGTAGTGTCGTCTCATTAGATGCCTTCTGCTGACAGCCACTCTAGCCCTGCAGTGGTCTGCTGTGCTCGTGACTTGGCCCTCCAGCCAGGGACCGACGTATGGTCCCGTCTCTTTCGGGGTAAACAGAGCCCCGTATGTCTGTTGCCCAGTGGCTTTATGTGGGGTCTTCATCCCAACTACAGGCTTAAGTCCTTTCCAGCCCTTATTTCCAGGGGCCTCCCCACTACTTTTGTCAGTAGGGGAACCCAGGCCCTCCCTGTATTCCAGGTTCCAGCCCAGGGACCTTGTAATAAACAGCTAAGATCTGTCTGTTTGTATCCACTGCTTCCTACTGTGGCCTGCTTCTAGGCCTTTCCACCAGATCTGAAAAGGAAAAACCTATAGCTCTGGGTGCAAATGACATATATGAGTCCCTTGCCAGGTTTACATGCCCCTAGGGAGACTCAGGTCTAACTGTGTCTTGTTATCTTTTGGCTCTGGCCAGGCCTTTTTTTTCAGTCAGTTCTGGGGTCGGCCCTCGCCCTAGTCAGGCCTTCCTTCAAGAGGCCTTCTCCTCTTCCCAGTCAACCCCTGCACTGAACATTTCCCCTTTTAAACCTCTTCAGACTTGGCACATCTTGCAAGTGAAGCAGGATGGGGCTAATTGCGCCCACAGGTTCTCATTAACCATTTCCCACCTTGTACGGGGTTTGTATACTCTGTCACAGTAAATAAAAATTTGTGCTGAAATTTGCAGTGTAAACAATATTATAACTAGTGACATGAAATATGGCCCAGATCCTGCAAATTCTTACTCATGTGAGTAGTCCCATTTACTTTAATGGGACTATTCTTGTGAGTCAGAATTTGCCCATCTTTTGGCTCCCTGCTCTTTATAGCCAAGCCTCCAGTCCAGCAAAGAAATGAAGCATGTGGTTAATCTTAAGTACATGAGAAGTCCCATTGAAGTCAATGGGGACTACTTATACACTTAAATGCTTTGCTGGATGGGAGAGGTGTCTTAGTTTGGAAAGTATGGATTTGTGTTGATTTCAGCTTCTAAGGTTAATTGTTAACACTGTTAACTATTGCTATAAATGATGTAAAGATTAACTCCATCTAAAATAAAATATACGCAAATCTAGAACAACGCATTCTACAAAAAAGTTGAACAGTAATTCTACAATTGTTTCCTGATTATTTTTATTGCATCAAAAACCATAGTACCCTGGCTATGTAATAACAACCCCCTCACTGCTATCACTAAAAACAGGATATAACTACTAGGATAGAAATATATCGTAATCTTTTCTTGTATGTCCAGATGGATGTTAATTTACAGTAAAGCTCTCTTGGGGTGTCAAGGGGTTTAAGGCTATCAGCTGAACCCTGACCACATATCAGGACCTGTGTTTCATCTTTTTATTATTATTATTATTATTATTTATGTTTTTAAGGTAGCAGGTGGAACTATTTCACATCAGGTCAGCTTCTCCTATTTCAATGCTTTTAATGCCCTGCTGAATAACATGGAACTCGTTAGAAAGATATACAGTATTATATCAGGTACAAGGAAAGATATTGAAGTCACAAAAGGTAAAATAAATTTACTATATTTTATTAATTTTCAGATCTCTAAAGTGTGTCTTTTGATACTGTATATGGGTTAAGACTAGTAAGAGGCTGGTGTAATACGGCGATTTAGCAGAACTGTGCAAGTATTTCAAGTTTGATTCTGAATGTGGTTCTCCTGCTCAACTCCAGACTTCACAGGCCAGCAGAGGGTTCTAGCTGGCTCATTAAGGGGAAGAGTTGTCAAGGTGCTGACAAGAGTCTTGACTGGTTCTGATATCCTAGGGATACCACTGCAATGTGGACCTTCTTGTCGTAATGATAGGTGTTTACATGGAGCAGAGAAAAGTCTGGGGAATATGGCAGCTATGGCGGAATGGGTATGCTTTAACAATAACAAAAATTCTTCATCAGAAACTCTCTCTGTCCTGTTGGCTGTTCCTGTGTGCTACTGTAGCAACAGTTTTTCACTGTTAAGCTCTTTCCACACAATTTTAGCTGAGTTTGTAACCGTTTAATGATATGATGTGCGCTAAACATAATTTGTTTCCACACATAATAAGGCTAATACTGTTAGCAAGCATGCAAGTTAACTATGATTCAATCTTGCCAGCGGCCTGGATCGACTGGCTTTCTGTAACCATTTCATAACATAGCTATTTCCCATCTGTGGAGGGGACCCACTAACTATATCTGCTGGGTTGACTCCACCCCTTTTCCTTCCAGTTCTCATGAAGTAAGACATCTAAAAGTGCATTGCCCCTCCTGTGCTGCTCTGTGTTCATATGCTCTGGGCACCCTCTGTCTTTGGATGGTAGGATGGGACACCTGTCCAGATTCTGCAGTTTGCACTGATACGTCGCTACCTAACTATTTTGGTAGATGTGAATGCACAAACAAAAACTTGTTTGATAGAAACAAAACTTGAAAAACTTGTTTTATAGATGCTACTGAACCATGTTTTCTGTAATTGATCATGGATGTGTTTAGGGTGACCAGACAGCAAATGTGAAAAATTGGGACGGGGTACGGGGGTAATAGCAGCCTATATAAGAAAAAGACCCAAAAATCGGGACTGTCCCTATAAAATCAGGACATCTGGTCACCCTAGATGTGTTACAAATTGTATTTGTAGTGTGGATAGGCACTTATCCAAACCTGGGAACAATGAGGGGAGGAAGGAACACTGAAATGGTTGTGCTAGTTTTAATGATGATTGGTTCATCCATAAATTATACCATTGTCTGCTTTTACAGTAGTTTAGTAACAAGAGCCCCAAATATTGGGTCTGATCTATGGTCTTTGCTGATAGGAGAATTGCTATAGATTTCATAAGTAAGAGTTGCAAGATCAGTTTTACTCTATGATTGAAGCTGCTGTTCCGAAATAGATGTGATACCAATTCTGGCTCATTTCGTTCTATTTTAGATTTTGCTCCTCATTAGTCTGCCAAGTGATAGATTTAGTTCTTAAGATTTTAATTTTAAAGTTATTTATACACATTTAAAGTGAAAATGTGATAAATGATTCAGGATCAGTTACCTTATTTTCCCCTTCCTCTTAAATCCAGAGGAGTTTGCCCAGGCTGCAATCAAATTTGGACAAGTCACACCGCTGGAAATCGATATTCTCTACCAGCTTGCAGACTTATACAATGCTACAGGGTAATTTATAACCATCATGATCATTCATATTAGTCTTTCCACCCTATTTATATTTACTTTAAAATAGATTTGTTTTATGTATATTTCATTACGGATTATTTGATGACTGCTGGCTGTGCTGGGGTGTGTATAAGTATATGTATAGTGCAGTGAGCAGTCATCAGATAATCAGTATATGGTGTAAAATAACAAAATACACTCCCTGCTTCAAAAAACTTGTAATACACAGATTGCTAGTGTAAACTTGAAGTGTGAGAGGTGTCTTGACTAGATTGCTGCATGTGAGTTATCATGTGGCACGTGGTGGCTGCTGCATTTACAGAGCACAGACCCTATACTACCAGAATGCAAGGGCCAAAACCTGGGTAATGCTGAGTTCCCTTTATTCCCCACTGAGGACAGTGAGAGCAGAAGTGCTTATAACTCCCAAGATTGGATCCTGCAACAGTACTTTGTAAAGTGCTTAGGGATACCTGAAATGTAACAAGTAATACACCTCTACCCCAATATAACGCTTTCCTCAGGAGCCAAAAAATCTTACCGCGTTATAGGTGAAACCGTGTTATATCGAACTTGCTTTGATCCGCCCGAGTGCGCAGCCCCGCCCCCCTGGAGCACTGCTTTACTGCGTTATATCCGAATTCGTGTTATATCGGGGTAGCGGTGTATATAAAGCCATAATCTAGTCTGTTGAAGAAAAGGTGCTTGCTGAGGGTTGTTTATGATTTTGACTAACAATGATTTATTTTCCTTGGGCTTGTCTGAAGGCGTTTAACTTTGGCAGATATTGAGAGAATAACACCACTGGCTGAAGGCGCCTTGCCTTACAACTTGGCAGAACTCCAGCGGCAGGTAGGTAGGAGTGATATCATGTGTACAGTCAATTGTGAAAATGCTAAACTGAAGGAAACATTTAGAAGTTGGCAATTTATAAAACTTCTGAATATTTGCATATGAAAAGTAGAACTTTTTGCCTTAAAAAGACTTTTACAAAACTCAAGTCTATGCTTATAGTTTAAAAAAAAGAAAAGAAAATTGGTTCCCAGATTTTACAGATTCTCTTTGCTGTCTTGAACTTAAAGAAAACATGTTGGATCCCTCTGACATTAGTGATGTTTTTGTTGACCAGGCACTAGATTTTAAGGAAAGTTCTTATTACATTTTTTTATAATTGACTGAAATTGTAATACTGTTTTAAAACATTACTTCCTGAAACAAATCTTTCAGTGAGTAGATACTTATAGTTTTTAATCAAAATATATAATATTTTTTGTACTAGAGAAAAAAATTACCAAACCATTAAATCCTTTGATGAACTGTCTATGCATTTGGATTTCCCACTATTGTTAATAAACCAATTAAAAACATATCCACTAACTCCTGAAAATATCTGGAATTTTCTGTTAAAATCCATCCTTAAATAAATACTAGCTTGGAAGTACACTTTGAGTTTTGTTTGTATTTTAGTACACTTCCATATTGAGCTCCATAATAATGCTCTATCTTTATGTTGTGAACATATACAGAATCTATATACAGCATGTAAAGCTGATAAACGTGTTCTCCTTTGAGAGATTAGTTGGAGTAATCATCTTCCATGGTGATTGACTTGGATGGTTTGTTTAGAATGCTCACTGAATCTTGCTAATGTTATTTGATACTCATTAGCTCTTGTGATTTACATAGCAAGAGAAGAATCCTGTTTGTGTGGGGCTGATGAAAAATGTGGAATTGGCGGATGGAAACATAGCTTCAGAATGTTAACTCTTTACTTCACCTGAGATCTTTCTTCATAGATTTGTGTGGTTTCCTTTCATGGAAGTTTTATATACTTTAGATGTAGGCATTTTTACAAGTCAAGGCTCTGTGTCCTGTGTGGCACGTTACACTCAAGCCATGCAGTTAGGAACCCTTACATTTACATTTGTTTCAAATTTGAAGGTTATTTTTCACAACCATGAGAGCTAGACTCTTAGGGTGAGATATTCAAAAGCGCTCATCTTATATTTAGGCACTTACATGAAATGGGTTGAGGACGTTCAATGGTGGTAGTTGGGTACTGAGCACTTTTGAAAAATATGGCCCTTATGTTTTTAAAAATGAAATCCTAGATTCTGAGGGCCTGTCTTTACTGCTGTGATAAATGAAGCGGGGAGGGGGATAGCTCCCTTTTATGGATACCTAGCCAGACAGTTAGCTATGAAATTCCTCTTACTAGCTGTTCTCTACTTGCTTTACCTGTAAAGGGTTAACAAGCCCACAGGTAAAAGGAAAGGAGTGGGCACCTGACCAAAAGAGCCAATGGGAGGGCTAGAACTTTTTAAAATGGGGGGAAAAGCTTCCCTTTGTCTCTCTGTTGTGTTTTCCGGGAAAGAGGGGAACAAGGAGCAGTTATGCTATGAGAAGCTTTAAGCCAGGTATGATCAAAAATCATCAGATCATACCTAGAATTGCTTATTTGGAACTCCCAAATGTAAGTAGATTAGAAATGTTTAGAAAGACGTGATTAGGTTTATTTCTGTTTATTTCTTGGCTTGTGGACTCCTCTGTGCTAACCCCAGATGCTTTTGTTTTGCTTGTAACCTTTAAGCTGAATCTCGAGAGCTAGCTTGATGCTTCATTTTTGTAATTGTTTCTTTTAAGATCAAGCAAAAAGCCTAAGTTCCAAATGTATTTCCTTTCTTTTTGTTGTTAACAAATTTTACCTTTTTTAAGAACAAGATTGTATTTTTGTTTCCCTAAGAGGTTTGTGCATATGTTGTTTAATTAGCTGGTGGCAACAGCTGATTTCCTTTTTTTTTTTTTTCTCAGCTCTTCCTGGGTTGGAGGGGAGGGCTTGAGGGTACCCCACAGGAAGGAATTCCCAAGTGTTCCTTCCTGGGTTCTCAAAAGGGGGTGGGTTTTTTTTGCACTTGGGTGGTGGCAGCATCTACCCATCCAAGGTCAGAGAGAAGCTGTGACCTTGGGAGTTTAATACCAGCCTGGAGTGGCCAGTATTAATGTTTAAAATCCTTGCGGGCCCCCACCTTCTGCACTCGAAGTGCCAGAGTGGGGAATCATCCTTGACAACTGCCCTGAACCCAACTCCCATGTGCATACAAAAATCTGTAGCTTGAATTAAGTGATGTTTTAAACTTGAGCTAGATGGCTTGTCCAAGGTATGGGTTGAAGTGAATGCTGATGATGTTCGAGCTAGTAATGCAGGGGGGACTTGGGGCATGTCTATACTACAAACTTTTGCCACCACAAGTTATGGCAACATAAAGCCCACCGGAGTTAGCATATCACTTGTGTACTTGCATATTTGGCTCCTTGTCTTAGCGTTGCATGTACTCACCAGGTGCTTGTTTTGATGGATAGTGCAGTACATCATGGGTAGGTATCCCAGTGTGCAACTCACCACCATCCAGCACACTGTTTTTTGGGAAGTTTGGCAATGCATGGTGGGGCAGAAACAAGTTGTGCATGGGCGACTGGGACTGCAAGGTCAAGTTTCCATCTGGATACTTTCTCCACGACATAATTCCATCTCTATCCTATAATTTTCATTCCTATTTTGAGAATCCCACAAACCCACATGAGACTTGTCACTTTCCGCCATCTCTGACAGAAGCATGGAGCCTGAACAGCTCTTCGCTATTGTCATGAGCATTGCAAGCACAAGACACATGATTAAGGTTAAGATTTTGTCACAGTTATTTTTAGTAAAAGTCACGGACAGGTCACAGGCAATAAACAAAAATTCATGGAAGCCTGTGACCTGTCCTTGACTCTTACTAAAAATAATTGGGGGGGCTGATGAGGGAAGCCTGAGTAAGGTGGGAATGAGAGCCTGAGCCTTGCTGCGGGAGGGGGTGAAGGTTCCAGCACCCACCCTGGATGACATTTCTGTGGCCCGCCATAGCCCCCATGGCTTGGACCTCTGGGGTCCCTGCCTCCCGCAGAGGCTTGAGAACTCCAGGTCCCCCTGCCACCCACAGTGGCTGGGAGCTGTGGGCCTGCTCCCTCCCCACCAGTGGCAGCTAAGAGCTGTGGCCCCAGCCCCATGGCAGCTGAGAGCTCCGGGGCCCCACCGCTGACTGACCGCTTTGGCCCCTCCATGCCAGAGCTGAAGCAGAAAATGTCATAGAGGTCTCTGAAAGTCACGGAATCTGTAACTTTCATGACCTCCATGACATAATCTTATCCTTACGCATGATCTTTCAATATTTGTAGAGCTGCAAGAAGAACCGTGGGCAACATGACGATTTTCTGGTGGGCAGATTGCTGTGGGACATAATGAGAACCAATTCAATCTTGTTGGTGGCATTCATGGAGCAGCTGCAAATGGTGGAGTGCTGCTTCTGGGCCCAAAAAATAAGGTGGGATCACATTGTAATGCGGGTTTAGGGTAATGAGCAGTGGCTGCAGAACTTTTGGATGTGCAAGGCCGTATTTCTGGATATTTATGCCGAGCTTACCCAGCTTTCCAGCGCAGGGACAGCTGCACTGACAGTGGAGAAGTGAATAGCAATCGCATTGTGGAAACTGGCAACATTGGATTGCTACCGGTCAGAGGGAAATCATTTTGGAGTTGGAAAATCCACTCTGGGGGCTATTGATCATCTGCGATGTAGGACTGTGACTCTCAGCAATGTGCAGGACATAGTGGATGGATTTGCAGCAGTGGGGTTCCTGAACTGCAGTGGAGCAAGAGATGGCGCACACATCCCTGTTTTGCCACCTGACCACCTTGCCACAGAGTACATCAACAGAAAGGCCTATTTTACTTTGGTTATGAAAGCTCTAGAGGATCACCAGGGATGCTTCACTGACCTCAGTGTTGGAAAGTCAGGGAAGGTTCATGACGCTCACATCTTTAAGAACACAGGATTGTTTAGAAAGCTACAAGCAGGGACTTTCTTTCCTGACCAGGGGTTTATCGTTGACCATGTTGAAATACCAATAGTGATCTTAGGGGACCCAGCCTACCCCTTATTCCCCTAGCTCATGAAGCTGTACACCAGCTATCTTGACAGCACCAGGGAGTGCTTCAACTCCTTGTTCAGCAGGTGCAGCATGACAGTTGAATAAGTGATGGTAGATTGAAGGGGCACTGGTGTTGTTTACTTGCAAGTTTGGATTTCAGTGATAAAAACGTCTCAATGGTTCTAGCTGCCTTCTATGTCCTGCATAATATCTGTGAAGCAAGTGGGGAAAGTTGCAGTTAGGGTGGAGGTGGAATGGCTGTCTGCTGAGTTTGAACAGCCAGACGCAAGGGGTATCAGAAGAGTTCAGCTTGGAGTTATACAGCTCAGGCGGGCTTTGAAAGAGTACTTCAGCAGCAAGCCACAATAATGCATTGTGGTGAACTAATCTGTACCTGGGCTTGAAGTCTGGGGGTCTCTTAGGAATTGTGTGGAGGATGGTGCACATCTTATGAATATAACACTGAGAATACACCTATTCATTTTGTAGTGCTTGCTGTACGTTTATGATTATTACACTGTATGTGTCACTGATCCTGAGTTGTCACAATATACAACAACAACTAAGCGGGTGCTTTCACTACCACCGGGCATTCTGCAGCATATCTTGAGAACTCATAAAGATAAATTGTTTTCCAAACAATAGAGTTTTATTGAGTAATGAAAACACTTAAAAAGAATTCTGTTCAAGTTAAAAGCAAATACATTAAAACCTTAATACATTTATAGAGCAAAGCTTAAAGAAGGGGAAGGAATGTTCATGTCCATTTTAACTATACATACATCAACCGTGGTTCTCTCAGGTCAGTGTATGTGAAGCTGTGATTGTGCTTAATGTCCCTGATGTGGAGTGGTAGGTGTAGGGATGCAGCCCCTGATGCGATGTGGAATGTTGAGGGAGGTATAGAGAGGTGCTATCCTGGAGTTCTCCAGGGACTGCAAAGGGAGGTGAGGCGGGATTGTTGACCACCTGTAGGTCCATAAGAGTCTGTAGCATCTTTGTTTTCCACCAGAGAAGTCTCATTATGTCCTGGTGTATCTCCCTCTCCTGTTCCTGCTGCAACTCCTGGGCCTTTCTTCTTCTGCTTTTTCCTTCTCCGTACGGTCTGTAATATGCATCCTCCAGGCCCTCTGCTCTTAAGAACATAAGAACGGCCGTACTGGGTCAGACCAAAGGTCCATCTAGCCCAGTGTCCTGTCTACCGACAGTGGCCAATGCCAGGTGCCCCAGGGGGAGTGAACCTAACAGGTAATGATCAAGCGATCTCTCTCCTGCCATCCACCTCCACCCTCTGACAAACAGAGTCTAGGGACACCATTCCTTACCCATCGTGGCTAATAGCCATTAATGGACTTAAACTTCATGAATTTATCCAGTTCTCTTTTAAACGCTGTTATAGTCCTAGCCTTCACAACCTCTTCAGGTAAGGAGTTCCACAAGTTGACTGTGCTGTGTGAAGAAAAACTTCCTTTTATTTGTTTTAAACCTGCTGCCTATTAATTTCATTTGGTGACCCCTAGTTCTTGTATTATGGGAATAAGTAAATAGCTTTTCCTTATCTACTTTCTCCACATCACTCATAATTTTATATACCTCTGTCATATATCCCCCCCTTAGTCTCCTCTTTTCCAAGCTGAAAAGTCCTAGCCTCTTTAATCTCACAGTCTTTAGTGCATCACAGTCTGATGCAGCACTGGCTTGTAGGATTTCGCCGAACATGTCATCCTGAGTCCTCTTCTTTCTTCTTATCTGGCTCAGATGTTCCATCGGTCTGGAGTGAGAACCCTTCAAGGCCCCAACAGCAGCAGCTACAGATAAAACACTCAGAGGTACCATTGTCCACATAGTCACAATGGAAAGTGAATGTTAAGGTTCAGAACTCCCTTTCCTTGTTCTGCTAAAGTTTTAAACGAGACATGCTTATCAACACTTCTGCTGGGATTGCTTGTGTACTGTGTCACACACAGCACCAGTCTTATGGCCTGCCAGGGGTGAGGAAAATGAGGGGGGAATCGCTTGGTTGCATGAAACTATGAGTACAGGGAAATGGCACTGAATACTGGTACTATTTTCCACAGTAAGTGGTGATTTTAGCTGATATCTCATTCCTGAGGGCAACAAAGGCAGAGAGAGCACAGATGCTGCTGCTCCCCAAAGCTGCCCAGGCCTGTATGCTGCTAGCTTGTATATGGCAGTGGTGCTGCTGAAGTTATCACCGAGTGGCATGGGTAAGTGTCCTACTGCAGAGGAAGAAATAAGGTTACCATCCCTAGAAGCCTTTGAGAGAGGATTGCAAAGTACCTCCATAAAAGTTTCATCCAGATTTCTCAGGAGGATTCAAGGGACATCCCTCTCTATATAAACAAACTGCTCCGAATGGCATCCTATGCCTAACTGTACAGGGGAGTGAAAAGTGGATAACTCTACTGCTCTTTGTTGTACTGCTACCTCTTCTAGTACAAGTAAATATATGAAAAGTCAATAGCTGTATCCACTGTAATAGGAAACAAATGTACAGTCTTACTCAAGGTTCCTTCCTCTGCATCGGTCTTGACTGCAGGGACTGACTGGACTGCTGTGGAGTCACTAACAGATCCTGGCTAACCACATAGCTGGAGCCCCGCCCCCACCACTTGCATGTCTCTCATTCTCCTCCGCCTGAACCTCTCTGTTCATGCCAAGGGCCGGTGACTTAGACTTCTCTGAGGTATCCATGGTGGTGTGCAGGATGGTGGTGGGGTCTCTGCTAAGTAGGGCATGCAACTCTTTGCAAAAGCAGCAGGTCTGCAGTTCAGCACTCAATCAGCTGTTGGTCTTCCTGCCTTCTGGTATGTCTGTCACAGGTTTTTCGCTTTCACGGAGCACAGCCACTGATCTGTGTTATACCTGTTCTCCCACATCCCCTGTGCAATCTGCTCATAGATGTCCACATTACTATGGCTGATCCATTGCTGTGCCTGCACAGACTCTTCTCCCCATAAGCCAAGGAGATCCAAGATCTCCTGTCTACTCCAGGCTGGAGCGCATCTGGCGTGTATATCTGGCCTGCTCAGCTGGGCAGTTATGCACAACAGTGGAGAGCTGCGAGGTGTGCTTTCCAAGGTGGACAACCAGGAAAAGGCATTTCAAAAATTCACAGGGTTTTAAAGGGATCAGGCCTTCTGGTCTCCCTGACCCCTGGGCAGTGGAGTTCACAACTGTGACTGGAGCGGTCAGTGTCAGTCATTGTGGGACATCTGCTAGAGGACTGTTAGGGTCAACATAGATAATGCAATGTCTACATTTGCGTTGTGTCAACCTCGGTACATCAACTATGGCTCAACACTGCTCAGGTCTTACTATGTTGGCAAAATGGAGAACTTAGATCAGTGGGAGACAAATGTAAGTGTAGACACATGCTTAACTAGGTCAACACAAAGCAGCTTATGTTGCCCTAACTTTGTAGTGTATACCAGGCCTCAGCTACTTTGTGCTGCTAGTACAGTCACGCTCTGCATCTCCAGTGTTTTTGCAGTGCTGTCACTCAAGCTAGGCTAACTTTGCAGTGAAGACAAGCCCTGAAACTCAATGCAGGAAATTCAGAAAGAAGGACATATATGTGGCAGATTAAATGATTACATAATCATGCTGCCCTGACTGTGATTGTTTACATTGAATACTAACTGTGCTCAGAGCTGAAAAAAAAAATGCGGTACTTGAGCCTAAATGTTACTGTGATACGTTTTATTTATACTTTCAGTCTATAACGTGTATATATAGAAAGACTATTTCTTTCTAGAAATATGGAGTTGTACCTTTAAAAGTAAGTCTCAAGAAGGTACAGCTAAATCCAGTGTTACCCTGAACTCTTGCCTTCTGCCCAAAGGATGTCTCCACATCCTTTTTCCTTGTTATGTAAAACAGAGAGAAATTCTTCAGCTTCTTTATGTGCACAGACACCCATGGTCTGTATTTCTGGCTTAAGTGCTCAGTGGATTACCATCGTTTCCCTTTTCTAGGTCCCCGCTTTCTGAAAATCTGAGTGATTTAGCTACTATCTATCCTTTAGTCTACCTTTGGAATTTGTAGAGTGCCTGTCACCACAGTGTCTACGGCTGTGTCTACATTGACAAAGATGGAACCCTAATTCTCCATCATTGTGCAGTGGTGTACCTCCACTCGTGATAGGAAGGGTAGAATAGGTACTGAGTAGAGATAATTAATATGGTGGTTAAAAACACCTGAGCCTTGTCTATCATACAGCTTACACCATTGTTACCATGTTTGGAACTGTGAATTGGGGCATCCTATTTTTACCATCCTATATAAAAGACCCAAGAACTGGTGCAGAAATTGAGAACTGAGAAAGATATATTACTAGTTTCTTCAAGTAGCCAGGATGGATGTGTCAAATGCATGCAAAGCTGTATAGCTTTCTGCCAGATGAAAAAGAGATGATCCCAGAAATGTGTCCCAGTGACACTGCATTACTGAGCGAGCAGAGCTTTCCTCTCCAGGAAAGTTGAGTGTCTACCTAGTCTAGTGACCATGTGGGTTACAATCTCCAAAAACAAAGACTTCCCTGAAATCTCAAAAGCTTTAAGAGTAATCAAGGACTTTATAAAGCCCCTTGCTTGAACTCCTCAGCTCAATTGGGTTAAAGTACCATATGTGTTTTGGAAATAGATTTCTTTGAATTCACAAGAAAGACTGTGGAAGTCCAAGGCTTGGATCAGTCCCTGAGGAAATCTTAAACCTATTCAGCTGCTGTGGTTGAGAGGTTGTCCCATGGAGGGTATGGTCTTGAGCAGAGTGATTTATGATGAAACTCTGTTGACAACCTGTGGCTCATATACATTTTGGTCACCTTCTGTGAAGTGGAGTTGAGCAGAATCAGTTTCTGGAGGGTTCGTCCTGTTTCTATTTTGTTTAAATTCTTATGGGTATATGCGTACCTGAGCTGATGAAAAGTTACGTACAGGTAATGCTTTATTTTGTAGACTTTTGTGGCAATCCATTCCCTCTTTCCTTGCCTGCAGAAATCTGTTTCTATTAATCTGGACTGATAAAAAGGACTTTGAGAAATTACTGTACTGTCAAAAACATTGCATTTTATGGTGTCATATTTGGTTTTCATTAGTGCCTTCAGACAGAATGATGTAGCTTTTCCTTGGTCAGAATTATTTTTGTAGCTCACCTATGTGGTAAAAGGAGTGTGGAGAGAAAAAAAAAGTTTTGCTCACTGAGGACTGTTCTCTTTCCTTTCTTGATGTAGCATCAGCATCCTCCATTCAGAATGCTGTTGCAAAGATCATTTTCTTAACCTGTCACTTTGTTATCCCTGTCTTTGCAGCCCTCCACTGCCTCCCCCTTCACTAGTGCATCAAACATAAGCCGTTTGTATTCACTATCAAGGTCTTGAATCTCACCTCTGATCAGCCTATGATGCCAGCCTCCATTGTCCACTTACTGATTTTGCAGATAAGCACTTTTGTGCTTTCTCCCATGCTGCCCCTCATGCTTGGGAGGGGCTCCCCATAAATATCCTGAAAGCTATCTCATTGTCCACTTTCAGAACCCTCCTGAAAACTCTCCTTTGTCATGATGTCTACAATACACTTGACAATGGTTAGGCTGCTGGTGTGCTGAGATCACTTCCTATTGTGGTGACCAGTAATGTCTCACTGTTTCCTTGTGAGTCTGTCTGTCTGTATCCCTCTGTTATCTCTTGTCTTATACTTAGATTATGCAGTTTTGTGGTAGTCTTTCTCGCCAACAGAAGTCAATCCAATAAAAGATATTACTTTGCCCGCCTTGTCTCTCTTATACTTAGATTGTAAACTCTTTGGGGCAGAGATCATCTTTTTTGTTCTGTGTTTAAACAGTGCCTAGCACAATGGGGTCCTGGTTCATGACTAGTGTTCCTAGGCTCTGTGGTAATAATAATAAGCACAGAATGTATATTCCTTCCACCGTCCCACTTTTGGAATAAGACATTATTCATCCTGCCTATTCTGCTCTGTTTTAAAACATGCAGATTAGAAGGAATAGTCACTTAATTTTCTTTGTTCCTGAATCAGCGGGGGGTGAACTTTGATCTCCATTGGACTTTATTATCTTATTGTATTCTATGATCTATACTGGGGAGGATATGTTATCAAATCCTAGAGAAGGATAAGAAATTCTGTGAGGTCTAAAAAGTATCTACCTTGCAAGGGAGCTATGCTTGGGAAGAGAAAGAGAGATGTTTCTACAGTGACTCTAAATGACCCCTAAATTCTGGGGTTTTTTATAAAAAATTAATGAAATGTAATGTAGAAAAATTAATGTAAATATCTCTTCAGTAAATCTAGCATGAATGAAACTTAGGGCTTGTCTACACTACTCCATAGTGCAGACTATGAGGGTGTGAGTTGCGCTTAAACTGCCCTGTGTGAATGTTGCTGGCAAGAACGAAAAGGTACCGAGTTTGTGTGCAAATCTTTGTGCTCTGCAGTTCACACCCATGTAGTCAGCACTACAGCTCAGTGTAGACATAACTTGTCAGACATGTTTGCTGATTATTTGATTAATGTAAGAGTTTCTCTATAGTGCAAAGAAAGGTATCTTCTGAACTAGGGTAAAAATAGAAATGAAGACCTGGCAACTTGGCTTTTAACTCAAGTTAGCTGCTCAAGTTCAACTCCATGCTCCCCATAGGCTTTAGCTTGAGTTAAAAGCTGAGTTGCTGTGTCTTCACTGCTATTTTAACCCAAGTTAGCTAACCCATGTTAAAAACACGCCTTTTTTTCAGTGTTGACATATCTTAAGACTTTTTTAAACCTAGCAGTTGAATATCAGTATACAGTGGTTAGATGGGGATGACCGCTTCAGTAATTTTCTGTTTATAAATATGCATGATCTGAAAGCTATAGCAGTAATTATATTTATTTACATTTGAACACAAGTGAACCACAAACTAGTGAACAATCATTTAATAGGATGAAAGTGACTTTTGTTTCACAAAGAATTTGAGTATTAACATCCGAATTTAAGTCTGAGTATAATGCTTTGATTTTGCTAAGACTCTGATGCTTACAAGGAAGAGACTAGCTTTAAAAGACTAAAGAGAAGCAAGTGTGAAGACAGAAGAAAACTGCAGGGATAAAAGAACTAGTCCTTTTTCAAGTCTTTTAAGAGTTCATTGCTTTTATCTATTTTTATCGACATCAATTGAGATACCATTTTACTCTGGGATTTATTCTAATGTTGCTTTTTTCAGTATGAATTTTTTTGAGATTCATGAGGAAATTCTGCAGGTTTATCTTTCTTTTCCATGGCACCCATCAGGAAAATATATTTCTGATCTTAACTAAAGATTTTTCTTCTGATGTAATCTTATGGGTTTTTTTAATCCATGTGCACAGTTGATAAATATCTGATGTGACTTCAGAATATTCTCCATTCTTCTCTTTTAGGCTGTATTCCAGCAAGTCATTCTGGAAGAAAATATCTTGGGGAAGGAAATTCTTGATGGCCATGTATATTGTGGAAGGCCTGTGTAAAAGTTTCCTTATATTTTAAAAGAAGTGAGCTGAACTTAATCTCATAGTTGCCAATCCTATATAGTACCATGTACTTCATGAGCAGCATGAAGCCCTACTAATTTAAGTGGAGCAGTTCAGCAGCGTGCCACACAATGCAGGATCAAGGACATTCAGTGGATGTCTGCTAAGATTTTAGAAGATGCTAACAAAGATCAGTGACATAAAATTTTGTGAGATAAAACTGTACCATCCCTCTGTTTGGCCTGATCAGGGCCCAGCAATGAGAATGGCGCTGCTGGGACTGTTTGAATGAGGGAGCTTTTAAATGTCCCATTGAAATACACACAGTAATAGCCTCCAAAAATAAACAAATAAATAAATCTGCCCCATCAAAGTGCAAAAGAATTGTGGACCCCAAAATTATATAATCTCTGCAATTTTTGCTGTATTCTCCACACTTATTTAATAAAATAAAGTAAAGCAAAATATACCAATATATTATAACTTCAGGTGTGTACCTGTGCACAGAAGATCGATACCAGTAGAGCTGCTTAAATTAATTTGCTGCAGTGGCTGCTGCATGGCAATGGCTATTTCGCTCCCCAGTGCTGCAGCAAGCTCAGCACAACTCGTTTAAGCAACCTTAGTGATATACTCCTGTGGATGTAGGAACTGTATTTTCAGTAAAATGCCATATATCTTCTAATGAATATTTATGTGTTCATGATGTGTGGTCTAAGAGCAAAACCTTTCCGTAACATCCTGGGGCCTCTGCAAGATCTAAATATACTGTCAGGATTGTTGGGGTCATCTGTCACGGTGCAAATGGCTTTAAAAAAGTGGGGGGAATGAGGCAAGGAGATTTACTTATACACCTGTTGATATTTCCCCCCATGGCTTGTACAACCACAGGATAAGCAAGAGGGGACTTTGATGACTAATTTTTATTGTAAGGCCTTGGAGGCAGGGTCTTGGTTTTTGTGTCTATACAGCACTGTGCATATTTCTGGCAAAGTAAAAATATCACTCGTACTATGCCAGACCAGATACTTCCCTGACTTGAACACAGTTAATTCCCAATAATTTTCATTTGATCTCAATTCACAATTTTGAATCATTCACTTTTTTTGGAATGGGAGGAGGGACTAGTCTTGCTGCCATCTTCCTTTCCTTCTGTGTGCAATTCATCTTACACTCAATGAACAAACTCTCCTCTACCCCACTGATTTCTGTTTGGCCCAGTTTGCGTACTTTACAGAATGCCTCATCAGTGCAAGTTAGACTAGTTTGCTACTGGTACCTTTTTTTCTAACTAGTTGACACCACTACATCAGTCTCTGTAGACTTTTTCCTTGCAGATATACATTTGTTTAAGTCTATCACTGAAAAATTCCAAGGCCATGTACTGCTTTGTTACTCTAGCATACGTCAGTGAAATCTGAGGTTCATCATTATAACTTAAAACAAAAGTCAACCCTATATTTATAACTTACTAACCTTGCAGTGGTGTTATGAGGACTAGATAACTTTTTCCCTTGCTTTTGAGACTGTAAAGTGCTGTATGTGCTAAGTATGGATATCTAATGCATATATATTGACAAAACATGGAATATATTGATGATGCTCTTGATCGTGTGAGGTGCTGAGCTCTGTCTCTGAGGTCCTCAAAGCTTATTGAAATCAGAGGGAGTAGAAGGTGCACACCATCTCATAGGATCAAACCCAATAGAAGGGAAAAATCATAAATTAAAAGTATCTCTATGTGCACCTTCTTTTTCACATAAAGAAATCATTTTTAAAACTGTTTCTTTGGTCAGACAAGGAGTATAGGAGGTAGCAATATATGAGAGATTTATTTGAAAATGTGCTGTTTCTGTTATGCCAAAGGAGGATTATCCAGTCTTTTTTCCCTTGAACTAAAGCTGCTGTTCTGTCAAATTTTTTCTTTAATTTTACAAAAGCCAGTTCATAGGCTGCTTCAGTTTCTCACAAGTTTCCCAAATTATGTCTCTCTCCTCCTTCCCCCTCTCCCTCCCCAGCAATCTTATGGCGGTATGGGCAGGCCTATCTGGCTCCAAGTAGCAGAGTCTGCTTACAGGTTCACTTTGGGCTCAGTTGCTGGAGGTGAGTGACATGTCTGTGTACTGTTTTCAAGGCTGGGTTAATGTAATATTATCTCACCAGACTAATGGAGATCATCTAAGGTGCAGTTCATTGTTTGAAAGGGTAAGAACTGGAGAGCTCTGTGAAGTGCTCTTTATTTTTACCTATGATCAGAAGACTTGGCAGAACATTGCAGTGGCACCTCTGGCTCCAGACAGTCTTCAGGGCAAAACGTTCATAATGACATAGGCTTTCTGGATGCAGTATTGCACCACCATTGATTATACTTGATGGGAGTGATACCAAAAAACATAAGAACAAAATTGAGAGGGAAAAAACTGAGGATTTTGCTGTCTGTCTACATAATTATAAACAAACTTTTTAAATTTTGTTAGCTTTTGTCAATTTTCCCCAATATAATTTTTGAATATTTTAACATGCCTTTAAAAAAATCTATAATCTAATGGTGTTGCAAGGTTTTGTCCTTCATTTTTTGTAATAGCATTTGAAGGCTTTGTGTTTGTTAATTTCAGTGACTTTTTGCTTAAGACATATTGTACGTTGGGGTGAAATTCAACCCCTTCTACTCCTACACAGCCGAGTAAATGATCATTGTGCAGAGAACTACTCCAGGGTTGGGAGGGCCAGAATCCATCACACAACCTCAGGAAGGGTTCAGAGAGCCACTGAACGTGTGCTTCCAGATACCCACCAGCCATGCAGCAGAACAGGTGAAGTTACACTGCATTCTGAGCCTTCTGCAGTCCTTACAACCTTTGGCAAATTTCAGACAAGGAGAACAGATTATTTTACTTATTCACTTTTCTATGGTTCTTATCACTATAATATCTGAGCACCGCACAAATACAAGTATTTATTCTTACAACATCCTTGTGAGGTTGGGAAGTATCCTCTCCATTTTACAGATGGGGAACTGAGGCATAGGGATTACATTCCTGATCCGGCAAAGACTGGCACATGCTTACTGTTACACAATGTGAGTCGTCTCATTAACTTCAGTTGATACTATTCACACTGCATACAGCCTTCTTATGTGGCGTCTCCATAACTGGAGGATTGCAACCATAATAGCCTGTTCTGTACCATCCTCTGCTAATTTCTGTGTGGTTGAATAATTCTTTTGATCCACCAAGGATATGCCACATTGTCCATCCAAGATTTCTTTTTCTGCCTAGTGTTCTGCCATCAACTTTCCCTTGCAGTGCCCGTAAACGTGCATTACCCTCTGAACCTCATGTTTTGGGTCATCGCTGTAGAAAACTAGTACTTTTTTTAACAGTCAAGTGCAATATACACACCTGTGATACTGTAGAAATAATATTTTGTAATTTTTGCTTATAGCTGTGGGTGCCACTGCTGTATACCCCATAGACCTGGTGAAGACACGAATGCAGAATCAGCGCTCCTCTGGTTCAGTTGTGGGAGAATTGATGTATAAAAATAGCTATGACTGTTTTAAAAAAGTTTTGCGTTATGAAGGATTTTTTGGGCTTTACAGAGGTAAGTGAATAAATCAAAGGTATCTAGTGATTTTCTTCATCCAATGCATCAACAGCCAACCCCTTATGGAAACACCAAAAAAACCCTTAATAATCAGAACAATTCTGCTTCTATTTCATGTAGTTGAACTGAGTATTTATCTTCTCTTGATCAGTGTTGTTATAAACACTTGCTTGAAAAAACAGGATCTTTGTTCCTCTGGTGCTATTTACATTGCTTGAAGTCCTAATTTTCTGGGGCATTATGGGTGCAGTGGACTTGATTGTTATCTTGCAAACAAAGGATTGTGACTGTAGGTGGGAGATAAACAGCAGGAGCAGATGAGTGTCTAAGGAGCAAAGATCCTATTTTAATGCCAATATTTGTTAGAGAAGGATGAGAAATACATAATAGATGACAGAAACAGAATCATTTGAAATATAATGTCTGAACTAAGGGTCAAATCCTGCTCATCATACTCAAGCAAGTAGTCTCATGCTTTTAATGGTTCTGTTCACATGAGTGATAAATGGGATTTGCTCCATGATTAGTAAATGTTTCTTTAGCAAAAACTAAACATCATTCGCTAGGTGAAACCTTCCTTGTTTTTTGTTGCTGTCTACTATTGTATTAGTTCTAAAATATGAATAATATGTCTTATATTTTGTAAATTTGATTATCAGTATAGTACTGATTCTAAAGTCTAGGTTGAGAAATTAAAACTGCTTTTTATCAATCAGGTGATTCAGTGTACTCAAATATAGGTGCTGCATCTTCCGTTTTTAGCTCGGGCATATTCCAAACGACTGTTACTATTTCAAGTCATATGGTTGAGGCCCTTCTAACTGGTCATCTGAAATCTTTGCGTTTTAACCAACCCCTGTATTCTTATTTACCATTTGGTGTAACTTAATTGTGTTCACAAAATCTTTCTCCAACTGCCATAGGAGTACTTCTTAAGTTGGTTCTTTTCCTTGGGGTGGAGTTCCTCACCTCCTTGATGCTCCCTGTCTGGGTAGTCTGCATTCTGCTGTGTCCATGGAGGCATTGATAATCTTCCAATTTTATTTAAAGAATAACCCCTGAGCAGTTTTTACACTAGGGAATCCAGTTAAAACTAGACTGCTCTGATTAAAGAGGTTTTAATAATCTCATTATTTGTTGTACGTAGTTAATGTACAACTTTTACGTTGTCTTTCTGACAGGTTTCAGAGTAGCAGCTGTGTTAGTCTGTATCCACAAAAAGAACAGGAGTACTTGTGACACCTTAGAGACTAACAAATTTATTAGAGCATAAGCTTTCGTGGACTACAGCCCACTTCTTCGGATGCATATAGAGTGGAATAAATATTGAGGAGATATATATATATATATACACACATACAGAGAGCATAAACAGGTGGGAGTTGTCTTACCAACTCTGAGAGGCCAATTAAGTAAGAGGAAAAAAAACGTTTGAAGTGATAATCAAGATAGCCCAGTACAGACAGTTTGAAAAGAAGTGTGAGAATACTTACAAGGGGAGATAGATTCAATGTTTGTAATGGCTCAGCCATTCCCAGTCCTTATTCAATCCTGAGTTGATTGTGTCTAGTTTGCATATCAATACCAGCTCAGAAGTCTCTCGTTGGAGTCTGTTTTTGAAGTTTTTCGGTTGTAATATAGCCACCCGCAGGTCTGTCATTGAATGACCAGACAGGTTAAAGTAAGTATTTTATAGTATAGCTTTTGTTATGGCTCTTGCTAGTAATTTATCTTACTGGTAAATAGATTTGCTTTCCAGTGTTGCTAATTGTTTCACAAGAACAATTTTACCCCTTAATTCATAATTTAAAATTTCACCTGAAACCCCATCACTTCTCTTCCTTTTCTAGTGTATTGACAGTATCCTCCTTTCCTTTTTCTTAGTCAATAGCTTTGCATTGGAGCTTCTGGGTTTGATGTTCTGACTTTTGATTGTTGCTAACAGTACCATTGTTGCCTCTTTTTGTAACCTTTGACAAGCACTTTGAAATCAAAGACTATACATGAATGAAACATAATGTTTTACATTTTTAAAGTATTGCTTAAAATAAACAGGGACCAAAATATTTTTAGATCTTTTCTATACTTGTTCTTTTATGTAGATTGTATGGTCGTTTATAGTATTTTTGTGTCCCTGAAAAACTTAAATCTGTGGAGACTCTGATACTGAGTTCATAGCGCAAGATTGTTTCCACAACCATGCCAGACTGTCATAATTCCAATTATATAGAAGTAGAAGTACAGAAACATTTATATTGCATTCACAGAAGAGATGCCCAGTGTATCTGTAGGTGGATTCTTATATGCATAAATGTGTTAATTTTAATTGTATTCAGACAGAACAGGACAGTGCAGACGTGATGTGAGTTTTTACTACATAAATTACATAGAAATAAAGTGATCCCTTACAGGTATGCTTTATTTTTTATTAATATCTGTCATAAGGCTACTGGATTCTGCCACCCAACTCCAGAATTAACTCTGAAATGTTTTCTAAATTCCCCTTGCTAGAACTCACTGAATCTCAGGCTCTCCGAAATATAGATTTATGGAGTGTGTGTGTGCATGTATTTAACAGCACATAAAAGGCAGTGGGAGGTGTGTCTTGCGGTGTTTTGTCTAGTAGTTTTTTGTTGTTGTTTTTTTTTTAAACTGTGGGCACTGCAGAGCTGGATTTTCTTTTCACAGTGGATCAGAGACTCAGGCTGGGAGGGCAGTGTTTCTTTTTGTCATTGTCAACCTTTCTTTGTATGTAATAAGTACCTTTCCTCAGTGTAGTAAGCCTGTAAATCACACACAAAGTACTGGGTTGGAAGAAAACAAGACATTGCATATGTTATTTTCTGATCCTTCTGTATAGGTGCATGTTTTCTGAGGGTTGGTTTAGAGGAAGGTACTATGTAAATTAAATGGGCTGAGTGTAGTGGGTCTTTATACCTCCTTTATTATTTAAATAGCATAATATTTTCATAGATTTTTTTTCTGCCTTACCCTTGCAAGACAGTAGGAAACCTGTGGTTGTATTGTTTATTGAAGTTGTCTGATATCACCTATAATATTCGTTAAAGCTACAGTGATATCATCAAAGGGACAAATCAATATTTTATTAACAATTTGTAACCTTTTATTTCTGTAGATTTTGCAACACATATACTATACTGACACGATTATGCAGAAGATTTAGATTAAAAAGTAACAGGTGCTGATCTAATCATGGATGTTAGGAAGTTAAGACTGCCATCTACTGATTTATTCTTTTAAATCAGTCTGCTCCTAGAAAGGTGTATGAGCAGGTCATGCTTTTGTCATTGATTCGGTTTGACTGACAGTAGTATATATATGCAAGACTATTTGCAGGCTGTCTACAAGCACACAAAAAAAGTGTCTCTCTCATCAGCCTCTTCAAAGTAGGTTTTAGGGGTCCATCAACACACATACTTGACAGGATAGAAAACATTTATTAGTAACAATTTTTAAAGTGCATTCTACCATGTTGTACTGAAAGAATGGAAATCCTTTAAATAGCTGTAGCCTCTAGAAAATTGAGCCCTGTGATTCCACATAGAAGTTAATTGTTAATTTGTCGTAGGCAGCTGCTGCATGCCAAAATGCAGCCTGTAAACAAAGAACATCTTTAATGGTTTAAAAGTTAAAGTACTGCATGTGCCACCTCATGTGGTGCTTGAGGAGAAACTAGTGAATTTGTATTGAATGTCACTTACAACTAACTTTTTCCACCAATGCTGATCCTCTATATCCATTCTAACTATGTAAGTAAGTAATAGAAAAAAAAAAAAAACCTCATACATTTTTGAGTAGTACATTGTCATTTGGGCAAAGGAAAGTTATGTAGTGTTTTGTGTTTTATTAAACAAGTCACCTAAGCAATGGCAACACTTGGCAGTGTGTAACAATGCTTTGCTTAGATGTCTACTAATGTCTTTTATTTCAGAGACAAGGTGGGTGAGGTAGTATCTTTTTATTGAAGCAAATTTGGTTGGTGCAAGAGACAAGCTTTCAAGCTTACACATTTTATTTCTTTTATGTTGGGAATTTTGACATTTAAAAGGTTGTTACCAAACTCGCTTTAGTTATCAAATAGCATGATTATGTGTTTAATGCGAATAAATTAAATCAGGTAGAAAACATCCTTCATCAAAAGTACAAAATAAACTTTTGTAGAGGAGAGATCCAAGCTCAGCCTGCTTTCAGTGTACTGCAAGGATGAAAATATTGGACAGTCATTCTACAGCCTCACTCTGTCTCAGAGTAAATCATTCATCTGTATACTTCATGGGAGAGTGGTGCTGAGTAAGGAGGCTAAAAATACTCATGAAAATGCTGAATGATCCATTGTGTGAACAAATATTCCAAGTCCCTCCCCTTTTTTACCACTATTTCTGGTTTCACTTGATTATGGAAGGGGGATCCAATTATCCTTTATATTGCCAATTTCAGCAGAAGTATTAAGATATTCAATTGCATAAGTGCACATTCAGCAGCCAATGCTACAGCCAGCTCTACGTGCAGAACTGGCATTGAGTTCAAAGGAAGTTCCACCTGTGGAGAGGCAACATTGTTGGACTCTTATAAAAGTAATATTTTCTTTGATAGAAAAAATGCTTCCTAACGATTTTCTCTATTTCTATAGGCTTGTTACCACAGCTTATAGGTGTTGCTCCAGAAAAGGCCATTAAGCTCACAGTACGTTTCTCCATTTCTAAATTAATTCTGTCTCTTACTAATTTTTGTCTGATTTGTAGTAATAAAAGACAGGTCTGTTTTCCTGGCATTCCCATGTTTGTAGAAGCAGCTGGGCTTTGTTTCCTTTAAATGCATGAATGATGAACACTTACTAGTGTTCCATTAAGTTTGGTTACAAATGTAATGGGTGTTGATCAGAAAAAAATGTTAAAGTAGAAAACTGTTCGTAATATATAAATTGTATATTTTTATTAGGTTAATGATTTTGTCAGAGACAAGTTCACTCAGAGAGATGGTTCCATTCCAGTATTTGCAGAGATCCTTGCTGGAAGTTGTGTAAGTATCAGTCCTGTGTCGTTCATACCTATTTAAAAAAAAAAAAAGAGGGAGAATTCCCACCCTTGCATTGTCCAGTCAGAATAACAGATAAAGTATAATGTATATTCCTTGACATCAGGCAATACCATCCTCTTCTACACAGAAACGTAAGAAAAGTTACTGAAACTCTGTGGTTCTCCATGTGGCGTGCCCAAGGCATTATCTGCTTGTTTCAGTGCTGTGAGAAAGGGGGCAGGAAATATAGAATGATGCAGTTCCCTAAGATCTATTCACACACCCTCTTCCAGTCTCATGAATCGTGGACAGCAGCGTGGAATTATGGCCCCTCTGTATTGCTCCTTGCTTCCTTCCACCCTCTCGGTGTAGCTAACATATGAGATGTGCTGGCATTGCTGATCCAGCCAAAGCTGCTTGTTACCTCCACCCCTCTTCATTGTTACCTTCAGCTGCAGAGATAAAGTCAATACTGCTGTCAGCAACACTGATGCTGAGTGAAACTTAGACTCTAAAATTTGCCATGGAAGCCTGCTTTGTGGAGTGGCTGCTTATTACTGCTCCTATCTTTGACTGACTATACTTACCCAGCTCAGTCAGACTGAGTCCCAGGATGTGGTGTACATAAGAGGGGCTTCCAGAATTTCTAAGAGCAGGTGCTCCTCTTCCCTTTCCATAGTTATTGGCACATTTAGATGGTATTTATACTTTGCGTGAATGGGACGAGATGGCTCACTGTCAATAGTCATTGAGAATACAGTAGAGGGATCATCATCAACTTCCTTTGGTCCTCCCAGAAAAAGTCCCATAGAAGGGGGTTTAAAAACGGACTTGGATAGCCCAGTTCCTGCTGTAAATCTCAAAAGTGAATTAAACCTACGTCTTCACTTGGTATCTTCCATTTAAAAACAACGACAACAACAATTCTTAATAGATTGTTTACATAAATGTAAGGAGATTGAATAACAGTATATATTGGCTTTGAGCTAACAGATGTGAGGGAGTTGTTTGTTTAAATTCCTTTATACAAAATTTTAGAGTTATTTTACTCCAACGTTTAACTAAAAGCAGCATGTAAATATACAAATGGAATTTACACTGGAAATGAAGTCTATAATTTGGTAGTTCTTTAAGCAATCTGTACTTGGTTTGCATTTTTAATGACAACAGACTTTGGTGTTTGTAACTTGGCTAATTTCATTTGTGGGATTTCCCAACATTTGGTAACAGTATAGAATGTTTAAAGCTGGTTAGGGATCCTTTGTAGCAGAAAACCCTAATAACTTCCAGCTGGATAGGCTGGCAAGCTGGAATAAAACCTCCTCAGCTTGCCACAAAACCTGGGGCAATAAGGTGGTTGACCTCTGCAAGATTTAAATTCAAAGAAGAAGCCCTGAAGGTAGGCTACTTATAGTTCTCCCTGATTAGATTTGGCAGTATGGTACATACCTGAGTCTTCACCTGTCAGTGTACAAAGTTTACTTTCACGGAAATAGGGAAAAGAAGTTGTGATATGTAGCTAGCAAATATCAACCACAAACGCTAACCTTCTTCTCGAAGGCTCAGTCGTACAAACAGTATTTGTGGAACGTGTAATTCATTAGGTGTTTTTCTTTCCTGTGATGTGTTAAGTTAAAAATATTTGCAAAGTATTTGTAATTTCCATCTGGCTGCGAATTCTGATAATCAGATTTACTATGGTTAAATCCTTTTGTACCAAAATGTTTCATACATAGTAAAAACTGAATTAAAGGCCGTATCTATTTCTGATAAGTAGTCCCCTATCTGAAGGATCTTCTTTATAATATTTTAAGAAAACGTGAAAATTTGAGAGAATGTTGGATTTTCATATAAGGGTTCAAAAATTCAGATGCTCCTCTGAAACTGAGGACTCCCCACATTGCTATCCAAACACAACCCTCTCCTCCAACTGGCTGTCTTCTCAGGAATTATTTTCTTGGGGGATGGGCCATTGGCCTACTACTTCTCTCTGGAGTATTATGGTGTGCCTAGTAGTCCTGTTTCTCCCTTTTTGGCATCTTTAGAGGAAGATGGCACCTGTTTTGTCCCTCCAGTCATTTTTAGGAGGTGCAGACAGCAGGCCACTTGCCCTCACTTCAACTACTTCAGAGACCACATTCTCTTCCTTGTAGCCCCCATAGGTCACATGATAGCTTACAAATGGGTGACTGCTCTGTCTGCACTGTTGCTTCACGCCATTTCAGCTTCTTTTATTCTTTTCCTGAATGCTAGTGTTGAATCCAGGACACACTGCTGGCAACTCATTAAAACCTAAAGTAGAAAACTGACAGGATTAGGTGGTTGAAACAATGCCAGTTGATTGTCAGTGCTTCCCTCTGCATGTGCAGTACCTTTTCCATATGGCTCCTGTTCCAAGCAAGGTAGGGCAGGAGAATTCAAAGTGAGGATATTCAATAGTTGTGCTGGCTGAAAGTCGAACACTGCTGCAGATGCTTCATGAATCCTATCTTGAACCTTGGTTCCCCACCCTGAATGTGGGTCAGCTTCTGTGAAAGTCATCTGCTTCGGGGTACAGAGTGAAGAAGTTCTTCTCACTTCTGATGTCTACAAATATATCAGTTTATTGCAGAGTATTATCAAATGTGTCCCTGCCCAGCTGTTATGGTCACCTGGTATAGGTCTGCCTTCAGTACCTAAGCTCAGTGAGGGCTAGGACATGGCAGGGTTTTCTCAGGACTGGTGTGAACTCCTTTACTGAGGTGTCACAGTCCCTCGTTGTTTGTGTTTAGGACACATTGCAAGTCCCACCTGGCTCTTTGGCCTACTCTTATTAGTGGGGCTGTTGGATTCTTCCTCGTGCCAGACTTATTTGTGATTTCAGGCTGTGTATTTGGGATAGTGGGTTATTTTTAAGTATTGTAATTTGTTTTTTATTGTATGACTCTTGAACACTTTGCTGATAGTTGCTTTATAAAAGATTAAATAAATAAAAATGAATTTCTGGAGACCTATTTTTAAACCATTTTGTATGTTTTTAACTAAAAAACAAATATGATATTGTCTAGTCTTGAAACACTTCTTGGATTTTATTTCAAAAAAAGAATTTATTACATTTTCATGGTTTTTGTGTGCATTTCCTTCCAGCTTGTCAAGGTAGGCATTTGTCAAATATTTTTTAAAAAACTAAAGAAGTTATAAAATGTTTAAACAATTGTTTTTAATTATCAAAGAGGAAAAATGCAGGAAGTATAGATTTAGAGATGATAGTTTACCTTTACTTGTGCTGTTGTACATTTTTCACGTCTTTGCCTGTTGGAAGTACAAGGAGAGTTAAGGGCAGAGTCAGCTACGATTTGAAATTGCTTTGATTTCTGTTACAATCTTAAACATATGTATTTAAATGTAGAGGGGGTGTATTATTTAGCAATATTGTAGTAGGCTTACTGTAGGTGTATGAACAATGAAAGCCCTGACTTGGGAGTGGAGTGCAAGTTCTTTAAATCAGGACTATTTCATAAACATCAAAGAACATATTCTTCTTTTAGTTGGTTGAGTGGGGAAATAGTTTTGGTCCAGGATGTGGCAGTTGCAAGTAGGAAGTAAACAAGGGCTCGGAGCAGACATCTCCCCCCCCTTTGTAGCATATGCCTCTGGGGTGGAATTGGAAAGGGCAAGAGGTCTTATGTTGTAGGGTCATTTGTGTATTTCCTTCAGGCTTTGGCATGTCATGAGGTGTTTGCTGTGGGATCTCAAACTACATCTTTTCTCTTATAACCTTTGCTGTCAATTGTAGTTCCTTCATTTGCTCCTTGTGGAGTTTTTATTTTATGTGACATTAAGGTTAAATAGAAGCTTTTATTATTGTTATTTCTGATGTGTATGAATAACCTCCATTCAGAAATAAATTTGTCAACTTTTTTTTCACGTGTCTATTGTAATTTAGGTGCAAAAGGACAATTTTATATTAAAAATAAACCAATTTTAATATTAGTACTTGAATTTCCTTTGAGATATGTGTGTCTGTGTGTATATACACACACACACACTGTCACACATACAAATAAATAAATAGAAATAGGACTATTTGAAAAAGGAAAAAGGAAGTATGAATATTTGCACAACCAATTTGCAAATAAATACTGAGGATTTACAAGCAGTCCCTGAACTCCACCAATTTCTTTCCATTAACACTTCCTTTCTAGCTTTCTGCCTCTGCATTATCTTCCGTGCTGTTCCCTATGCCTCATATTACCTCCCTGATCCTATCCAATTTAGTCTCCCCTCTTTCTTATTCCTCAAAATCCTCTTCTTTTCACAATCTTTAAAACAAACAATACGTTGATAAAAATAATTTAAAAAATTACAATTCATACACTGCCAAAATGTGCTTCCCCTGTTTTCTGTAAATGTCCTCTGTCTTGCCTTCCCTTCTTCTTTTGTCATACTCATAAATGATACGTTCAAGAAACCAATCCAGCAAACCCCTGCTCCTGCAAATAGTCCCATTGAATTCAGTGCAACTACTCACATGAGTAAAGTTACTTATGTACCGAAGTGTTTGCAGTATCAGGCCTTAGATTGTAAGAATATTTTGGGAAAGTGGGGTGTCTTGTGGGGTATGTCTACACTGTAGTAAGAGGTGTGATTGCAGCACAAGCTGACAAATGTGTGCTAGCTATAATTTAGCTATCATTGCTAAAAATAGCAGTGAAGAAAAGATGGCACAGACTGACAATGTGAGTATGTATCCAGGGTCACCAGCATGCTTGTACAGCTCATGCTGAAGCCCGTGCCACTGTATCTTTGTGGCTTTTTTTAGCCGTTCTAAGTAGATTTAAGCTAGCATGCAATGCAGACATACCCTTACAGACCTGCAGAGGTCCAGGCACACCTACAACACTGGATGAAAAATAAAGTTGTGTTGAGAAATCAATGTTTGGGCAAGATAATTTATTCTTAAAGAGCAGCATTTAAAATGGGTTTTACTTGTGGTTGTAGTTATTATGTTGTTATATTTTTTAAAATATTGTGAAACTTCCCAAGTCACCTTTGTGACAAGTGTGCCCGTTATTGGAGTCTGTCAATATCTCGAATATTGTGTGTGCCAAATGTTAATGAGGTTGGTACGATTCATGCACTTTTCAAAATACTGCTTTAATGATGACACATAAGCCTGCGCATGTTAGGGCTCCCCTCGTAGATGTGTTTTATGCAGCTATCTGTGTATCGAAACACACATTTTTAATAGAAAATGGTTAAAGAGTTTTGTGTGAATTAGAGTCCTATTTGTGCAACTCTGTTCCTTCAGAAGCAGGCTTTTGTTGGGATTTAACTGAGACCCAGCCACTTGTGCAGATAGAAAGGGAATGTTAATTGCAGGAAGATTGGATTTTTTGTAGAAAATAGAAATGTTTATGAATTGGTCTGTTTGTGTTTCTGTGCTGGGTGTTAGGCAATGAGGGACAGTTATTTTGCCTGCCCTGCAGGATATTCTAATTTATAGCTGATTAAAAATAAAAAACAGAATTTCATATATGTAAACACAGTATGCACATTTAATGAGCAGTTAACAAATTATTGTCTAGCAGAACTGAATTTCTGGTTTCAGCATCTAAATTTGTGGTTTCTTTGAGGATTGTTTTTGTGGTACTGTATATTGCATTATAACATGAGCATTCTGCCTAAGATTATTGCTACCACAATTACTGAAATAAATGAATGTAGGAAAATCATCAAGTTTTCAAATTGGTTGGTTGAATACAACATGAAGAAAAACGAATTAGGTTTTCATTTAGCAGAATTTGCCAGCTGGCAATTTTATAAAATTTGTTTAGATTGAAACTTTGAAATGTTTTTCCTGCAGGGCATCATCCATTGTTTTGTTTTGTAGTTTTAAGTGTGTGTGGAAGGAAACTAGGTCTGAAAAATGGCATTGGACACTAGTGGCATTATTGCACTGAGACAACTTATTGTATATACTTCACAGAGGAGCTGGGGTCAAATTGAGCTGGCCTGTGGGGGCTCAGCAAGTTGGCACTTTCCCTGATAGTTGCATCAAGTGTTCCAGAAAAAGAAAAATTGAAAACCTAACTCCTCTATTTGAGAGAGATCCTTCAAAAAGTTATCCAGAAGTAAATCAATATGATGATGACAAACGGGAAACTATGCCATTAAGATAAATGTGAACTGCCTTTATTTGGGTTCAGGGGTGTTGACCCAAAGCATAACGACCATTTAATTGTCAGGGTTGTCATTCTCCTTTATTGCAAACTTTGATCAGTAGTGAAATAATTTATAGTCTGTGCAGTCTACAGTTGTGATCGGTGGAGGAGTTGATGTTTGATTCCCTCTCTAAATAACAGAAGGGGTAAGTGCAGAGGTGAAAGTAAGCCGGTACGGCGTACCAGTAAGAGCCAGTACGCTGTGCCGGACCGCAGCGCTTCCGCAGCGGGGAGCCTAGAGCCCTTTAAATCCCCCCCGCAGTTCCGGCAGCCGGGCTGGGGCCTTTAAATCTTGAGAGGCCCCGCCTCTTCTGGTTGAGGCCATGCCCCCCTCAGGACTCTGGCAGTACCGGTAAGTCCTGTAAGTTACTTTCACCCCTGGGTGAGTGATAAATTAAGGATCCTGGGGCTCTGCAGTGTCGTCCTGCCTCTGGTTTGAAGTAGCCCATATTTGCCAACTTTCACACCACATTGCATGGCCCTTTAATTACACCTGCCTTTGAAGAGAGCTAGGGAGATAGATGTATAGGCCAATATATATGGGCGTGTCTAATGCTTAATTTGTAAAGAAATGATGCTGGGGCTTAAATAGAGGATGTCGCACAGAGGACGCCATTTTGCAGAGTGTGCAGCTCCCTCGGCTGGCCTGACCTTGCGCACACACACTGTGTGTGAGGTCATGGTGTGCAGAAGATGACATTTTGTAGAGTATGCTGCTCCACCCCTGCCAGCATGACTACACATGACAGAAGAGGCTGAGCCCTGGCAAACCCCAATACAGATTTCAACTATGGGTGTGTCAGGATTTGGTTATGAGCTACTGCTTGTCAGGAGGGGAGAGTTGGTTGAACGGCATATTTAGCTTAGTAATTTTAAATCATTAGTAGGTACTCAAAGCCTGTGTTTGGGTGCTTTGTAGGAAATAGGATAGCTGTCTGAAGAAGCAAGTTCCTGCATTTTTCCACTGTGCTCACAAAGTGGGAGTTGGATTCCTGGATGATAAAAAAGGAAGCTGTTCAGGGCAGTCTCCCTTTCCTTAGGTGAAGTTTTTCATAGGTTGGGGTGAAGGTAAAAGGGCTATGAGGAAGGGATTCAGAGTTTTTAAAATGAGAGGAAAATACTAATTAATGTAAGGCTGGACTTGTTCATTGACACATGTTTTAAATAAAATTTGTAAATGGTTTTAATAAAAAAATTTAAAGAGGGGGAGAGGGGAGAAAGGAACATTGGGGTAGGCAGTAAAGACAAATTATCCGTTTTGTGATGGACCACGCACATTGCCAGAAGTGAAGGGTGGTACCTACAGCATACCAAAGAGAAGTCTAAACATGTCACTTTCAAGTACATTTACATGCTTCTGGAATAAACTGTCATGTTGAATCGCTCTGTAAAATTTGAGATGCAGCTCTGTGAAAGTCTTAGGCTAAAATACAGACTCTGTAGAACAGCTCATGCAGGAATAGTGGATGGGAGAAACGAGCAAGCTCTGGTGCGTCTGCTTTGCTAATAATGTAAAAACAATTTGCCAGCTATTAAATCTGTGTCATGCTCAGGTCAGAGAAACGGACGCAAGTCTGTATCTGCAAAAAGAACAGGAGTACTTGTGGCACCTTAGAGACTAACAAATTTATTAGAGCATAAGCTTTCGTGGGCTACAGCCCACTTCTTCGGATGCATAGAATGGAACATATATTGAGGAGATATATATACACATACAGAGAGCATGAACAGGTGGGAGTTGTCTTACCAACTCTGAGAGACCAATTAAGTAAGAGAAAAAAACTTTTGAAGTGATAATCAAGATAGCCCAGTAAGACAACTCCCACCTGTTCATGCTCTCTGTATGTGTGTATATATATCTCCTCAATATATGTTCCATTCTATATGCATCCGAAGAAGTGGGCTGTAGTCCACGAAAGCTTATGCTCAAAAAAATTTGTTAGTCTCTAAGGTGCCACAAGTACTCCTGTTCTTTTTGCAGATACAGACTAACACAGCTGCTACTCTGAAGTCTGTATCTAGCTATCTATTTTCCTTTGTAACAAATTTGGAAATATTGGTATGTCTATTGTTTACATTTATTTATTTAATTTTCCAGATAGAACAATTAAAAGCTCCGCACAAAAGATCTGACCACTCTGCCAATTATTTAAAATTACAACCTCAAATATAAATTTCAGTCAGCTTACTTCCCCCAGGCAGCAGCACTAAATACAAATAACACCTCAACACATGGGCCGTTTTTCGTTTATTGAAACCGTCTATTATACTGCATATAAAATACAGCTGTACAAAATTTCATAACTTTCAGTTTTGTAGAGTAATGGCAACTAAAATATCAATTTTTCTGAGCTGTCACTGCATATTGTAAACTTCATACATATTCCCCTAATATTGGTCAATTAAATTTCCCATTTTAATATTTATTCTTCATCTCTGTGGCAAAACTGTACTTGATATAGACTCTAATTTTGTCTGTGAATCAGAGCAGTTTTCTTTTGTTTCCAGTCTGAGCCTTGGACTGCAGAGCATTAGGATTAACTTAACCTGATATCTAAATGGATGAAAGTTGATAAACTTTTAGATAATAATGTGACTGTTTAGAAAAGTGGATGTCCGAGGGAGAAGAAAAATGGAATGAATTGCTGTAATAGAAATCACAAACTCATACAGAACCATGGTAGTCTGCCTTTGTTTCTAAGTTTCAATGTACTTTAAAAAGCACATGTTTTTATGCAGAAGAATGGGAGACTTCAGGACAGGGATGTTACTGAGTGTGTTCCATATTGCACATACGTAATGTAACAGGGCCCTGTTGTCCTTCAGTGGGAGCCAAAGGTGCTCAGCACCTTATTGGTGTGATATAATAGAATTCACTGTAACTCATTTTCTCTGGTCTTGCAGGCAGGAGGTTCACAGGTCATCTTCACTAATCCACTAGAGATTGTAAAGATTCGGTTGCAGGTAGCAGGAGAAATCGCAACAGGACCCAGAGTCAGTGCCCTTACTGTTCTAAAAGACCTGGGGATTTTCGGTCTTTATAAGGTATGTATTTGAGCATTCCTGGAACACCACTTTTAAACCATTTTATGATAAATTTAAAAGAACTTTTAAAACAAAAACTTTGTTGTAAATCAAAGAAATCTTTTCAAATTTAAAAATAAACTCTTCCTGCAGGGCAGCCCCGTGGTAGAAAAGTGTGTGTGTGTGTGGGGGGGGACGACACATTTAGCCCTGGTCTACATTACAGAGCTAGTTCGATGTAGGACCGCCTCCATCGACTTAAATCTGTAAGTGTCTACAGTAAAATGCAGCTGCCACTGATGTAACTTGCCCACTACGCCAACTTAATAACTCCACCTCCATGAGAGGCATAGCACTTAAGTCGATGTAATTAGGTCGACGCAGTGTCAGTGTAGACTTTGTGTTGTTACATCAACTGTTACTGCCTTTCAGGAGCCATCTCACAGTGCCCACACTGACAGTTAAATTGGTGCCACCGCTCCTGGTGAGGATGCGCACTACCGACACACAGAACATAGTGTGGACATGCAAAAGCAGTTTAATTACTGCAGTGGCTGTACGACAACATAACTTAGGTCAACTTAATTTTGTAGTGTAGACTTGCCCTTATACTCATAATAGTGGAAGTGGGATACATAAAAATACTCTCCTGTTCTATCCTTTGGGCTTTTATATCCGGCTGCAGGGAGTCCTGTATTGCAGACTTGCTGGCTTCTGGCATGGATCATTTCATTTGAAGGCTTTTGTGAAAAGTTTCTTTAGCTTTTCTTTTGTGTTTGTTTAGGAGCCCAAATGTCTTACATTTATTTTGAATCTCAGTTCTCTCTATTGTTATCTTCACAGCAGCATCCTCTTTTTGTCTTAATAATTTGGCAGCAGTGAAACAGTAGTAGAATTTAGTAGGATTCAGATCTTTAAGAAGTTAAGTGGTGGGATTTGTCAATAATGAATTCCATTTAAAAAAAAGCCCGTACTGTACTTTACCAGAATGCCAGTCAACAGATTCCTTCCCTGCAGGTATACTTACTACCATCATTACAGATCAGATGTAATGGTGCAGAAGCGATTAGTTTTCTTAAACAAGGAAGAGTATTTCTTCCTGTATCCTTTGCCAGTGCAAGGAGTAATACGTAAATTCAACAGCTCTAGGCAGCTGTGACTTCCAAAATATTGGTTTAGCTGATTTATTTATGGAGCTATGTAGCACCGTAAAAATGTGGAAATTTGCCTCCGTAGCTGCAGCTTTTCTTCTGAATTCACTAGATTAGATTCACACAGCTATAATGTTTCCGTAAATATCATCAATGTTTTGGTACATGGGGCAAAATTTTAGTGCAGTAATCGTTTTTGTGTGTGGTGGCTAGAAAGGTGATTCTATTACAAATTTTATCTTTTTTTAAAATTGCATAGTCATCTCAAGGAGGTTTAGGAGAATTAAGTTAAAACAAAAAAGAATACAAAGCTCAGTGGAGTAAATACCAAAAGGGGACTGGTTTTAAAAGATGTAATCACGGTGAGTGAAATTCATCCAAGCATAGAGTGTCTCTCCACAAGACCATCCATACCACTTAAGCCCCACAGATCCCCTGCGGAGGGCTCTCTGTCTACTCCAAATAGGTCAGCGTGGAGGGGAACTTTTAGAAATGTGCGACCTTCCAAGGCCCTGGAATCACTCTTATGTGGCCCATGGCCCAGAGCCTCTTATGTAGGAAATCCAGAGAGTCAGTGGCCACTATTCTGGCACAGAGTGGACTGAGTGGTGAGTGGAGGAGACAGTTTTGCAGCCTCAATGGCTCACCCTCAGGGTGAGCTCTGTACAGCAGAAGGTAATTCACCCAGTATCAGACAAATAACATGATGTATTTTAACAGCATCTCCACAGCTATTGTAGCATGTGTCAAGAGGGAATTTCTTTAGTTTGATTTTAGGCCTTGTATGCCAAGTTTTAACCAAGAATTACTTTTTTCCTGGCAAGAGAGTCATTCAAGTTCCCCATCCTTTGTCTCCGTATTACTTCCCCGTGCTTTAGAGTTTCCATGTTGTGGCAACTTTCCCATGGGGAAAGAGGGCAAACTGTGCTAGCCCTGCAGTGCAGTTTTTTCTGGCAGCCAGAGAGGGTCAGTGGAGATGCTCACTAATGCTCTCAGCTTCCTGTGGACCAAGTGGCAAGCAAGGGCCCCAGTCGAATCTTTCGTGTGGCGGCACATGCCCTGTCACCAGGCCAGCAGGATCAGCTAAGAGAAGGTTTTTTGCAGGCTAAATTCTCGTGTACATTTCTGTACGAAAAACTATCGAAGGTTTGATGGCAGGCCCTTAATTGTCAAGTGTCACTCTTTGCTAAAGTTAGAAATGAACACTGAAGCTGAGAGCTGACCATCGAATGACTAACTATGCTCTGAAACCTGTGCTGCTTTTGATGTTCTACTCTGAAACCTGTGCTTCTTTTGATGTTCAAATCTCCATACTACATTCCCTAAGACATTATATTGCATTTACTAGTTACCTGGTAGATCCCCTTGGCTCAGTCTATACCCAGTGGCCTGGGGCTGCTTGCCAGCCTTTAATTCTAACCCTATTTATATAACTTGTTTGTATTATGTTTCCTTTTTGTGTGACAGGGTGCAAAAGCGTGTTTCCTCCGAGACATTCCCTTTTCTGCAATCTATTTTCCTGTTTATGCTCACAGTAAACTGATGCTTGCTGATGAAAATGGCCACGTGAGAGGGCTTAATCTCCTTACAGCTGGTGCCATTGCAGGTAACTTCTCAATATGTTTTCTAGAAATAACCTTTTTCCCCTTAATAGATAATATTTAATATTCGTTCATCAGTCCCATACGAATGGTAGTATGCCATTGTATCTGATTTAATCTAAATTTGATCACTTTTATCCTTGGTGGGAGGTAGTGTAATTTTGATGAGAGCTAATTACATTTGCATAATGTGGATAAACAGCTTAATGCAGCTCAGCGACTTGTAGCCAAATTTGATCTGTCTGTCTCAATGGGGTTTTAGTTGTTACCAGGCGCTCTGACTTGAAGGCTAATTTGAATCTTTGATGAACATATACTGAGAAGAATTAAAAAGAAAATGATTCATCTAACTTAGGGCTCCTAAACAACTGGGGAAGAAACTTTCAGTTCAAAGGGAAATGCCAAAATAAAGATTTGAAGGTGCCTTATTGTTCAGTAGGAGTGAAAATAACATACTCTTCATGTTTTTTTTAAAGAATTTCTAATCAAGATTTCCCTTGTAATGATAGTGGGACAAACTCACCCCACTCACATGAAGTTAGTGTTTAGAAATTACTTCTGTAGCCTTTTATTTTATTTAAAGTGAATTTTGTAATGTGGTATTACATCACCATGGGTTTGACTCTGCTGGCTATAGTTTCAGGCTTAACAGAGTAAAAGTCACCTCTGCTACGTGCTTCAGATTTAGAGTCTCTAGGAACACACAAAGACCAAGGTTAGAGACCACACATACATTTATAAGTACAGTGTCTAGTCTGTTTGACAAGTTTTTGTTAAAGTTACAATCAAAGTTATGATTACCTAAGCATATAGAAATTCTATACGGACCTATGCACAAGTTACTTATATAGTTATACTCACATCCTCCTAGATAGTGTTAGGGTCAGATGGGTCTCTCATGGATTGATCATCAGTAAAGGGATGGTTCCTGCTGGAGTTTTCCATGGGGAGCTCAATGTTCCTAATCTGGGCACCCGCTTTTTATAATGTGATTCTGACTATACTTCATTAGTATTTATGCACATAGTGCACCCTGCGGTTAGGACATGTGTTAGAAAAATGTGACTATTGAGCATCTTGTAAGCAAAACATTACTCTTACAGTACATTTTTTGCAGTATCACCCATTGGTACATTTTTTCTGGTCATCTTTTGGCATAGGGTCATTCTTTAGTCGCTTACTTTTGTCAAGCATTTCTTAAGCCTCTGGCCTAGTATGGCTAAGCTAAAATCTTACAGGCCTCAGCCTGTAGGCCTTGCATTACAACCCGACTTACTTAAATATCTAATACATAATTATCCCTTCTAACTACTGATCAATCTTATATTTCTGTAATCCTATAATTTAACTCTATTTAGCATACAGTGATTATATGTAACATAACATGTTAGTAAATCATAACATAACATATACAATAAACAAAAATCATTGGCTACACTTGGAATGAACAAAATGTGTAACTGGTCTTTTGGTAATAATAGCCTTTTATCTCAGTCAGTAGTATAATAAAATTAGGCCCAAATGTGATGGGGATGAGTAGGCTAAAAATGCACTGCTAGACAAATTAATGGTGGACATACTGGGCCAAATTCTCTTTTGTACCCGGTATCTGCTGTGTGTAACACAAGTGAGGTAGAATGCAGAGGAGGTGTTTGCAGTTCCTTGATTCTGGGCCCATTTGGTGCTGGCCTATGTGTAGTTCATTAGACCAACCTTAGAGCTATCCAGGGATCACTAGAGCTCTGTGTGCTCCAGCCAGCCACCTAAACTGGAGTTGGCGTAAGACCTGGTTATGCCTGTTCTTCCCCAACTGGGTATGCCCCCATGGCTGTGGGTTATCCAGCAGGGGAGATGTGACAATTTTCTGGGCCCTTTTGCTCTTGAATGGCACAAAGGGCCCAGAAATGGGAAGAAAATCTGTTCCATTGTATTCATAGAACTACTGAAAAATACACTGTGAGGACTAGTATCCTATAATAAGACTTGCCATTTGTGTTTTTTAACCATAGCTTAATTCATTAATGTTTATCAGGTACTTGGATATTAATGCGATGAGCTTAATAGAAATGGCTATAAATCTTGTTTGAGATATAAAATTTAGCCTACAAGAATCCTTTCTGAGTTGCAAATTCCCTTTATTGTTTAACGGGAATGCATCAGATAAGCATAACTGAGAAGAACATTGTATGTACACATGTGGCTTCAAAGAAAGTTTGTAGGGTTGTAATAGTGCATAGTTAGACTGGCTTTGCTGCTCCTGTTCCAATATAAAACCTACTGACTTGATCAGCAGGATGTTTGGGAAGGTTTACTGTAACTTTGTTAAATTTCTGACCTGTCAACTTGATAAATCTCCCTTAAATGCTATGTAGACAACTGTTATGCTGGTTTTTTAATTGTATTGAAATCAATAGTAACAATTCAAC